>NW_024870974.1:18072500-18460000 GCF_019054845.1 Dipodomys spectabilis | reverse complement strand
ATAATGGCAGTATGAACCGCAAAGACGATGCTTGTTCATCTCTGAGCCAATAAACTCTGTGTGGTATTTCACCACCCTTCATCTCCCCCCATATTATATTAGGCCCATCCCTTTCAGCACGAGTTTTTAATGCATTGTGAAGCTCTTTCATGGCAAGTCTTAAAAGCTTTTAACATATTTTTTTAAAGACTGTGAAAGAAAAGTCACCAATGAGCAAAGTTTGTCTTAATGATTCCTTAACCTGTTTATTATTATCTCCTTCCTATAGATGAGGGCTCTTCCATTCCATCTCTCAAGCTGAAGAGAAAACCCTGAGACTTCTTGGAGCCAATGGTCCTTCGTCCGGACAGGGAAATGCATCCTGGCTCACTCTCCATAATGGGAAGGCTGTGGTTTTCTTGGTTTCCTCTAAGGGTCTACTAGAAGGAAGTTTAAGGCCATAGGTTTTGTATAAGCATTAAGCAACCCATGGCATGTGTAAAGAAAGCAAGCACAGGTCCCCAAAGCTACAACCTCAATTTCCCCCTTCCTACTTGCCATTCCACTCAATGCACCCTTGCAGAAGGTGTTCATGGCATTATCACTGGAGTGCAGCCAGCCCAGGCACTCTGAGGAGGAGAGGCCAAAGTGCCCATCGCTACAAGCACACAGGCGGACACAAGTCTGGCAAGAACACTTCCCACGCCCTGACCATTGACTAGTCTTCCTTGAGGTTATCTGAAGAAGGGTTACTGAAGCTTCCTTTTTGCCGGGCCCAATCCTCCCATTTGGCAAAGTCAGATAGGGACATTCTGTGAACTTCAACTCAAACGATCTTCACTCAAAGGAGAAGCAGAATAACATGGACCTGGATTGGGAGGGGGGGGTTAATGTGCCACTTTATAGAAGTGTGACCCACTTCTGTCCTAGGAAACTGTCTCATGGCACTGATGTTTGTCCTTCCAGGAGAAGGACTAGGAACATTTTATTTTTCAAAATGAAGCCCTGGTTTAGTGAAAATATTGCCAGATGCCTGGTGGAAATGATGTTGTCGGCCGAGACCTCGTGGTGCTCTCCCGTGAAGAGAAACATTAACCTTCCATAAATATATCTTTAGATTCCATGTTGGTAAAATTATTCAGACCTGCTAGTTCTCATCAAGGACATATGTATCATTTGAAGTTTTCTATTAAACTGTTTTTTAATTATGAGTAACAAAATAAAAGTTTGAGAAAAATGAAGGGGGGAAGGAATGAAGAGATAAAGCTTTCATGTCCCTTAGCTAAAAAGTAGATGCTTTCATCTTTGACAAGATTTTACCAACTGTCCCATGTAGCCACTGGCAATGTCATTATTTACAAGTTGTGGGTAGAAAAATGTGTGTGTGTGTGTGTATGTGCGTGCTCACGTGTGCACATATGTATGTGTGTGCTGGGGATTGAACTCAGGACCTCATGTTCTCATTTGGCTTTTCCACTGAAAGCTGGTACTCTATCACTTGAGCCATACCTCTACTTCTGGCCTTTTGCTGGTTAACTGGGGATAAGAGTCTGCCTGTGCTGATTTCGAACCTAGATCCTTAAGATCTCAGCCTCCTGAGCAGCTAGGATTCTAGGTGTGAGCCACCATAACCTGGCTAGAAAAAAATTTATTTTTGTTGGTTACAGGGTTTGAACACATAGCCTGGGTGCTATCTCTGAGCTCTTTTGCTCAAGGCAAGTGCTCTACCACTTTGCACCACAGCACCACTTATGGTTTTCTGGTGGTAAGAGTCTCACAGACTTTCTTATCCAGGTTAGCTTCTAACACAATCCTCAAATCTCAGCCCCCTGAGTAGCTAGGCTTACAGGCATGAGCCACAAGTACTGGGATAGAAAAACTTTTTGCTGTAGCATTTATTTTTTTCCTCATTTGACTTTTTTTGTACTTTTTTTATTGTAAAAATGCTGTACAGAGGGGTTACAGGGTTACAGTTACATGAGCAAGGTAATGAGCATTGTTACCTCCTCCTTTGTTTTCCCCCTACTATCTCTTCCCTCCCTACCTCCACGACTTACCAACCCCCCCTCCCCCACCAAAGTTGTAAAGTTCATTTTCAACATAGCATTTTGTACATCTCATTGTTACAATGTATACAACCTGTATCCTTATTTAAGCATGTTTTTTCCCTTCCCCTCCCTGAATTAGAGAAGTGTATATACAAGATGCAGGGCACCGACATCAAATACAGTGAAAATGGGTTATATCATGGGGGAGGAACATACAAAGCAACAAAAAAAAATCACATGTACATTATAAATATGTTAGAAACAATAGCAAGAAAGAAAAAAGATATTTGTGCCCCTATCTTGGGGTTCATTTTGCTTAACATCATCTTATATGGTCATATGTACATAGCTTTTGGCCTTTTCTGTTTATCCTGCACATGTACTAGTTATTGCAAATAAGAGAAACCATGGAACCTATGTTTCTTTGGGCCTGGTTTACTTCACTTAATATAATTCTTTCCAAGTCTTTCCATTTCCTAACAAATGGGGCAATGTCTTTCTTTCTGATAGAGGCATAGAATTCCACTGTGTGTGTGTGTGTGTGTGTGTGTGTGTGTGTGTGTGTGTGTGTGTGTGTGTGTGTGTGTGTGTGTGTGTGTATTCCACATTTTCTTGATCCATTCATCTACTGAGGGGCATCTGGATTGGTTCCTTAGCTTAGCTATGGTAAATAATGCTGCAATAAACACAGTTGTGCTGGTAGCTTTAGTATGGACTTGTTTGTGATCATTTGGGTAAATGCCCAAAAGTGGGATTGCTGGGTCATAGGGAAGCTCTATGTGGAGTCTTTTGAGGAACCTCCATACTGCTTTCCAAAGTGGTTGAACAAGTTTAAACTCCTACCAACAATGCAGTAAGGTTCCCTTCTGTCCACATCCTCTCCAGCATCTGTTGTTGTTAGAGTTCTTGATTATAGCCATCCTAACTGGGGTGAGGTGGTATCTCAATGTTGTTTTGATTTGCATTTCTTTTATGGCTAGAGAGGTTGAGCATTTCTTCTTGTGTCTATTGGCCATTCTTATTTCCTCTTCAAAGACGTTTCTCTTTAAGTCTTTAGCCCACTTATTTATTGGGCAGTTGTTTCTTTGAGGATTTGTTGTTGGGAGATTTAATTTTTTGAGTTTTAAGTATATTTTAGATATGAGACCTTTGTCTGTTGTATGGTTAGTGAAAATCTTCTCCCAATCCGTGGGCTTTCTGTTGATCTTACTAGCTGTGCCCTTTGCCATGCAGAAGCTCTATAGCTTCATGCAATCCCATTTGTCCAACATTTCTTGGATTTGTTGTGTTTCTGTGTCTCTGTTAAGAAAATTTCATCCTGTGCCAAGGAGACCTTCTCCTATTCCTTCCTGGAATATTTTCAGGGTGTCTGCTTTGACTCCGAGATCTTTGATCCATTTGGAGTTGATTCTGATGCAAGGTGATATATACGATCTAGCTTTAGTTTTCTACAGGTGAATAACCAATTTTTCCAGCACTATTCACTGAAGAGGCTGTCTTTCTTCCATTCTGTTTTTTTAGCTCCCTTACTGAAGATTAGGTGGCTATAGGTCTGTGGGTTCATTTCTGTGTTTTCAGTTCTATTCCATTGGTCCTCAGGTTTGTTCTTGTTGTAGCATTTATTTTAACTTACCAAATATATGTATGTATTAAAGTCAAAGTTGTATACTAAGTGCACAAATGTGATTATGATACAGAAGGAAGAACTTTTCCCCAAAAACAAAAGGAACAAGGATGATACACTGAAGAATGATGAGTTAAATATTGGAACTATCCAATTTCTACAGACAAGCTAGGTAGACAGCAGGCAACTGGAAATCTGGATAGTAGACAAGTCAGATTGAGGATGTGATAGTTTTAGGTGCCAATGTGAGGTAATAAATGTAAGTTTCCAATGAAACGCTAATTTAAATTATGACTTAGAAACTATTATTTTATTCCCTTATTAAAAATCTCTTCCAAAGTGGCAGATATACTTCCCACTGGATCATTTCACAGTGAATATGGACAGCTCTCTCTTAACCCACCAAGTAAGGGTTCAGATAAGTACATTAACTCTCCGAGACCAAACAGCATGGCGAAGACGATAGAGGGCCCCATGCTTACAAGGAACATTGAACCAAGTGAAGCAGAAGAGGTGGTTCAGAACTATCCCATCATGAGGTTTGGCAACATCCTTTTCCACTACAGTGGCAATGGGTTGACTGGTGAAGCTAATGAGGAAGAAGGTGATATGGGAAAATCTGGAAAGCAAATGGGTGTTGCAGATAGATTTTGGCACAAGTTCCCTGGGTTGAAATGTTTTCTTCTCAAAGGCTCTTGAACCAGAGAAAATTAGTTCTGCTTGCTGTCTATTTGGTGTGCCATAAATGTGGTCTGCTAGACTTCCAGAGTACTGAGCAAAATTCTTTCCTTGAATTTGCTTTCAAATGTAGTTGTGGTTTCAGTTGAAATTTGTAATATACAGAGATGGAGGTTTACATAAGTAGAGAAAAGTTAGGGTGGGTCTGGTTTTAGATTCTTCACTGTTTCAAGTAACATTTGTTAAGTCACAGAGGTTTGAGAAGCAAAAATAGCACTTGAAGGTATAGAGTTTTGATGTGCTATTTTAAAATCCTCTGCCAGTAGGCATGTATCCTTGTGCTCATTCATTTTTTAGAGAGAAAGTGATTATTGCCTCATGAATTGTAACTTTCTTGTCTGGTCCTAAATAATGCAACTTTAGCAAGAAAATCTGGGCTCTGAGACACATTATAAACACTTACAAATATAGCACAGCTACAGTATTCTAGCTGTTTCTAGCAGTTTTCATTATAAATATAGATATTAAGAGGCTCATCATTCTTATCTGTACATGCTCTAATCTGTTTGCTAACAGGATGGAGAAACTCACTCTTCTGAAGGTACTGTTTTCAAAAGGCCAAAGAAACACTTTTTTTTAAAAAAAGTCTTTTTCTTAAGGACCAAGGGCCTTTTTTGAGTAGCCTGATCTTTTTGAGTAAATACAGAAACAGGAATAAAACCCCATTACTATATAGATCAGACTCTGATTTCCAATTGCACAAATGCTATGTGAAAGTATGACTCTTGTAGGAAATACAAACAATGGAGATGAACTCTCACCAGCGGTCTTTTCACCCGAGAGTCCAAAAATACTGATTACTTTTTTGAGACATATTCCCAGCTGGGAAACATCCTGTGTGTTTGAAGAGCAGGCTGGATAATTGAATTTTCTATATACAGACTTTTTTGGAGGCCCTGGGTTTTCTGTCTCACATCTACTTCTGGCTTCCATCGTATGTGATGACATAACATCCTCAAATTGTCCCAGGCTATCCGGAACTATGGCCCGATAAATGCCATCTCCAAATCTATCATGTGAGCATCACCTGAGAATTCATTAACGATGAAAACCCTCAGATGCCCTTGCAGCTCACAGAATCGGGAGCTAGAGGTGTGGGTCCAGTCATCTGGGTACCTACTGTGTACCAAGCACTGAGAAGCACAGGCGCAGAGCAACCTGTTTCCTTGTGGTTCACATCTGCGCCCTCTGCAATCTAAGCTCCAGCATTTCTCTCCGTGCCTCTTACATCCATCACACTCCACTATCTGCTCCGGAACTCTACGATTTGCGTGAAGTCTGCGATGCCCTCATGCCCTTCCTTTCTGTTCTCTTTGTGTCTTCATTTCCACTTTTCTTCCTTTTCTGTCATTTCATAGAGGAATTGGAAAGGGAGAGTTGGTAGACATCAATGCTAAATAACCTTCATCTCCCTCTTCCCAATGCATCCTGACTGCTCTAGCACTCACGTTTAGACTTTTTTAATTTTATTTTTATTTTTTTGTGAAGGTATTGGGGCTGAACTCAAGACTTTGCACCTGCTAACTGGGCATTCCACCACAATCAACCACATTCCCAGTATTTTTGGACTTATTAATTTTTGAGACAGACTACAATCTACCTAGTTATGGTTTGTGAAAAACAAGGAAGACAGGTATGTGCTCTGCATCAAGCTATTGGCTTAGAAGGAATTCAGCCAGGCACTGGTGGTTTACAGCTGTAATCCTGACTATTCAGGAGGCTGAGATCTGAGGATTAAGGTTCAAAGGCAACCTAGGCAGGAAAGTCCTAGCAACTCTTTAACTACCAATAAGCCAGAGGTAAAGTTGTGGCTCAAGTGGTAGAGTGATAGCCTTGAGCAAAAAAAGCTAAAGGACTGTGACCAGATTCAAGCCTGGACTGGCATCAAAACAGGAAAAAAAAAAAGAAGAGAAGAAGAAGAAGAGGAGGAAGCAGAAGAAGAGGAAGAAGCAGAAGAGGAGGAGGAGGAGGAAGGAGAAGAAGAAGAGGAGGAGGAGGGAAAAGAAGAGGAGGAGGTCTTATAAACTTCTTTATCTGGCTTCAAAACAAAATCCCCCAAGTTGTTAGGGTTACAAACATAAGCCACTGGTGCCCAGTGTTCACAACTGTTAAACATTTTTCTTTTTGCTTCTAATCACTGTTGACTGAATAATTCGTATCATTCTTTTGTATTCACTTTTTAAATTTTGCTAAAATACTACTTTCCTCTCCAAAGAACTTTTCTCATGTATACATTACTGATGATTTGGCCTCAATTAGAATTCAGTGTTCAAAATGATTTTCCTTATGAATTACAATAGTGTATGGGCTATGTGTTTTCTTCATCTCATTTAGATCTGAAAGAGAATGTCAACATAAATATTCATACATGAGGAATTTATTAATTTTGACAATGGTATTTGCATCTTCTCTATTGCTAATTTCTCAACAGAAAACTTTGCTTGGTAAATGCCCTGATGAGAATATTATCTTGTTCTAAAAATTATTAACAGTACTGATGCAATGCGCTTATGTTTTTTTCTAGTAACTCCATTTCCTTTGCTATCGAATTATTCTGTTTGCTTGCTGAAACTGGCACATTTGCAGCCAAGGCTTTGCATTGGTCCATTAACAAAAATTCTCTGTGTTAATACAGCTGGCTGTACTATTGTTTGGAATGAGTAGAAAGAAGACAAGAATATGAGAGTCAGACAAGCTAGCAGACATTCTTTTTTGGCTGATTGGGTGCGAGTGCAGCCACTTCCTCATGGCTGCACATTACTACCTCAGGCTTGTGTGCTTCACCAGTCTGAGGAAGGGTACCTCTCCACCTGCTATCCGGCCTGCCACACACTGTACCAGGTGAGGCATGATCTTCACACTTTAATGACGGGAAACAATGAAAAACAATGAAGAAAGAACTTCCTCCCTTAGTCCACAGCATCTCCTGTTAGAGCCCAGATTTCTCTCCCCCTCAGACCCATGGCAGCTACCAAAGCCCTGGGACTCTGGGGCCTGGCTGGGGGTGGAAGTCTTCTTACCCACCTCCTTGCTCCATCCTTTTTCACATCTTTTTCCTGGGTTCCATGCTAGTGCTTGGATCTGCTGGCTGAATGATAAAGGCTGGTCTTCAGCCTGGGGGCAGAAACGCTAAGAAGTGGGGTCTAGTGGGAAAAGAGCACATGCTCCTGGGGGAGATGAGGATGCTGCTGCTACCTGTCTCTGTGTTTTAGATTTTTGTGACTGTGAAATGAGCAGCTGCTTTTGTCCAGTGCTTCCCACCATGTGTGCTGAGCCACTGCAGTCCCCACAGCAACAGACTGGCTGACCACAGGCTCAAACTCCAACAGCTGCAAGCTGCGATGCACCTTTCCTCCTCATACGTTGATCATATCAGGTACTTTGTCAAAATGACAAGATCAGGGCTGGGAAGGTGGCTCAGTGATAGAGCACTTGCCTTGCATGCATGAGGACCTGGGTTTGATTCCTCAGCACCACATAAGCAGGAAAAAAAAAGCCGGAAGTGGCGCTGTGGCTCAAGTGGTAGAGCGCTAGCCTTGAGCTGAAGAGTTGAGGGACAGCGCCCAGGCCCAGAGTTCAGACTCATGACTGCCCCCCCCCCCCCCAAATGACAAGAGCAATAAAAACAATGGCAGTCCCTTTTTAGTCTCCTCTTCTCCGTTCTCTCTCCTGGCTTCTCCTCTACCTTCTCTCTCTTCCTTTTTTTCCTGTACTTTTTCTTCCTGCTTCTTCTTCCCTCTCTTCTTTCCCCCTCCTCTCTCTCTCTCTCTGTCTCTCTGTCTCTGTCTCTCTGTCTCTGTCTCTCTCTCTCTCTTTCTCTCTCTCTCTCTCTCTCTTTCTCTCTCTTTCCCTCTCTCTGTAATACTGGGGCATGAACTCAATAGTTGTGCTGACTAGGCAGGTACTCCACTTCTTGCTGTAGTTATTTTGGGGACAGCATCTCATAGCTTTTCCAAGACTTGCTTGGACCATGATCCTCCTGTCTCTGCCTCCCACAAAGCCTGGATGATAGGTCAATGTTACCATACCCAGTTATTGACTGATAAAGTCTTGATATCTTTTTGTCTAGGCTGGCCTCAAACCATGATCTCTGTCTTCTGAATCTCTGGATTACAACTATGAACCATTGGGCCAATGTCCAGTCTTCTTTCTACAAGCAGGATGATAATCAGAAGGATAAGGGAGCTAGAAAGTTCCCTTATCATTGCTTCTGTTCAAATGGCATCTGTCATGAAAGGCTTTGTGGACATGACTGGGACACAGGCCTACAGTTCTCTCTGAACTCTGAAAGTTGCAGAATTGTTACCTTGTCCACTGTAGGTGCTAAGATCCAATACCAGAAAGTTAAAATATAAAGCACGAGGTTTTTATTTACATTCTAGAAAAATCTAGAATATAGCAAACCATTTCAAAGCCTTCATCGTAATTTTAGGGTCCCCGTGAATGGAAATCTTTCACTTCACTCTGTGGGCAATTTTCCTTTCTCCTTTTTATAGATCAGCCTTCTTTTTTCCTTCCTTTTTTTTTGCAAATCAAAACAATTTACTATAAGAGTTTAAGAGTGCCTTGATAGGCATCGATTAGTTTAAATATCACAGTTCATTCTCTTCCCCTTCACACCAACAACACTGATGTGATGGCTGTCTCAACTTGGCTTCTTCTATTGGTCTTTTATCTGACAAGACACCTTTGGCAAAGTAATGACAAAGGCTCATCAATATGCTACTCTTCATCTGCCTGACACTGAAATCAATGAACTGCGGCATGAGTCCCTCTATCAGCGTTGTCAGAAAGGATCCCCGTGCTGGGCAGAGCATGCTACCTGATTTCTCTAAGCACTCATTCATTCCTGAAAGCTTTCTGTCAGCTGTTACAACAGTGACCCTGTGTAGAGGTCAGAGATAAAGATGCCGTACCACCCGAGGAGGCTCGGCCAGGCTGGAGGTGGGGGAGACGCTCCGAGTGTGAGATGATATAATGGCCTGTCTATCTGTCCCTGGGGAGACATCACATTTTCCGTTTCTGGGACATGTGAATGGTGGGATCTGCATTTGTAGGGCCTGGCGCCCTAATTTGTCATATGTGACAGCTGGGATCAGAGGGTCACACTCAACATCAAGTAATAACTTACCCAAACCAAGGTCGATCGATTGGCCAAATCAGTTTTACCAAGAAAACTTAAAGCCTTCATGAAAAAGTTTTTAAAGTCTGATTAAACTTCTTCATTGTGCTTAGCCAATGCTAGTAACAAAGCAGAGGAAACAATTGACCAAATTCCTTTTCACCTACTGAAATAATTTACAACCTTGCTTAAGACTTATCACACAGACAAAGTCTACTTGCAGTCACAAACCTCATAAAAGAATTTCTCTACTTCAAAGTTTCTGGGTTTGTTCTTATCCAGAAGATGGTCCCCGGTACTCACAACCATTACCAAGAACTCTAACCTGAGGCAAAGTAACAACTGGAGGCCTTTGGTTTCGGTCAGTCACATACAAATTACTCAGACTGGCAAATATCTAGGTGGCTAGCACACGTGACTGTCTTTTGGCTTGAAGGGATTAAAAAACAAAACCCATCATGCCCTAGATGATATGATTTTTCTTTGCTAAAAATATAAAATACATTTTGCATAATTAAAGTGTACTTTTTCCCTCATACTGAGCAGTGGTTAGTTCTGTTGTCTCCTCTACCATTCTCAAATCATCCATTCCAGAGTAGTAACATTGACCACTTTGAAATACTTCTACTTGTATACATTAATGAGAAAATCCTACACGTGTGAGACAAATTGCCAAGAAAATCATCAGAGAAGGTAGGTTTTAATGGAGTAGCCAAAATCAAAACAAAATCAACAAAAAAATGAATTTTGGATAGAAAGGCACGTGAACGAATAGAAGACAAAGTCACAAGAATACTGATCATACTTTGAGATCCCAAAAGGAGTTCTCCGGAGTAAATATCTAAGGAGCTCCCCCCTGCCATGGCTACAAATGCCAGAAGAGCACAGAAGAGGAAACCATAGCTTCTGTCAGGTGATAGAGAGAGGTGGGACCTCGAATGATCACGTGGTCAGAAATTAGAGGGATTAGAATTAAACCACAAAGTGAGAAGCCACATATAAGCCGAGGAACAAGGGATTCCCACCAGTGTCTCAGGGAAAGGAAGATGAGCACGAGGAGCAAATACTTCCAGCCAGTCAAGGAGGCAGTCTAGGGCAAGACAGGAATCAAAAATGCAATGGCTGTGTGAACTACTCCTAGAAAATAACTTATGTGGAACAAATTATGTTTGGGGTTTCTTCAATCTCTTTTTGTTGTTCCTTTTTCGTTTCTGGGGGTGGAGGATTCCGATAGGGTCTTGTGTTTCTATTTAGGATAAGCTTCCAACTGTGATCTTCCTACTTATACCTCCCCAAATCTGGGATTACAGGTATGACCTACCACAAGCAGCCAGAGACAAACCTTTTATACCTATCATCCAATAGCCACTTTGCTAACAGACAAGGTTATTTATGCAGGGATATTAATAATTTCACTGGGCCCCTTGTCTGGAAGGGCCCTGCACTTACTTTAATGCCCTGTTATCTTCATCTTGAAACTCCTAATCTTGGAACAAAAGGAACCCTGCTTTTATTTAGAACTTGGCCTTCTTGTTCTGTGAGACAACAGGTTACTGCTTGCTGATTACACAGAAAGTGGCTGCTTATTCAGACTGAAAAATGTCTTCACTGGTGCATAATTCTAATACTTTGGAAAGTTTTGACGTTTTAAATTCTGGAATAGATCATATTATCCAAGAACATCTTTTTTTTTCTTTCCCATTTCTCATGCAATCTGGATAAATTTCAGCTAAATGTATTATGACTGTTAGGATTAATGGTGTGAAACTTATTAAATTACCCTACCTGCCATGATTCATTATTATAAGCATTTGAATTCCCCCATTCAGATAACAATGCAAAACCAATTTTCTTATGTAGTTGGGAAAAAAAATTCTAAAATTTATAATCATCAAATAGAAGTAAAACAAAGCCAGGCACTGGTGGCTCACACCTGTAATCCCAGCTACTCAGGAAGCAAACATTGGGAGGATCAGTTTTGAGGCTAGCCCAAGGGAAAAGATGGCAAGATCCCAACTCAACCATTATCTCTGCATGGTGACAGGTACCTTTCATCTCAGCTGTGTGGGACACAGAGATAGGAGGATCACAGTCCAGGCAAAAGTATGAAATGCTGTCCCCAAATCACAAAAGAAAAAAAGACTTGAGGAGCCCTTAACTAGCTTAAATGATAAGAGTGCCTACCTAGTAAGCATAAGGTATTGAGTCCATACTCCAGTAATACAGAGAGAGAGAGAGAGAGAGAGAGAGAGAGAGAGAGAGAGAGAGGCAGAGAGAGGCAGAGAGAGACAGAGAGAGAGAGATAGGAGGAGAAAGAGAAAGAGGAGGAAGAAGAAACAAAGGTTCAACTATCACTGTATGAGGAGACAAGGTTTGCCGCAGCTTGCAGCTGTTGGAGTCTGAGCCTGTGGTCAGCCAGTCTCTTGCTGTGGGGCCTGTGGTGGCTCAGCACACATGGTGGGAAGCACATGACAAAAGCAGCTGCTCACCTCAAACATAGAGACAGGTAGCAGCAGATCCTCACCTCTCCCAGGAGCCTGTGCTCTTTTCCCACTGGGCCCCACTTCCTAGAGTTTCTGCCACCAGACTGAGGACCACGCCTTTGACATTCAGCAGGTAGATCCAAGCACTGGCATGGAATGCAGCCTGATGAGAGGCGCTGTGCACAAGGAGGCGGAGGAGTTGCCACAGTCCTGAAGCGCGACGGCTCTCGAATGAAGAAAAGCAGGTCAGACCAATGAAGAGGAGGATGGCCTCTGAACCACACACAGGCACGCCGCCGGGAGATGGGTCTCCTTCTCCCCTCTTGCCAGCACAGCCACCAGAGAGAGAGGTGAAGGAGGGTGGAGCAGGGAGGTGGATGAGGAGACTTCCTCCCCCAGCCAGGCCTCAGTACAGCTGCCATGGGTCTGAGGAGGAGAGAAACCTGGCCTCTACGAGGAGGCACTGTAGACAAGATGACAGACAGACAACGAGAGTAGATTTGGGAATTTGGTGGGAACAAAGTGGGCCACAGAAATGACAGAAATGAAAGTGTCCTGAACTCCTGACCTGTGAGATCTAATGCCGGAGTGCTGGGACTGAGTCAAATGGTAGAATACTCAGCTGATATCTACAGACAATTAGAGAACTTCTAGGTGTGGGAAAACTCTCCGATTTCATCATAGACATGTTATGTGTTACGTGTGAGTGGAGAGAAAAAGAAGATTTTGTTTCCCTACATAGATTATTTTACAGAATATTTGGGTGGTGCTCACCTTGGCTTGTAGTTTTTCAGTTTATAGGCCTGAGTTCAAAATCCTTAGTCTGACCGTTTGTGATTTTTGTCTCTTATTACTCCAGAATCATTCCCCAGCTCCTCCAACTTCTCGCATGGTACAACTTGAAATTTCCAGGCTTGCTTTCTCCTGCTCATGTGGTCCTATTTGGAGTTGACCCTCTCCCTCATCTTTTACCAAACTCCTCCATGACCCTTCAAAGCCTACTGTTGACTTTAAATCACTCTCATATCTTTCACAGAGTCTTTTAGACAGAATTTACAAGTCCTGCCATTTGGGCATTTCTTTCTTTTGTTCACATTTCCACTGGGTTTTTAAAAAAATGATTGAGTCTTATTTTTTCCCACATTTTTATTTTTGCCCAGTGCTTTTTTTTTTTTCTTTTTGTACAAAGTCTGCCAATATCAACACTACTGACATTTGGGACTGGATAATTCTTCACTGGTTCTGTCTTCTATTTTCTAGGAGGCTTAGGCATAACCGTGGCCTCTGTCCACCAATTTTCAGCAACACCCCTTCCCCCAAGCCATGAAAACCGAACATTCTCTCACCATTGCCAGTTGTCCCAAGGAGGCCACATTGCCTGAGGCTACTGTATAGGCTGCTGCAGGGCGGTGCCTTGTCTTTTTCATCAGATGAACTCAGAGACTAGCACAGCACTGATTCTATCACACACACACACACACACACACACACACACACACACACACACACACACACACACACGGCCTGCTTTAATGAAGGGAAGCAAGGGTGACACCACTTCAACAAAGTGCTCCTGAGCGCCCAGTGTCTGCAGCGTTCTTCTAGGCATTCGCCGATAAAGATATTCTCTGGTGAAAAATGATGTTTCACTACGAAAAAGGACAAAGGTATGCTAGGCTTTCTTTCTGAAAGCAAAGGGCATATTTGAGAAAGTTTTCTGAGCCCTGTGGCCTCGGGCAATTTTTGACTGTGTAGCTCTTGAAGAATGGCTGGCTGCCTCTCTCCTGGCTGCTCTGTGGCTCCTCGCGAACTCCTCTCTGCCTGAGTCTGCTGCCCCGCAGTCCTTTCCCGGTGGGTTTCCTACCCACTCAGCACTGAGGGAGAGACCCTCTGCGGACTCTTGCTCCACTCAGACTAGACCCTGATCAGCAGACACGAATGGCTCCATGGCTGACAGCCAAGTCCATTGTCTGCGAGCTTGCTGCGCCAAGGTGTTTGGCTCCTGTTTACTGGGCTTTTATCTGCATTTATCTTTTCCACCAAATGAATTTAAATTACAGCTTCATCTTTTACTACTGAGGCTGTCTCTTGCATTCTCTCTCTTCAAATGACTTCCTAGTAGAACCCACTCTCTTCTCTCAGAGAGGGTTATAAATATTACGAGATGGGAAATGGACAACTTCTAGGAAGGCACTGGGAGTCCAGCCTTGCTCCATGGGCCAAGGTCAGACTTCCCAGCAACATAGTGCAGGACTCACGGAAGAGATTTTCAGATTTAAAATCTACAGGAATGAATGCCTCTTTCTCACGTGCCCAACTGCAAACCTTACCTTCTTTATTTTGCATAGTAAACGATGAACTCGAAACAAAAAGATCCTTGTCCAAAAAGAAATGTTTTCCTTCCCTGACTTATGAAATGGTCACCCCTCTGTACATTACCTTCATAATAACAATTTTTTTCAGAAGTCTCCTGGTAAGAAACAGATGGAAAGCTTTCTTTTTCCTTACCAGCAGCCAAAAGACCATACACAAGGAGAAAGCAGTAATGTCCTAACAAGACTGTGGCTTGTCTTCTTGTGTTCTTTTTTAGGCTCTGCGAAAAATCTGAAGCACTGAATTGGACTTTATATTTTAAAAGATTACAACAGGCTGTAGAGCTCAGGCTGTGCCTTGTGTTATGATACGCCATGTTGTGCAAAGCAATGGCTCTCATTCTGTGACTTGCCCAGAGTGACTCCATTTTGAGTACAGATGCTTAGGCGGAATGATGACCTCTTGTTTGTACAAGTCAACCGTATTCATATGTGTGACATAAACCCTGTGGCACAAACAAGCTGATAAATAACTTCTTCACATAGATGAAATATTGTCACCCACCACGTTGCCAAATTAAATCAGAAATGCATGGATCCATGGATACTTCGAAACACCTCAGAAGAATCAGGCCTGTGAGTTTATCCAACACAGCACACCGAGGAATGGTGCAAGTCCTTTTTCTGGATTATGTACAAGGAGAGCACCAAACATTGGGATACAGCAACACCCACAGACACACCATCAGAGCACCCAGTGCAGGGGTCATGAGACTGACAGATGATGAACTCTCACCTCTGACCCTGGGCTCCAGTAGGATCCCCCTCCTGAATGCCTCTTACAAAAGTAATTCCTTTGACTCAGCTCAGTGCCTGGAATTGAGCTGGCACCCAGACAGCTGTGTAGCCTATTTCGTTCTGTTTGGGTTTGTTCTGTGCCTACCTTATCTAGCCACCTGAAGTCACTCTTGCATCTGCTATCACTGGTCTCTTCTTACCTTCTGTAAGGCCCCTTTTAATCCCTACAGCTGCTTTAACCCTTTCTTAGACATTCTGGAACCCACCTCTACCATTGCACGAAGGTTTCTGCATGATCTGAGAGTTAACATCAGTAATTAAGGTTATAACAGAAGAGCCTGTGAGTGACAGTGGGCGTGGCTGCCAGGTGGGATCAGTAGTCCTCGGTAAATGAAAGCCAATAAAATCAACACAACCTGTGAATTTACTGTTACTCAGTAAATTTTGATACTGTAGTAAGAGACCTGTGTCTACACGAACATGCTAGTGACCTTTTCTCTTGTTCTGCTTCTTAGAAGTTGATAAGAAGTTAAATATTCATGATTCTAGCTTTTTCTGAAGTGTACACTTGAGCATGTCATCTATTTCTGCCCAATAGGACATACAAAGAATTTGTTTTTCTGGGGAACTCTGAGAATGTTGTTTTCCTGATAGGAAAGCTAGGCGATCTTCCTATTATCAATCAAGTTTTCAGGTTAACAGGTCACAAAGTGACGTCAGTGATATCGGCCTCTTCAAATGAGCACAGGAGCACGGGAGACCTCTAATATTGGTGGAATTCGTGTTAGCCAAGATCAAGGCGCATATATGATGTGGGTAAGGAAGGAATGGCACCTTGTTCATGCACAGCTCCCCCACCCTTCTTCTCTCAAAGCTCAGGTTGTTGAGACACCACGGGGCCTTTGCCAAACCAAGAAACTACCATCTCTACTTCAGCCCCATCCTGCACTACAAGGCCTTCCCACCAGGCTACACTCTGTCACCCCTCGAGGGGGCCCAGTTCTAACACCGTACCCCCAAGTCTCCCAGACCCAAGAGATTCCTCTCTCCATTGCATTTCTACAGCATGTTATGGGTGTCATGTTAGACATTTATCTTATGGCTTTACTTGATACTAATTTTATTGGCATAAATAAACATCTACTTGGATTCCTTGCTCAGCTTATAAATGAGCTGAAGTCAAAGCGTCTGTAATTTGGTTACCACCATGATCTCCAATGTCTACCTCATGCTTTATGAGTTCTATAACATTCATACAGTCATTATGAATAAGCACATAGCCTGCTCTTTCTAATGAAATCATTCATTCTTTCTGAGTTCACTTGTTTTGAGGGGTTTTGTTTGTTTGTTTGCGCCAATCCTGGGGCTTAAACTCAGGGTCTGGGCACCGTCCCTTTGCCTCTTGTGCTTAAAGCTAGTGCTCTACCATTTGAGCCACAGCCCCACTTCCAGATTTTTCTGAGTAGTTTATTGGAGATAAGAGTCTCAGGGATTTTCCTGTCTGGGCTGGCTTTGAACCACAATCCTCAGATTTCAGCCTCCTGAGTAGCTAGGATTACAGGCACAAGCCACTGGTGCCCGGCTAAGTTCACATTTTTAATTGTTATAATTTTTGTTTTAATTCTAGAGATAGCTAAAGAGAGTGACTTTATGAGCTATTATTGTACATGAAATTTGAATTTTCAAGGGATTCCTGGGTTAGGTGTTCCCTTTCCTCTCCCCCTCCCCTTTCTGTAGAAATATCTAACGTGACACAGAGTGGTTAATAGGGAGAAAAAAATACTAGGGCAAGTAGAAGATATCAACTCACTCATGAGCAAACTTCTGATGACAAAAAGAGGTTGAGAGAATCACTGGCCTGTCAGAGAAAATCATCAAAGAAGCAGAGTCCCTGATTTCACACACCCTAATAAAGTCAGCTATGGACTAGAGCAAGCCAGAGCATTGCCGCTGATATGGGCCACACAGGAAAGCAAGAAAAGCAAGGCCACGCAGTATCTGGTGATCATCACAGCAATTGGAGCATGAAGGAACAACTTTTCTTAAAACAATGAGCATCCGTCCGGTCAGCTTTATAAGGCGCAGCCTCTTCACTTATATGTTTTCACAGATCACAGCATCTCTCTGTGAGCAACGATTTTTTTGGAGTCCATGTCCGAAGGCTTTCATGCCCCTCTGATAACTGTTGTCTATTTTTATTCGAATGGCCAGATGACCTAACTAGAACGCTAGGAAGTCATTTTAAAAAAATGAAATTGACATTGCTAAAGCATTCATAAACACTGTGTGTGACAGAGGTATGGCTTACACTGGTCCCCTAGCACAGCACCATGATGTGGCTAGCATTGGACCCATTTCACAGATGGGAATGTTGAGCCTTCCCTGTGTTTTACCATGCCCTAAATCATGCATCATGTGCTTGAACCAATGGTGTCACTCTATAGGGCCACAGACCTGATCTCGGATAGACATGTGAGGAGTGTTCATTTTCTGACCAGAGTGAAGCTGTATTCAAGTGTCTGAGGACTTTGTTACCCTGCCCCTATAATTCTGAACCAACTGTCAACTCTTTGTGACAAAACCAGTTAAGTGGCCAATGTTGAAAATGTTTCTAACCCAAGTGGATGAACCAATGTGGTTGGGATGGATTATCATCAGCCTCAAGATTCAGAGCAATGTGACAGATGCAAATGGAGAGACTTTGATCAACATCTACCCTTGATAAATAACTACTCCTAAAAGATGGTCCTGGCCGGTGACCACTTAAAGCAGGAATGATCCCAAGGACCTTGAAGCCCTCACCAAACAGAACTAGTTTGACCTATTTTAGACTGCGGAGTCTAAAATATACTCATCAGTTAGGAATAACCTATAAGAAGGCAGTTATTTCTGAGAGGGGATGGAAGGAAATTCTTTGTTTCATTTACCAAGATCTCTGTGATGGGAGATTGGCAATAAAAGAAGAAAACATATGCTGTCCCTCTAAAAAACCAAATGAATCGTGGTGGGATTGGAAACTGGTGGTTGGGGTCAGTGAATACAGAACTGAATTTATGCCATTAAAATCACCAAGTCAATTTTCAAGGAAATGGAAACAGAGAACTGAAATTCTCTCGGCAAAGATGTCTTGAGAATTACCTAACTCAATCCCTAATCCTATTCATTTGGAAACTATAATCCAGGATGATTTTCGAACATTTGACTTCTGACACACAGGCTAGAAGTCTCCTACTATCTACTTAAAGATATCCTAGACCACAGTTAAAATTTACAAAATCTATATAACATAACACAGCATGTACTTGCCCTTCAAAAGTGTTGTACATTAGAATAAAAATTACCTCCAGCTTCTCAGGGCAGCCAGATGGGAGCTGCCTTTGGTATGTAAATGTGTGTCACAAGTAACAGAATGGGGCTATTCCAAAAGGATTGGAGAACCAGCTTAGCATCCTCAAAATGTATATTGAAAACGATGCCAGGAGACAGAATCCTAATCTTTAAATAAAGCATTGGTCTCTCCACAAGAAAAATAGAACAGCAAGCATTACTTCTTCTTGCTCAAGACAAAATAAACCTGGAGAATCTGTGCACTGTGTGCAAATTGAGCACTGGTGGATATTGTCCTTCTCAGGAAGTGGGAGAACCCCTCAAAACTTGAGTGAGATGGATTAAGGACAAATCAAAGGAAGCATAGCTTTATACAGAAAATGATACTCATCTGGAGCTCATTATCACAAAGAGGTATACGGGCCAGGAATATAAATGGATTCATAAAGGTTTGGGCCAAATTTATGAATGTCAGAGCCATAAATGGCTACTCAGACAGAGTACACCTAACCTTTAAGGTTAATGTCAGCGAGGAAAGCACTGTCCTTCCGTGGTAAGTCCCCTGAGGCCATTGTAGTCAACACAGTATCAGGTGGATGGAGCATGCGACTCGCCTAGCAGAGTGGCTCTTAAGTTTTTAGCTCTTAGGTAGATGGACAGTGCCCTTTCTCTAGAAGCATGTGTGAAATCAGGCCCCCTTTAAACAGAAAGCCAAAGGAATGGATGCTTCCTGACTTCGTTATTCATGTCATCAAGATGAACTAGTATATGTCTGAGTCAAGCAGAAAAGGTCACATAAGGTGATGTTAGGGAAATGAACCCTAAGATATGTATTCAAAGGTTTCTTTTTTCTTTCATGGGATTGTTTCTAACAATTTATAAGATTATTCCTTTGTTGCGTTGTATGTCCCTCCCCCACAGTGTAACCCCTGCTTTCACTGTATTTGATGTCAGTATAATTTGTGGAGGGGAAGGGAAAAAACAAATCGTTTAAATAGGGATACAGGTGGACCCATTGCAACAATGAGATGTACAAGTCGTTATGTTGAAAATGAACTTTACAACTTTGGTGGAGGGGGGGGAGGTTAAGTGGGAGGGCGGGGAGGATGGGAAATGATGGGAAGGGGAAACAAAGGAGGAGGCTACAATGCTTGATAAGAAATGTACGCACTATCCTGCCCGTGTAACTGTAACTCCTCTGTACAGTATTTTCACAATACAAAATAAATAAATATAAAAAAAAAGATTAAACTGAAGGGCAGGTTTCCGGTTTTGCCATCAGAAGAAAGTCAAGGTTATAAAACCGGGCCCTATTTACCAAAACCCAGGAGAAGTTACTTACCCCATTGTGCCTCAGTTTTCTAACATGAAGAATGGGGAAAATAATTGACATGGGTATTACAAGCCCGGCATAAGCAAGATCTCTATAGGAAAGCACCTTAATGGGTGGGGTTGGGACAGATGCGGGAGAATGACGAATAGCCATGATTGTTTTACCCTGAAGAAGAGGTTGTTGAAAGGACAACATGATTCAAGACACGAAAACTGAGGTGTTGAATTGAAACCCCTTCGTGCAGCTACTTTAAAATAATTAAAACATATTAACAAAATAAATTTCAATAAAAGAAATCACCTGTAAACTGGCCATCATTAAGACACCCTCATTCCTTTTTTTTAATTTTTTTTTTCCAGGTCCATTCGTGGGGCCTGAACTCTGGGCCTGGGTGCTGTCCCTCAGCTCTTCAGCTCAAGGCTAGCGCTCTACCACTTGAGCCACAGCGCCACTTCTGGCTTTTTTCTTTTTGCTTATGTGGTGCTGAACCCAGGGCCTCATGCGTGCAAGGCAAGCGCTCTACCACTGAGCCACCTTCCCAGCCCTCTTTTTTTTCATTAAAAAAAATTTTTTTTATTGTGAAAATACTGTACAGAGGGGTTACAATTACATGGGCAAGACACCCTCATTTCTATCTATCTATCTGTCTATCTATCTATCTATCTATCTATCTATCTATCTATCTATCTATCTATCTATCTTATCTATTTTTGTCTGCTGTGGGGCCTGAACTCTGAGCCTGGGTGCTGTCCCTCAGCTTTTCAGCTCAAGGCTAGCGCTTTACGACTTAAGCCACAGCGCCACTTCTGGCTTTTTCTGCTTATGTGGTGCTGAGGAATTGAACCGAGGGCATTATGCATGCAAGGCAAGCAGTCTACCACTGAGCCACCTTCCCAGCCCCACAAGATACCCCTCATTTTTGTGGTCCTCACCAGCCTCTAGGAGACTCAGAATACAGGGCAGGTTGCAAAGCTGCTTCTCTCCTCTTGACCCCATCTATTCTATTACAGATAAATAGGTTCCATCCATTCTATCCATCTATGCCATCTATTCATTCAACAGCTTTCTGTCCAAGGACGAGTAATGAAGGTTTAGTCCACATCTATTGGCCTTTAGCTCAACTAAAGCTGGATTTGCTTTGCTGCTTTCAGAATTCAACTTCATTTTTAAAAAATCCTCCAAGACCAAATTTACATTGGGGGTGAAGAATATCCTGGCTTATCCTGACCAGATCCACACAGCTATACCTCTTCCACCCCTGCAGCCTAAATGTGCCCCCCACCAATCTCCTTGTCATTACTTCCTGCTGTCAATCTCACATTGGCACAGGCGACCTTGCTCTACTTTGTCACGGTGAAAAGTTTATCCTGCAGATTTTCCACTTCTCGGGTCTTCCATGAATGTCTGTGCGTATCTTGTGTGTGCTCCCAGCTATCTCCGGGGCTCCGTGCTTCTAAGAGCATCGGTACAGAGATAATATTAATGTGATTGCAACCGACAGGCAAAACCTCATTTCTCTCTGCTTTGATGGAAAATGTCTGTTTGGAAGGAAAATGTGCAGGCATTGGCATTTTCGTGTGAGGTCTGAATGAATGTGTGCAGGTCCTGCCATGGGCTGCAAGATTTTTTTTTAAGTGGACGGGTGATCTATAACCATTAAAATTATTTCCCCAAAGGAGTCTCCATTCTGAAATGAGGGGGAATAAACACTCTCTAATTACCTCTGGGTTTTGCTATTGGATTTGGAAGAGTAGGGTGGCGTAAGGATTACATAACTCCCCAAATAGCTCCTTAACCTGACACGTGAGTGTTTTAAAATTCTGGACGCAGCTGGCATTTATTTATGTATGCATTTGTTTACTGATAGTATCAGAAATTAAACTCAGGGTCTTAGGTCTGCTATGTAGCTCTTCTACTACTTGAGCCATTCTGCCAGCCTCTTTCTGAGTCACTTTTTTGTTTTTGAGACAGGCTCTTCTGTTATGATAGGGCTGGCCAGGACTGCAATCCTCTATCTCTCTGGGATGTGCATCACTATACCCAGTCACTGTGCTTCCCAGAAGCTGGGATGGTAGGCCTGAGCTACCCAGCCCACCCTCCAGATGAAGCCTTGTGCACTGTCCTCATTTCTCCCCCTAACCTTCTTCCCCTTTCTGGCCTTGAACCATGATCCCCTGAGATCCAAATAGCTGAGACTATAAGCTTGAGCCATGGTTCCTGGCTATGATCATGTTTAAATCTAACTGAAATATTTAGATTTGATTTAGAATCATAGCAGAACAGTGGAAAGTGATAGGAAGATGCCTGGTTGGGAGATAAGCTCCAGCTCTTCCACTTGGTGGTAATCCTTACTGTATTCCCAAGTCTTCATTTACCAGTCTGTAAAATGGGAATAAGAAAATCTGTTCTACCTAGCTTAAACTCATAGAGTTATTTAAAATGCCTGGAAATGAACTCTGTAAACCATTTTGTGCTATAAGATCAAAGTTGTTATTATAAGACCCAAAACAGAAGTTCCTGGAAAAGTATAAAGAAACCTACAATGGTCTAGAGGTATTTACAAGCCTGCGTTTCCTGAGACCATGCTGTTGGTTTGCTTAATTCTTATATTGTTTGCTCTTTGTTTAACAACAACACATACAAGAAAAAAAAAGCTAACAGTATTTAAGGAGCAATCTGCCCAACTATGGTAACTATGCTGCCTTTTCCCACACATTCTGGAAACAAGAAATCATCCTCAGTAATGGCTACGTGGAAGCAGTTCTGGGCCTCTGTGTAACAGTCTGCTGGGCGCTCCCCTGGCCTCCGCTGGACACCGGCCCTGTGTGATGACTGAGCCCTTCCCACGAGCATACATTTCCACTGATGTCTGTGTCCAGGGCTCCAAGCAGCCCAAGGCCACTGACTTCTTCTCTCTAGATGGCTGCTGGGTGCTGTGACCTAGGTGTGACCCGCATGTGGAAGAAACTGGGTGAGAATTTGGTGCGTGCACAAGTGAGAACACTGGCCTTGTCTTCTTAAAGGCCTGTATTTTGAAGGCACTGCTGGAGGTGCAAAGGGATGAGTCAAATCCCACAAAGGACCTTGAGCAGACTCAATGTCCTGGCCATCAACATGGCCGGGTGATGACCCCTGGCTAAGATGCACGAATTGAGTCTGCATAATGGATGCCGTCCTCCTCTGTCCTGGGCACTGTTGCGCCTAGGGATGGTTCCCTGATACCCCATGTCACCAAGCAGGAAAGCAGTTCATGGAACAGTGCCAAAACACAGCAAGAGGGACAATACATGGCACTAACGGTTTTTTACAATCTTTATCTTGAGGCTATTATTCCATTTACAGCAGAACAAATACCCCTAAGCTAAACTGCAAGTCTAGAAACTGCAACTCTGCTCATCATTAAGTGTAATGCCTATGATATAATTATGATGATTAACTATAACTTTTTAAATAACCACTATGTGTGGAAATAGGAGGTGATATAAGATAAAATGAATTGGCTATGAATATGTAAGAATTTCCATTAGAATCATATTATAAGGAACAGTTTGGATTTCCTTGGTGGATCTTCCTCCATTCACACAGGGGAGAAGCCACAATAATGCTGCTAGATGTCTTGAATACTGAAATGTAAATATGTGGGTTTCATGCCAACTTTTATGATTTGCTAGCTGGGGAGATCCGGAACAAGTGACCTGGCTTTGTGAGAGTCACACTTGCGTCTCTCCTGACTGGCTGTGAGACTGGAAAGCATTGATGGCAGAGCTTTGCTGGGTGGCAGCAGGCCGCAGGCTCATTACTCTGTCATCTCTGAAGGCTGAACTCTATTACTGACGCAGACCTTTAGGATCCAGTTGCACACAGCCGCTACAACCAACTCTCTGGTCGCCTCCTCCAGTGGAAGCTGCCTCATCACTAAACTTAGTCGTGTTATGAAAATAACTTCGGACCCCCTTTTAATTTTTTACCATAAGCTATGAAACAAACTACAACAACAAAAAGAAAAAAAATAAATATGGACACTGAGGGATGGGCTGCCTCCCCCATGGTGCGACCAGACACCGAAGGCCCAGAGACATCGGACCGCAACGAGGAGCCTTCCCAGGCAATTGCCAGCCCGCTGTATTGAGGGTGTCCAGCTATCTGCTGTGAAATTCTTTTCATCTTTCCTCTGCTCTCCTGTGAAAACCAGGAGGATTTCTGAGGGGCACGAGATTCTCAATCGTTGCAACTAGGCGGCTTTCTTCCAGTTTGAGCCGGGGGAGGGGGAGATTTCATATTAAAGATACACACAAGATGACAGGAAAGAAGATGAGCTGATAGAATGAAATCCATATGCAAACCATCCCTAGGAAGCCTGCATTTCACTATCTTGTACAAAGTTAATGGAAAGCAAGAAGCTACCAGCCCAGAATCGTCGCCTCCTTTAATCCTTAATAACCAAATAAAAATGGGCAGCCAGTATTCGGGAGCAGCTCCAGCCAGCAGACCTCTAGGAAACAAGACTCCCTACAGACCTTCCCTTGATCTTAAAGCTTAACTTGAAACATTTATATGCACGGAGCACCTGGCCAGGAGATGGAAGACACCTCCTCTTTTTTTTCTTTCCACCTTGGCTCTATTTCTTTCTTTAATAATAAATTCTCACTTTTCTTTCTTCCCTTCCTGGAAACTGATTCTATTCTAAATAATGTTTTTTTTTTGTTCTTTCTTAATAGTTTAAGAAAAGCAAGACAAGCTTGAAAACCCCCCTATTAGCACCCAGCAGGCTCTGCATGAATCCAGCCCCAGCATCTGCAAAGCATGAAGCAGAAGTAAAGTCGGTGTGGGTTAATTCCAATCAGGTTGAAGACTCCCTTTGTTTGAATGTAAGAGGCTGGGGTAACCTATTATGCAATTTAGAGTCAACTGGCTACACAAGTCTTTTCTCACACCCCTTGCTGGGTAAGGAAGAGGTGCACTCCCTTGTTGACACAGCACCTGTTTAAATGCATAGGTTTGCATAGCAGTGGAATGTGAAGCAGAGGAGCAAAGTCCTGGTCACCGGCCCTAAAGCGCTAAAGCCATCTGGGTCATATCCTCAACAAGTGTGTAATACACTTAATCATGAAAATACATGCGGAATCCAATGCAAAGCCTCTGCCTTCACTCAGGAAAGATCCAAAAGTGTACTTACTGCAGTTCCTAAGGAGAACATTATATATTCTCCTCTTTCTTCCTTCTTTTTCTTTCCTCCTCTCTGCCATCATTCCACAGAAGATGTAAGCCACACAACACAAAAGGATGCAGTTTATTGCTGAGATTTGGAGCAAAGAGGATAAGGGCACAAAACGAATGCCAAAAATGCAGCCACATTAATCAATGCACATTTGTGAACATGGGGCCGGGTCAACTGAGGGGATGGGCAGGGTGGGAAGAGAAGCAGGAGAACAATGGAAGGGCTGACACTGCTCAAGCTACATGGTACTCATGAGACAAGTTGAAACCCCACTGTATACCTACTTCAGGATAAATAATCAACTCTAATTCCAAAGGAAGTATTTTAAGATACATAAATGCAAAAGCGCTCACTGTTGCTGTGTGATTGCCGGAAGGTGGACACTTGGTCAATGGATACTCTCAGCCCCTTTGCCTCTAGTCTAACCTCAGTCTCCAGGCCTGAGTTTTAACGATGAGCTCAGCCGGGTGCTGGTGGCTCATGCCTGTAATCCTAGCTACTCAGGAGGCTGAGATCTGAGGATCACGGTTAGAAGCCAACCTGGGCAGGAAAGTCTGTGAGACTCTTATCTCCAATTAATCACCTAAAAGCTGAAAGTGGAGCTGTGTGTGGCTCACAGTGGTAGAGCGCTAGCCTTGAGCACAAAAGCTTAGGGACAGTGCCCAGGCTCTGAGTTCAAGTCCTATGACAGACAAAAAATAAAAGCAAAAATAAAAATAAAACAAGTTGAGCTCCTCACTGCAGCATTCGGAATGTTACAACCATACCCCGTGTGTTTCCCAAGGCAAGTAGGCAAGCTGAAAGTCCCACACTGGGACACACCTTTCCCTGCACTGCCGAGCCCAGGCTCCTTTGCCTGTCCACCTCTGGCTCTCACTTGTACTTAAGATTTCCTCCACTCTGAAGCATCAGCTCCTGAAACAGTTCTCAGTCCTTCCTGATCTGAGCCCCGGGACACACCACAATGCACTTAGCAGTGTGCTTCTGCTGTGTGGTAACTCAGGCTTGGAGGGGTGGAGCTAGGCCTCCCCTTAGCTCTTGTCTCCCAAGGTTGAACCTAGTTCCTGACACATCACTGTTGTGTCAACCATTCCTTATTGCTTGTTGCATGCATTAACGATTGCAGCAGAGCAGCTTGGTGGTAGAGTGCTTTTCTAGCATGTGTGCTCTCCTGGCAACACAAAAATATCATCACAACTGACATCTCGTAGGCATTTGTCAGGGACCACAGATGTCCAGTGCTTTACCTTTATTCTATTTCTGGACAAACTTCTGTCTTCACAGTCTTCTTTATAGGAAAGCCTTCATTTTTCAGCATTTTGAGGTTTTGGTGGCTATCCTTTCTGAATTTCCATTTTGAGCTTTACCTGGTAGCCTAACTGCCTTTTGCATCGTGACTGGCACTTCCCATCAGCCTAAGTAATAAAGGAACAGCGTTCCATTCCTAAGTTCAAAGCATCAGAGAGAAACATACCGACACTAGTTGTCCCTGGGTCCTACAATGTAAATGCTCATTTTCTTCCCATAGGTCACATCAAAGTGTTCACCAGTGGTCTGACTCGTGGCTGACGTTCTGGGAACCTTGGCAGTAAGAAAGTCAATTACATTGAGCTCTTCCTGATGTTCCTAGGAAAAGCCAACTGGAAAAACATGAAAGCAAATCCCCCAGACTCTGCTCTGTACCTGGAGTTTGGCTTAAACCATGAGTTAATTAACCTAAATAGTACCCAACAAGGACTCATACTAGTACTTCCATAATGTTTTTCCCCTGAGAAGAGAGAAGAAGAAGAGAGTGGGGAGGCAGAGGAGCGCTGAGGAGCAGCAATCTGTTCCGATGCAGGACGGAGCCGGGTGTGCAGGGACCACCTTTGCCAACAGTCTCAGAGAGACATTGTTCGCTGGGCCCAGTTTCCCTGCAACCTGGATTCAGTGTCTCTGCAATCCTTCCCGCTCCGACAGCCCCAAATCTACACCTGGTTTGCAGACGCCTGCTCCCCTGACCAGGCAGTGACACTTTTTATGTCTTTATTCTCTCACTTTCCTGACCAACTATTTCGGTGGGGGGGCATGGTCCTCAAAACTGAGAAAGACTTAGTCACATGGGACAATGCTGACCTCTGAGCCTTATTCTCTGGGTGCCATAGAGGTGAAAAGCATTGGTAGAAGATCTCCCTCTCCCTCCCCCCCTTTCTCTCTCTCTCTCTTTCTCTCTCTCTCTCTCTCACACACACACACACAAACACACACACACAAACATGCTTATGCATGAACACACATATACATGTGCCCATAGGAATACACGTGTTCACACATGTACCCACACAAACACACAAACACACATGCACACATACCTTCCTTGTGTGGGGTACAGTTCCCCCCACTTTGTAAATCAGTGCCACTTGCACCTTTTCTTCTAAGTCTGCTTGAAGATTTTCCTCCCACAAACAGCCACTCTTTTACCAATTATTCCCCATTTCTACATTTCACTATACTGAGAGCTTTCTCCTTAAAATCATACTGTTTATTCCTGACCGATGTGAATAGAAATCTTAGAAGGTGGGAATATAGAAATCTGTCCAGATGAAAGCAGGTTTTTCTCTTTGATAGCAATAGTGTACCATCTCAACAAAATCACTGATACATGTTAGTCTTTTTCCCTTTAAAAGCCACATAGTTAGCCATCTGTTAAAGACATATGCACTTCTTAAATTTTAGATATTTGTATTATTTCCTAACCTCTAACTTGCCTTTGCAAATGACTGCAATGGAGATACACAATGTAAATTCTTTAAACACAGACTCCTCTTTTCCCCCTAAAGACACAAAGAAAAAAATACTATACATGAATACCTGGAAATCCTGTGACAAAAGAATAAGGCTGGAATGTTTACACTATTTATTTATAAGGACTTGATTAAAAGTTAAATGAAGTCAATGGAGCAGAAGAAAATTAAGCTACCTACTTATAAATCATTTTATTATTTCTGCCAGTCGGTCACCAAACTTAGAATTAAATATCCTAGATGTGTCCTATATAGCACATATGATTTTTGAAATTAGATCCTGAGTTTCTGTTAGTTCAATATTTATTATTTCATATCATCTTATTTCAGTGAATCTTTCCATAGGTAAGAGAAGTTAGTGACAAGTTGAAAATGACTGAGAACATTAAATTTAATTCACTGGGAAGTTCACCAAATTTTAAAAGCAAGATGACAATCATATAAAGCAGATAGAATTTGGTGTATTTGTTCTGGAAATCTTCATTTATTCTAGCAAGAAAAAAAAATCACATCACATGTACAGAAACCTATTTAGGACAATATCCTCATCAAATGTAAAGAAAATGGTCTTTACACAGTGAGAGGTAGACTTTGCCAAGTACACCAAAAAGTAAAGACTCAAGAGGCACTGGTGGCGTGTGCCTGTAATCCTAGCTATTCATGATCTGAGGATCATAGTTTGAAACCAGCCCCAGGAAAGAAACGTCTGTAAGGCTCTTATGATTAATCACTAAAAAAATTTTTTTAAACCCTCAAAAAGTCACAAGTGGAGCTGTGGCTCTAGTGGATGAGTGCTAGTTTTGAGCAAAAAAGCTCAGGGACGGCACCTAGGCCCTGAGTTCAAGCCTCAGGACTGGCACTGGCACACACGCACACACACACACACACACACACACACACACACACATCCCTAAAAAAAAAGTAATGACTCCTTTGTACAACACCTTAAAGATGTGATAATCATTAATAAGATACAAAAATAAGTAAAGAGTAGGGTGGGTATGTGGATAATTCCCTCACAGGGTTGGGGCTCATGTCCTACTTAGAGTCAGATCTACAAGGAGGAGGCAGAATTAATGACCCCCCTGGAGGATCTGGAAGTTTCCCTGCCACAGTGCAAGTCAAGTCACCTCTCCTTAGTGGAGAGTGCTCTGGTTCTTTAAAGCAGTAAGCACATCTATCATGGTGATCCCTGTTCCTCAAGACTACCCAGACTTCGAGAACCTTCCATACTGTACTCTCCCTTCACGGCACAGCCCGTGCGTGCCAGGAAGAGGCTGGTAAGAAAAGGCACTCTTTTTCAGCAACCAAGTTTTTTTTAAAAAAAAAAGCCATCTTCATTCCAAACTTTCTATATAGCTTGTCAAAATAAGGGACAGTGGAAACATAATAAAACATAAACACAAAACCGAGTCCTTGGGAGAAAACTCCCCAGTGCTCGCTCCTCTCTCTGAGATGCTCAGTCTCGCTGCTCATTAAACAAGCCATTTTAATCCTGCTGTCAGCCCGGCTGCCGCCGCAGCATGCCAGGGCCTCCTTTTGAAGAGCGGAGGTGCAGGGGGCCAGCTCTGCAGAAAGGTAAACATTTAAGAAAGCAGGACCAGGTTTTCTGCGATTCAAGATCCAGGATCTTCTCAATTCACAGGCTTTCCCTTCCACCTTCTGTCCTTTTCTTTAAAACAACCACGACCCCCCAAACAGTAACAACTATACTTTTATATTTTATGTTGTTTTAATTTTTAGTTGGCACAGGCGCAAGATGCTGTGAAACACACCTCGGGTGTCTTTTAAAAATTAAAAGCAAGTTGATTGGCCATGTCAGCGATCGCTGCTAATCAGAACCACAGCCCCTAGCCAGCAGGAGAGAGGTATGTTTCGGTTCTCTCACCAGAGAGCTCTGCTTCCGTGTTTTCCTGTTTTGATGTAAATCTGAACGCTTTCAGCAGCTAAGTCCCTTGCATTTTTTGAAGGAGAGAAACGAGGGGCAAAATTCTGAGGAAAGAGTGCTTATTTGGACACACAGATTTCTGTCCCTGACCCTGAGCAGAGCTCCGAGTCCCCCTGCTGGCCCTGTGCAGTGGACTCGGACATGTCCACTTCTGAATTAAAACGTGTGAATAGTCTGCGCTGTGACTCTCACCCAGATGCCGATGATGATCAGCACTGGAAAGTGAGGTTTCGAAGTGTTGATGCCAATTATGACACAAAAATCAAACAGCCACTCCAAGAAACCAAGAGATGCATCCCACTGAGGCCAGGGCATGCTTTAAACACATACTCTATTTTCTTACTGTGATTCATTTGCTATTCAATTCTATTCTTCCTTTCTTCAATTATTCATTTGGCAATGTGTGTGCGTGTGTGTACGCGCGCGCGCACTTCCGCGCGCACGTGTGTGTGTGTGTGTGTGTGTGTGTGTGTGTGAACGAAAGAGGGGGGGGAGGGGAGAGGGAGGAAGGGAGAGAAGTGTCCTGGGACTTGAACTCAGGGTCTGCTCTCCGTCCTTGAGCTTCAATTTGCTCAAGACTAGCTTGCTAGTGCTTAAGCCACAGCTCTGCTTCTGGCTGTTCGGTGATTAATTGGAGGTAAGAGTCTCATAGGCTTTCTTGCCCAGGCTGGTTTTGAACTGTGATCTTCAGATCTCAGTCTCTCTAGGTGTGAGTCACCAGTGTCCCTCAGCTTGCAATCTTCTTTTACTATTGGAAGTGGCTTATATGTAACTGAAAAGCAATATTTTAGGAAGCTTTCAGTTTTTAAATTCAAGAATTTCATAAAGAACCAAAGAAGCAAAAGACACAAAAATGTAACAATATAGTAAGTTTCCTAGGGCATTATCTTCTTGCCAGGAAAAGTCTCCACAGTAAGGTTGATGGACAATATATTTGATCTAGTTATACTAAAAAGTCCTGCTGTGATATTATGCTATTCTTCCTGGGAATAAAATTGTTCTATAAGGTTAAAGCAGTATGTGTAATTGTAAGCCTGTATAAGAAATCAGTATTCACTTTTATTTGTCAACACAAGGGCTTTTATATTAATCCAACAACCAAATTTAGAAAAGGTTTGTGTCATTTTTAAGTATTCATCCCCGTGATATTTTCATGATACTTTTTTTTTCTTTTGCTGGTTCTGGTGCTTGAACTCAGGGTCTGGGTGCTGTCCCTGAGCTTTTCCACTGAAGGCTAGTGTCCTACAACTTGAGCCACAGCTCCACTCCTGGCTTTTTGAGGAGGATTAACTGGAGTTAAGAGTCTCATTAACTTCCCTGCCCAGACTGGCTTCAAACCTTTTCCTCAAATCTCAGCCTCCTGAATAGCTAAGATTATAAGCATGAGCCATTGGCACCTGGCTTTTCCTGATATTTTTTAAACTACAAAGCAAGGAAATACATTAGTAGATAAAGAAAAAAATCTTATAAGGTCAACTAATGCAAATGGGTCAAAGACATTTGATCTGAGATCAATTGATTTCAACCTATTACCTTAAACCCAAGAGTAGAGAGTGATACAGATCAAGTAATGACAGAGATAAAGAGGGACAGAGAGACCGGAAGAGGGGCAGAGAGAGGCACACAGAGTGAACTGAAAGAGGAAAGGGAAGCAGAGGAAGGAAGGCGGCAAGGGAAGAAATTAAAAAGTGACAAACAATAACTATTTCATGTAGTTAGTGAGACCCTCAAAAAATAAAAAATAATCATGAGTTTTAAAAGCTGCTCATTTTAACATCTGATAGAACAAAAATATAAGAATCTCATTCTGGATTGTATGAAATTATTTCTGCAGAAATCTACCACTCTCCATTTTGACAACTGTCCACTATCTGAAACACAGCTCTAGCAATGCCATCGGCAAGCTGTCTCGCTTCTCTTCACTGTGGTTCCATGCCAAATGCAGCCATAACCTGTGCTTAGAGACACTCAGGGAATAGATATTTCAATTGCGGACACTCTGAAACGTTGACCATCAATTCAGCTTTCTTATCATGGAGATGTCTGGCTATTTCTAAGTAAGATTTGTCTTTTCTTTTGAAGTACCTGGGTAACAACTTTTAATGGAGAAAGTTCGTGGGATGTTGAGGTTCTGTTGCTGGAAAAGTTAAGGACCCTACAGCGACTCCCCAACTTGATGTACAAAAGCATGTAGAGCACCATTAAAAATCATAGTATTCTAACCCTGACTCTACCAAATCATAACCTCTGGGGCCAAGTTCCTGGATTCTAACTTACTTGTTCATTTATTGAGCAGTCTACCTCCAGGTTTGTAAAGTACTGCTCCAAAGTGTTGCAAAATAGATATTGAGTGGGGGGAAAAAAGGATCTGGGTAGTTCCATGTAGCACAGGGACCAGAAGGTTGAAGCCACCCTGCTTCAAAAGGTGGGTACAGATGTCTGCTCTCCAAGGGTGCACAGAAACTGAACATTGCTCAGAAAACTTTTTAAGCAAGACAACTGCAAATTAGTAATTGAATATGTTCTATCACTTTACAAAGTGATGTATTTACATGATTGGGTTTTGCAGTTTCTTTTCAAATTGGCTTTGGAAAAATAAACTCATTTTGTTCAAGGGGGCATCAAAAGTAAACCATAAAAGAGCAATGTTGCCATCTAGTGGTCAACTGAAGATATGAAAGGACCAGGTTGGGTGAAATTTCAAGTTGAACCACAGGGCAAGATTTCAGTAAAGATCTTGTTGAGTGAAGGACTTTCTCCCTACTGTGAATTGTAATTCCCAGAATCCCCAACTTTTGTGCAAACTTCAAATCCTAAAATCACAAGTAGTGGTCCATACACAGCAATGTTGTGTTTGTCTGACCCTAAAAATAACATGGCAATTCTCTTGTGTTTGTGGGTTCCAAGGTGGTTCAAGGTACAGCTTCCAAGGTAGGTTTTCAGATGAGGAGTCTCTCAAATCATCAGCGAAAGCACCCATCCTATTCTGAGCTTTGGCAAGTCCATCAGTTTTCTCCAATCACAATGGCTTCCTGAGACCTGAGCCTTTTGTACGGGACATGTAAGTGTCCCTCTGCAGTGCCAGGTCTTAATGGGTTACAGTGCTCTGAGAAGTGCTTCTAGAAGCCTTTCAAGCTTTTGTCCTCCCATTTTGAAGCACTTACTTGCATTAGGGAGAATTATATATATTCTTATTTACAGAAAGTAGTACAAAGGAAGGAAAAGAATAGAGGAGCCAGCCACTAGTGAGCCATGCCTGCAATCCTAGCTACTGAGGAGGCTGAGATCTGATGGTCTTTATTCTGAAGCCAGTTAGAGCAGAAAAGTCCATGAGACTCTTATCTCTACTCACCAAAAATCTGACTGTGGAGGTGTGGTTCAGGCGATTTGAGCACTAGCCTTGAGCAGAAAAATAAAATCAAGTGAGGGCATCACTCACACACACACACACACACACACACACACACACACACACATAAAAGGTACATTAGTAGGCAGAGTTATTTTCTATAGTTTTCACTATTTGGTTTGAGCTAAATAATATCAACTAGCTCATGATATTTCTTAGGTTATGTATTACTGTAATTACAATGTTGATCTCTGAGGATTATAAGACTCATCTGGGGAAGCCATTCTTAAAAGAGGAGGTGTGTCACCTTGCTTTTCCAAAACCTGTGTAATAGCTCATCTCACATGCAGGTCCCCATAGAAGGGCAGAGGGAATTAGTGCAGTCCAGGTGCCTATGGAGTTTCTCAGCAGGAAATGTGGGTCACAACTAATCCTAATCCTATCCTGTTTTGTTCTTTTCACTGGAATATAGTTCTCACTTGACTTCTTTTGTATGTGTATGCATGCCGGTATTGGGACTTGACCTCAGGGCCTGCGCACTGTCCCTTACATCACTCAAGGTTAGTGCTTTACCAGCTGAGGCGCAGCTCCACTTCCCGCTTTTTGCTAGTTATGTGAAGGTAATGGACATCCCTACCCAAGTTAGCTTCAAGCCACGATCCTCAGACCTCAGGCTCAGATGAGCTATGATTACAGGTATGAGCCACTAGCATCCCACACCTAAGTGATTCTTATGAAAGATTTTCTTTTTGATGATGTGAGCAGTTTGTTTTTATTATCCAGTCCCTTGAAAATGAGCCAGTGCCTGACCTTTGTGAGAGAATGGGCTGGAGAGAGACCCACTCTCAAATGGGGTCATGGGGCTTGAACTCAGAACCTGAGCACTGTCCCTGAGCTGCTTTTTGCTCAAGGCAAGTGCTCTACCACTCCATCTTTGGCTTATTCTGAGCAGCTTATTAGAGAGAAGAATCTCATGGACTCTCCTCTGCCCAGGCTAGCTCTCAACTGTGATCCCTAGACCTCAGCTTCCTGAATAACTAGGTTTACAGGTGCAAGACACTGGTCCCAGGACAGAGTTCACTCTGAAGACTTCAGATGATACCACTGCCCCGGAGCCCCAGGGAAAGGGACCATATCCCCACACATTGGGAGGCTGAGAAACTCCAATACACAACTCTGTAGGATTCTTCTTATTTACACAGCTCTCTCAAGATTCAATAATGGCAGTGATGTGTATGTTGGCTTCTTTAGACCTCTAGGCAGAAGTTTCCATTGAGGTCTTCCATGCCCTCTGGTCACATTAACCAAACCAGGCTAAGTATGGCCAAAGGAATGCTGTCCACCAACAGTCCTGCCTTGGGTTCCACCAGGGAGTTTTGGCTCTAAACAGTGTGTCATAAATCCTTAGCCCAGTGACCTTAAATTTGGCCAGAACTGAAGCAAAACATCCAGGCAGCCATGGAGATAAATACACAGCTGTCTCAGTCCAGTGCTAAAGCAATGCACAAGTCATTTCATTACAAGCAAAGAAACTCATTCTCATTAGCAGGGGAAATTAGTCAGTCTTAAGAACAGGCACATAATAAAACATTTCAAGACAAGGAAGCAGAAAGAGCAAGGCACTTGTCCTTGAGAGAACCTCAGTCAATTTTACAATCCCTCCGTCCATCCTCTAAAAAGTTCAAATGTATGGGAAAGAGAGGTTTCAATGGCTAAACTCAGGTTCTGTGCCTGTCTTCACCCTAGGGGAAAGTTTGGGACTCTGGTAGCAGCTGTGCTCAGAATAAGGCATAATTTCTGGAAAGAAAACTGTTCTGGAAAGAAAACTGTTCTTAGAAAAGCAAAAATGCATTCTGGGTTGTCAAAATCCAGCACCGTGCATTATGGGGCAGAGTCAACTGTTGTTAAACGAGAAAGGTTGCAGGCAATTCATTGAAGAACTTTATGCCTATCATTTATAGACATAAAAATGTATAAAACCAGCCAGGCACCAGTGGCTCACACCTGTAATCCTAGTTACTCAGGAGGTTGAGGTCTGAGGATCAAAGTTCCAAGATAACATAAGCAGGAAATCCATGAGACTCTTATTGTCAATTAACCACCAAAAACAAACAACAACAACAACAAAAGCAAAATTCTGAAAGTATAGCTGTGGCTCAAGCAGTGGGGATTAACCTTGACAAAAAAAAGCTCAGTACTCAGGCTCTGAATTCCTGGGGCGCATGCATGCGCGCACACACACACACACTCATACATGCACACATACACACACGCACACACAAAATCTATAGCAGTGTTCTCTCCTCGCTCTTTCCTAAATTTTAGCCCTACCTCTACCAGTAAAACACATCTATTGTCATTCCAAGAAACTTTATATATTAGCTGGTGTGAAAAAGAAAACAAAAACAGCTGGTAGATTTTAAATAGCTGTTCTTACTATAAAATTTACATATGTCCAATACAGAAAAAATTTAAAGAGAATCATTTTTAAAAAATCAAAATCACTTATAACTGTACTACATAAAGGTAAATTCTTATATTTTCCACAAGATTTTAATTTGTTGTGATGTATTTGAACAGTAATATTATCTAGGCCTATAATGTTAATTTGCATCATATAGTCTAATTCAGATTTTTGAGGTTTTTAATTGCTTTTTTTTGGCTTTGATAAATATTTTCAGCCATTGTATTTTTTTCAAGTTTAACATTTCCCCATACTTATGTTTCTGTGTGTGTGACTGTATATATGTGTGTTTGTATGTACGTGTATGTAATCTATTGTTTTGTTGGTTATAAGTAGCTTTATAGATATTAACTGTGTAGATAGACATATTAACTGTAGTTAAACATCCAGAAAAGAGTAGAAAGAACTCCAAGATGTAACTCCAGAAAGCCATGTTCATGGGTGAAATCAGCCTCTGAGCCCCTCAGAAAGACGTGGAGGGGGCTGGGAAGGTGGCTCAGTGGTAGAGCGCTTGCCTTGCATGCTCAAGGCCCTGGGTTCGATTCCTCAGCACCACATAAGAAAAAAGCTGGAAGTGGCGCTGTAGCTCAAGTGGTAGAGCACTAGCCTTGAGCTGAAGAGCTGAGGGACAGCGCCCAGGCCCAGAGTTCAGGCCCCACAACCGGACCCCAAAAAAAAAAAAAAAAAAAAAGACGTGGAGGCAGGAGCCAGTACAAACAAAATAGTTCAGTAAAAGGAAGCAAAATCACTCAGAGTCAAAGAACTGTTCAGCCAGTCCCTTCCGAGAAAGAAAATACTATCACTGTCGAAACTCTAGGTTCCAACCTCAATGTAACTCCTGAGTCCTTTCCTACTTTCTGGCCTTGGGGCTCCACCCCACCCACGATGGCTTTATTTCTGGTCGCCAGACCCCTCCGAGGCCCACTGAGAAATCTATTTATAACTGTGGGAGCTCAGCTTGGTCCACTGTGACATGCAGACTCGTTTGCTGGGAAAATTTCTGCCTGATTTATGGGTGCTGGAGGAGGGCCAAGGAGGGAGAGGGGTGAGGCAGGCAGATGAGCTCCTACAAGATCTAGGGTTACAATGACCCTTACATTTTTCCTCGAGGCTCACTGCTCAAGGCTGCAACCCAATCAGAAATGTAGAAAATGTGTGGAAGTTGTATAAAATGCAGGTCTGGGGTGGGGGGTGGGGAGTAGACTGTAGTGAATGGACTACTCTGCGGTAACTGAACTTCCTGAAATATTTCACTTCTCCCTATTTAGTGCTACCCCACCCAGCAAAATTGGAGCTAGAGAAACCACAGGAAGCTCTCCCCCCCACCCTTTAATTTTTAAAGTCTTCAAGGTAGATGAAGCAGTACATGCTTATAATCCCAGACTGAAGCAGCTGGATCTCAAGTTGTTGTCCAACTTGGCCTAGACAGTGAGACCCTGTCTTTTTTTTTAAAAAAACCAAAACCAGCAATTTGGACGAGATAAAAAAACATAAAACCAGATTTAAAAAATGCCCCACATAAGTAATATCAACACACACAGACTGATCTGTTCCCATTGTCATGCCAAACTTTAATTCCAAGAGGGAAGGAAAGAATTTAAGTTTTATGCAGGACTCAACTCGCCTGAAAGTTGCATTGAAGAATTAACTTTTCCCCCCTGCAAGAATTCCATGGTCTCTTAACTTCCCACTGTAAAGTACTAAGCTCCTGTGGTTGGTTAACAAGTGCTGAAGACCACCAGCAAGAGTCGGGCTTTCTATCACACATCATCATGAGACACAGCCGCACCTCGCATCAGAACAGCCCTGCACATGTGCAGTAGATCCTCAGGGCCACGCCTGGCAAGGGTGACTGGAATAGACTGGACGTGCTCACAGCTGTAGCTTTAACCCGACAACCAAGTCACTTCACCAACCAGCCTCGAGCGCACACAAGATAATGGCATCTTCAACAGACTTCCTTTGTCCTTCACCTCCCCCCACACACACCCCACGGGAGGAAATTGAGGCATGTTGTCACAGCTCCCCGGGGACACTGTGGGCACCCAAGTGGCGCAACCCCTGGGAGAGCAAAGGACACGAATCTGGAGACTAAATCCCGCGCATTGGGCAATGAGCTGACCCCAGGCCCCAAGTCATAACTTAGCCAGATAGCCAGGGCTTTCCTGGCCCTCATGTAGAACTACATTCTTATTTATTTCTAGTTCGCTAGCAGCTCGAGCCGTCCTCATTTTAACCTGGCAAAATACAGATACCTTTCCTTGTCTCCAAAAACCCTGCTCTTGTTATTGTGGATTCTATTTCCAGCATCGGAAGTCCTGGTAGAGAGGAATGGGAGGAGAAAGGTTGATTAGCCACGCTGAGAAGAAAAGGATCCTGTGAGTGCGGGAGGGGCTGCTGGGAGGGAGGAGACTTGGCCTGGACCCCCCCAGGGGAGAGGAGACCAGGAGAGAGAGAGAGACCACTGACATCAGGGCCCCCAGGCTTGTGCAAGCAGGCTACCCCAGGACTGACGGGTGATGCCTTGGAGGCGGTTTCTACAATGAGAAAGTGGGAGGAGTCAAGCAAAGGACTGCAAAGCCATGCCCTGTCCCTCGTGGCCCCTTTCTTACCCACCCCCTGACCTCACCGCCTGAGACCCTTGGGGGACGGGGTCAAGTGAAGAGGAATCTGCTGACAGAAAGGTCCAATCCAGCAGCCGCAGAGGGGCCTCTTAGGTCGGCCAGCTAAGGACTGCGGTGTGGGCCATGAACCATTGCCTATGAAGCTGCATGCGCTCCCAGCAATCACTGAGCCCAGCTCTACCCCAGAGGTGCACAGAGGTCAGGTCAGGGGTCGCCCCCTGGGCTGTGCTCCTAGATTTCACTGTGACTCAGAATCCTGGTTTATGGGGAGCTGCCTTCCCCACCTTCCCCTCCCCCCAATTTCCCTTTTATCTTTCTCACCACCAACAGAGTGGAAGATTTAGGTCATGTTCGCCTTCCATGGCGCTGGGTCCACTCCACTCTAGCTGACAACAGGCAACCATGGAGGTGGAGTCAGCGTGAAGATTGCTGGGATTATAACCACACCCCGGCCCCCTGCCTCTCCCAGCCTACCTCCTGGCCACTTGAAGAAGCTAGACCGAGAAAATTGGCTGCGACCAAGAAAAAGCTGAGAGAATATCAGCAGAAAGACAGTCCTGGTGCTCCCCAGGGGGACCAAGAACAAAATTAAAAATAATCAGCAGCCCAGCCAACCAGTGCCTGCAGAGGTGCTCAACAACCTGCCTGCTTCTGAATGGCCATCTGCGCACATCACGCAGTGGGACCTGTCAGTGCCCGGAGGCGGGCATCACTGGCATGGCACCGCTTCCAAGCTACCAGGCCGACAGAAGCCCTCACCTCAAACGTTGTCGCCAAGACTGTCTCATTGACCTACAGCCTACCACAACATTCTCCACAGCTAGATACGTGTGTGACGGAATCGACACCCCACATCCCCACAGGGATCTGCTAACACGAAGGATCTGGAAAACCCATTTCACCAAGAGTGAATAACAGAACAAGGCGCTCTAGATCAGTGAGATCAAATGAACGCTACCAGAGGTTATCCAATGAGCAGGGAGTTCTGAAGGAAAAAAACAAAAAACAACCATGTAGTGTCTGAGAAATCAGAATCCCACACACTCGGGGGCCCACAGAGGCAGCCATCAGCCACACAGAAAGCAGGGGAGGCTGAGGGTCTCGTCAGCCATCTAAGGTCTTCACAACAGTGTATGACAGAGCTGGAGCTGCCTTTGCCTTCCCTCGCCACCACACGGATACCAGTGGACAGGGGGACCAAAGAACGAGATGATCTAAAGCTACAGCTGGACAAGAACAATGGAAACAATGGACTAGAGCGGCCCCACTGAGCCGCAGGGGAGAATTCCAAGTTCAACTGATGGAGAAATTGGCCATGTAGATTGGCGTGACAGAGCTTCAGAAGCTGAAGATGTCTCACCCTACAATTCTGCAATTCTCTAGCCTATCTGAACTACCATTCCAGCCAGCAGATAGGGCAGGCTCTGGAGGAGTCTGGGCACAGCTAGAGAAGCAGGGAGACAAATGATGGTGTTCTGAAACAACTATGCCCGAGCAGAGACTAGTCTCTGTAGAGACTCTGAAAGCTGAGAGCACCACATGGAAGCATGAAGCCAGGCTCCACCACGAAGCCTTGCTTCTCCACGAAGCAAACATTGAAGCAGATGCACACATTGAGAATAGGGATGGCGCACAATATGAGTCAAGTATCGGAGGTCCAAACCAACTTGACAAAACAAAAGAACCCACTGGGGAAATAGCCACTCCCACAACCCTAGCAGGGACATCAGAGGCAGGGCAGTGGCTGCAGGGAGGGGAGGCCCAGCAGCTGCAGAGGGAGCTGAGAGCCTGGCTGGCCAGCTGCACATTCAAAGAGAGGGCAACACAAGCCTCAGTCAGCTGAATCAAGAGCAGGAGGTGTGGCTGTTGGCACTGGAGCTGTTCTTTGAACCATTTGGCAGAACGTCATAACATGAAAATACTGGTAACCGTGAGGCATCCTTGCACCGTTATCGGATATGTACTGCAGCAGAATGGTGAGTTCGAGGACCAGTCGGCTGAGCTGCAGGATGGCTTCCTCAAACTGACCAATGAGAATATGGAGGCCACAGGTGCAGCACGATCAGAGCAGCATGTCAGAAAGCAGCTGGCCAATATGCTGGGCCCCGTTGCAGAAGAGGTTGGGAAAGTCGGAGGACGACAGAAGCAAGGGAGCCAATGCCTGTCCCAAGGGTAGCCACACCCAACGGCCCTTCTGATGCGTACCAAGAGCCTGAACAGTTGCAGTAGGAGGAGATCCAGGACCAGATGGCAGCTGAGATGATCTATCAGGGGTTGCAGGAAGTGAAGAAGTACCTAAAAGCCAAAAGGCAGCAGAACCAGTAGTTGCTGGCCCAGCTGGCCCTCTCGGCTCTCCCTGAGGAAGGAGAAAATGGATGGGAATGTTCTTAGACCTGCTCTGACCATCCCAGAGCGCCCCGATGGCCAAGAAGCCTTGATTGCCTTTTTCAATGCTGCTCTCACAGGCACAGCTGCGCTAGCAGCTGAAGGAGCAGAGGGCATACGGGCCAGTTCCTGGCTCACCTACCAGCCCTGTCCCAGAGGGATCCAAAGCAGAAGACCCCGGGCCAATTGTGCACTGTGGAGTACCAGAACATTGTACAGGTGCCATGCAGAAATTTTACAGCACCTCCTAGTCAGGATGGATTTAAAGGAGCATTTGGAGGAACTGGCGCATGGCGACATTTAGCTCTGTGGAGATATGAATACCGTCGGAGAGATTGTTGGCCTCATTCCAGAAGGTAGTGCTGAAAAAAAAAAGTGATACCAGGAGGAGGAATGATCCAGCTGGCCCAGGATGAGGAGATGAAGGTGGAGTTGCAGGAGCTGGTGTTTTCTCTCATAGGAAAACACAGTGGGGGGCAGGGCAAGCCCAGCAGCTGCCCAGAGCCCTGCGGCAGGGCTCACCCGTAGGCCACCATGAACTTGAAGTTGCCAATGAGCAGGGAGATCATCAAGAGGTGAGCCTTGCTGATAGTGTGGAACTGCTACAGAGATCGAGAACCCCCAGAGTACGTGGGCTTGAGAAACAAGCCAGGCCCTTCTTTCTCCCTTCAGACTGATGAGGGTGAGGAGGTGGAGATCCTAGTTATATAATGAATTGAGAGTCGAAGCCCAGAGCACTGAAGCTGGGCTCTTTCTCCAGTCTCTGCCATCTTGTCTCTGCCATCCCTTTCCAGTCGCCCTGACATCTTTTACGAGTAGAAGGTCAGACCCCTTGTCCTAACAAGAGATTCACTTCAAAGACGCAGACGATTTGCCATCTTGGCGAGGGCCAAGGCTTGAATGTCAGGATTCCTGTTTCAGAAAAAGGAAAAAGCCAGAGTCTCAGAGTCGTGAAGCAGGCTGCTTCTCTGAACGGACAGGGGAAGCCAGTTACTAACTCAGAGGCGCTCCAGCAGGACAATGACGGAGCATCTTGTGGTCCGTAAAACAGAGGGGACCACTGGAGGCCAGAGGAAGGAAGGCGTCTTCTGTTGGAGGTTTAGTCTTGCATTCAGCAGGGCTCCTATCTTTTGTGTGTGTGTGGAAGCTGAGGGTGAAGGTCAGGACTGGACCTGGCCCCATCTTCTTCAGGACACTCGGGAGTCGTCTTAGCAGGTAGCATTCTCATGGGCCTTCAAAGCCTAGGGGGCCAACCGCAGGCTCAGTGAGGACAGAGCAGGTACAGAGAGCCTGCTCATGGGGCTCCCATCCTCCTACGGCACTCTGGGCTAGGGCAACTGGGTAGCATTCTCTCAGGCCTTGTGACAGTTGGGGGTTTAACTGTAGGCCAGGGAGAGCAGAGGCTGCTGGGAAGTGGATCAAAACTATAGGGATTTAAGGGAGTTGCCAGGAAAGGGGCACAAGGAAGATTTATTACAAAAGGGCTAATGTTTTACCCAGGAATACTGGGAGGGATAGGAGAGTTTATAATTTTACTACAACGTATTTTACCATGATTTTATACGATGGTATAATCAGGGATCTGCCTTTCTCCAAATGCATTTCACTCTATAACAGGAACATTTTACTTTTGAAGTTAAAAAGTATGATTGCATTGTTTGCGAATGAGGTAAACACAGTCATTTCATTGTCTAGAGGCCATCACGGAGATATTGAGATAAGCAAAGTAAAAACTGTTCATGAACAGGAGATGATTATTCAAGCTAAAAGTCTGACAAAACTTGACTGTCTTCTCCCAGTCTCATATTTAGAACCCTAGAGGATGTGGGCCTAACGAGATGCACGTGTCAGGAAAGAAGACTGCCACCTGCAAGACCTAAAGTAGTCTACGCCTCAGATTTCCTACCTGGCTGATGATTCCCTACCTCATATTCTTATGTAAACTGCAAGCATTGCTTTGAGTAACTACTCATAATCTATTCCAATGTTCCTTTTAGCAACAGTTATATGGAAAATCTAAAGTCTGAAAGAGATCCTAAAAGGCTATTGGTTTAGATCTACCAGATTTTCTAAGCATGAAAGATATTTTTGATTAAAATAGCTGCATGATCACTGTTGCCCAAAGCCTCCACTAAATAGACCAACAGAACATTGCAGGAGTTGGGTGAGGGAAGAGATGACTGGGAGCCAGGCTGCATATTGGAGAAGCACTGCAGAATTTCCAAGGGCCATGGGGCAGATACAATGATTTTTCCCTCAGATACATGGAGCAGATTTGAAAAATGAAGCTGGCACTGCAACACAACCATAATTTCAAAATAGTCTGTCATTTCCCCATGACCTGTAAGATAGTCAAAATACTGCCATGTCTGTGGAGGCTAGAAACGATTCTTCTGGTATACCGAATAGTTGATGAGCCAATTATAATCTAAAAGCTAGGCATGCCAGAGTATTAGCCCTAGAAAACTCTATTATGCTTGTTTAAATTGTTTCTTTTTTCCATATTTTTAATTCACTGTGCAGAATTCTATACATTTGCCATTTAAAATTTAAGACTTAAAAAAAAGAAAGAAAATAGAGCAGAGGTTGTGGATAACATTTGTAAGCCAAGCCGCTCAGGAGGCAGAGATCAGTTAGATCATGGTTCAAGGCCAAGCCAGGCAAAAAGCAAGATCCCATTTCAAGCTAGGAATGGTGATCACACGTGATCACAGTTACACAGGAGGGACAAGTAGGAGGATCATGTGTGTGTGTCCACATTTGAAGCAGAACAGCACCCATTTCTTTTAAAGAACAAGCATATCAGATTGTGTGTGAGAATGTATCTTTGTCTGCATATAAAAGAAATAAAAATGGCATAAATAAGGCTTTAGTTTTACTTAATTCGTCTAAAGCTTTCTGGTTCTCTGTAAAGTCATATGTATATGAGCAGAAATATGATTCTAACCCAAGTATTGTTAGTTTCAGCTCAGTTTTTTTCATGCTTAAATCTTTCCTATGCTTATACATTTACTCCTGTTAAGTAGGCATGACTTAGGTATGTCATGCGTAGGTATGTCATGGTTATAATGCATTACTCCACCACTCAAAGGGAATAAAACGTTCTTACTGTAGATACGAAGAGGAAGAATCCATACATTTGAAAGTGAATAAGGCTGTAGATTAACAACCAGGATTTCCCCCAGCCCACAGGTACAAATAACAGGACCAGGATATAACATTAAATCTGTTTGTTTTAATGCGTTCTGCTTTGTTCCTATGCAGGTGGGATTGTAGGTCCATTCTTATATACATTAATGTACCAGTTAAAAGTATTCAGCATTTCTTTGACTTGTGATTTAATATATTTCCTATAAAGTTTCTTACTCTGAGTTGAGAGCTATAGCTATTTCTTTATAATAATATTGAACCCATGGTTGAAACACTGATTTAAAAACCCCCAGCTATTTCTGCCAGAAATAAAATGCCAGATCGAATTGAATTCTGAAATGTAGCCCACTGACACTAAAACCATACTCACATCCCAGAACTGAGCTAGTGAAATAAGAACAAATCCCAGAATATGTTAAACTCGGTCATAAAGAAGTGAATCTGATTGCTAAAATTTACAATGGTTACAAGATCTATATTCTGCCAATACAACTGTGGACATATAACCTGCACATCCCAATTATTCCAGTTACAGCTAGCCACACCTGTAAATGCAACCCACAGATTTAACTCACAAGAGCAGCAACATGAAGAAGAAAACAAAAAGAGCAAATTATTATAGTATGAAGCTAAGCTAACTCCAGTCAATTTGACTGGAGTTAGGTCTTCCAAGTGCCCAGATAGTGAGACATTATTCTAGATCTATCCATGAGGATGGCGGTTCACATGAATCTCAGGAATTCGAACACAGACCGAAATGACACCAGGGATTCTCCTGGATTTCTGGTTTGCAAATGTCAGATGGTAGAACTTCTCAGACTCTAGAATTGTGTGAACCAGTAAGCCAGTTTCGTAGATGAATACACATGGAGACACACACCGTCATGAATCACCTAATAACAGGAAACATTGTGAGGAATGGGTTATTGGTGATTTTGTTGGCATTCTAGATCGTATTCACACAAACACAGCAGTCTCTGAAACCTTTCATAATTACGTGACTGTTATAGTTGGAACGTGTCCTCTCCCAACTAATTCTGAAATGTAATCCCTATTATGATGGTATTCAGAGGTCAGGACTTTGGAGACATGATTGTATCTCCAGAATTCTGCCTTGAGTATGAATCTGTGTCTTATGACTACAGTCGAGGGAACTAACTCAGATTCCTTTACTCTCTGTTCTTCTGCCAAAAGATGGCACAATGTTGGCCTCATTGCCTTTTCTGCATTCTGGAAGGCAAGATACTTGATACCTTGAGCTTAGACATCCCAGCCTCCAAAATGGTAGGAAATAAATACCTTTTCTTTGTAAGTTTTTTTTTTTTTTAAAAAAAAGGTATGTAGGGGAAAAACAAAGGAGGAGGCAACAATGCTTGATAGGAAATGTACTCATTACCTTGCTCATGTAACTGTTACTCCCGTGTACAGTATTTTTACAATAAAAATGTATTAAAAACGGTATGGAAATAATACAAATGTATGCACACTATATTAAAGAAAGTATGGCCTTCCACTTTCCCTTACATCGAGCCTGATTAATAAGAGAAATAAAAACCTTAACTTAGTCTGGCACAATAGTCAGAAATAGCCCATCTCTGTAGGTCAGGTTCAGACTCAACATTCAGAACCATTTCTAGTTTTATTATCAGGAGCATGTGGCAAATGTGATATTTGGTGGCAGCGGGGACAGGAGGTGTCCTCCTTGGAGACAGTGATGTCTCCGCCTGTCCATCACTGGCTCTGAGCTTGTTTCTGGGATCTGCTGGTGAAGATCTGCATCTTTTCCAGGCCATGTGGATGGGAATGCGGGGAGCCCCCTGAGTTCCAGGAGTGCAGTGGGTCCTCAGAGATTGTGCCTCCTCTTGCACATGCCCTTTGCCAGTCTCTGCATTTGGTTGGGAGGAAGTTCCTCACCACACTCCTGCACCAGACCTACGGCACACTTGCTGGCTCTTAATGGAGGTTCCTATGCAGCTGTTTTGAGCTCCAGTAACATCCTAATACACACCAAGGAATGCTGGGAATCTTCACCCCAGTCCCCTTCTGCTCAGTCAGTCCTGCCCAGCAGGTGACTGGACTGGACAAAGCCACTGAACACCACCCTCCAGCCCCCAGTGTGGAGGTTACTGAGCTATGTGAATAGTCACTACAGAGCTGCCAAATGGGAAAAATGACTCTTGTTCTCGAAACTCACACCTGTCTTCCTCTGGCACTAACATGGCAGAGGAAGGATGAGGGTATCTGTGCCTTCTGATAGTCTCTGTCTTCTAATACTTTTCCTGATGGAGAAAAGGCTAGACTAGAATCCCTTTTGTCTTTTGAGGCCAGGATTCTCATAGGGAAACTCCATATATTGCCAGTCCTGGCATTGGAAATATGTCTTGCTCACCATGACCTGGCTTTCCAAAGCTCTGGCTGGCCTTAAGAAGTTTAGAAAATCAGCTCTGATTCCTCTATGCTATTGGTTGCTATAAAGGGTAAGAGCACCCAAGAGGAGGCACTTAGCAGAGTTGTGAGTATTATTTTGGCTGGCACAAAGATTTGGAAATTTGAATTATTGGCTTTTAGTGAATAGGGTCAAAGATAATCAATGTGCCATAATGAGGAAGGTAACTGCAGAAGGAACACACATCCCTTGCAGAGCTTGCAGGGGGCCCAGCCTGTTCATCATTCTCTGAGCCTGGACCCTAACTCCAAATATTTTCACATCGTTTAAATATAAAACTATGTATGTAGTTTATATAAATCAATATAGAATTCCAGTAACTCAGCTACCAAATAAAGTTGGGGGGGGAAGAGTCACTATTTGCCTATGTAAAATATTCCCAAGTGTTTTCCACTAATTCAAAAGGTCACCAACAACAGCACTTACTGGCTGTGCATCTGAGTCACACAAATGAGTCAGCCTTTGTGACTGGCTGTCACGCTCGGGGCTATCATGCTGGGACAAGAGTCCCTCAAACCCGGATGACAAGCCATGGTGCTGTGGGGTGCATGTCAATTTCCTTATTTTCTTCAATCTATTATGATGTTGGCTGATATTAACACTAAATTTCTGCTGGGCTTATGGCGACTAGAGTTAATAAGAATGCGCTGTATACATCACAATCCCCATGACAGTAGATTTTATGTTACTACCCCTGAAAAAGAAGCATGCTAGGTAAAGTGTCCATTAATGGCTTGATTTAGCCATATATTAAAAATCATGTTGCATAGTATAATACATACAGCTTTGTCAGTTAAAAAACAAATATGGCACTGGTGGCTCACACCTGTAATCCTAGCTACTCAGGAGGCTGAGATCTGAGGATTGCGGTTCAAAGCCAGCCCAGGCAGGAAAGTCCCTGAGACTCTTATCTCCAGTAAACCACCAGAAAACTGGAAGTGATGCTGTGGCTGAAGTGGTGGATCAGGCCCAGAGTTCAAGCCCCACAACTGACAAAAAATAAATAAAATAAATAAAATAAAATAAAATATGAAGTGAGCATTGGTGGCTCATGCCTATAATCTTAGCTACTGTAGGAGGCTGAGATCTGGAAGCTTCCAAGTCAGGGTGGGCAGAAAAGCCTCTGAGACTCCATTTCCAATTAATCAGCAAAATGCTTTACTGGACACACGACTCTGGTGCTAGAGTGCCAGCCATGAGCAAGAAGGTGGGATGAGAGGCCCTGCATCCAAGCCCTAGAACCAATATGTGCACAAAATAAAAAGAAAATAAATATGTATTATATAATGAGGGTTGGAATCAGATAAGTTGAAAAGCCACTCATCTTGAGCAGTCCTTACTTTTCCTTTTCCCATAGTGTTTCTTTTTTTCTTTGTTCCTTCCTTCCTTGCTTGCTTGCTTGTTTGCTTGCATTTTTCTTTCTTTCTATCTCTATTTCTTTCTTCCTTTATCTCTCTCTTCCTTCCTACTTTCTTTTTTATTGGGGGGGGGGGTGGATCACGGGGCTTAAACTCAGGATCTGGGCATTGTCCCTGAGCTTTTTTGCTCAATGCTTACACTCTACCACTTTGAGTCATAATTCCATTTCCACTTTTCTGGTGGTTAATTGGAGATGAGTCTCAGAGACTTTTCTGCCTGGGCTGGCTTTGAACCACAATCCTCAGATCTCAGCCTCCTGAATAGCTAAGATTACAGGTGTGAGCTACCAGCATAGTGTTTCTAATGTGCCAAGTGCTAAATGTGTTCTACACCTACTCTACTTTACTTTTTCCAACTGTGATGGTTAATCTTGGCTGTCAACTTGCCTGGATTAAATGATACCTAGAGAATTAGGAAGGAAACTTCTAGGTGTGTCTGTAAAGGTGATTATGGAGAAGAACAGCAGGTAGGTCAGCCAGCCACATGGAAAGATGGCCCTGAATGCAGGCGCACCATTGTACAGGCTGAGGCACAGATGGAATAAAACAATGGGATACAGGGCTGATTCTCTCCCCGCATGAAGATAACATTTTGCTGTTGCATTCATTCATGGACACTACACTCCAGGTTCTTCATGTTAACAGAGACTTGCACTGCAGCATTTAGGCCCTTGGCTTTGCTGCAGCATTGACTTCTCTCATTTGGAGGCTTCTGGCTTCTTGGACTGAACAGATGGTGTTTTCCTGGCTCTCCAGACTGCAGCAGGCCAGACTCAGCATCACTGACTTTGTCAGTCAATCTAGCAAAACCGCTCTTGTGCCTGGTGCCGGTGGCTCACGCCTGTAATCCTAGCTACTCAGAGGCTGAGATATGAGGATTGCGGTTCAAAGCTAACCCTGGCAGGAAAGTCGTGAGACTCTTTTATCACCAGAAAACCAAATGTGGCACTGTGGCTCAAGTGGCAGAGCAGTAGCATTGAGCAGAAGAGCTAAGGGACAGTGCTCAGGCCCAGAGTTCAAGCCCCACAACTGTAAAAAACAAAACAAAATAAAAACCCTCTTGTCCACCTTCTGGCTTTTGTTTCTCTAGTGGCTTTTGTTTCTCTAGTGAACCCTAAGAAACCAGCCATCTACAGGTGACAGAATGGAAGGCTAGACAATGTAGATAAACCAATTGGTAGAAAAGTCAGGGTTCAAATTCAAAGTCTATGGAGGTACCAAACTAAACATCTTAACCATTTCACAAACAATGTAAATAACAACAACAACAAAACCCAAAAGTCATGCTTTGTCAGTCTTACTTGCTACCAAATTTCTATTTACATGGTTTAATGATCTACTCAGCAAACATACTCATCTAGCAATTAAACAGAGGGACAAACAAGCATTTGCTTCTCTGAATGCTATGAACTGTGTTGCCAATTGTCATACTGAACTTCTCTCTACGCTGCTACAGCTTGTCATGTTTTATGTGGGGAAATGATTACTCTTTACAATGATAGTTATTAGTTAATAATTAATTATGTAATGTAGTATCTCTCTAGAATGTTTCACCTAAGAAATCCAAAGTACTTTAGCAACATGAGTCCTATAAGGAAAGAGTCCTACCTTTTCATTATAAAGCATAAATACATTTCCAGACTTGGTACATGTCACTTGAGAGAGAAATGAGGTCACGAAACATGTAAAAAGTGTAATTAGCTGATCCAATGTCAGAGAACAGTCTGTCTTAGAAGTTGCCATATATGAGGCTCAGCAGGAAAGCTCAGCTGATAGAAATAAGAATACCATTGAGCTGGGCACCAATGGCTCAAGCCTACTCAAGAGACTAAGCTCTGAGGATATTGGTTCAAAGCTAACCCTGGCAGGAAAGTCCATGAGACTCTGATTTCCAATTAAGCACCAAAAAAAAACCAGATGTGAAGCTGTGGCTCAAGTGGTAGTGTGCTAGCCTTGAGCAACAAAAGCTCAGGGACAGCATGCAAGCCTAGAGTTCAAGCCCCAGAACCAGCACCCCCACACACAAAAAAAATACTGTTGAGTGCCTTTCACTTTACACTGTAGATACTCTGTGGGTTTATTATTTCACTAGCCCATAGTCATTATTATCCTCATTATACAATTGAAAGAAGGTCTTTCAAGGTTTCATGTGGTGCAGAAACCCCCACTGATAGTGTGGAAACATGTTGCCTTGCCCTAAGAATCTCCACTCAATTCACCCAGGCCGGAGGAGTGCAAGGCTCTTGCTGGAATTCACAGATTGATTATATCATTATTACATCATTATTATATCACAGGAAGTTTGAGGGCCCTTTGGGCCTTACACCTAGGAAGCCAATTTGTAGGCAATGTTTCCAGCTATCTGCAACAGGTTAGAATTGAATAGGAGTCGGACAGCTGGTCCATCACGTCCCTAGTCCCTCATGGGAACATGGGGACATTTCCTGGGAAATCCAACAGTGACAGCAAAGCTGACACTCTTTAGTCATATGCAAATGATGGGGCTGGGAATTCCCTGGGCCATTTTCCTACCTCACCTTGCCATTCATTCTCTTTCCATTTTGGGATCTAAGAAAGTCATGGCCTTGCTGAGAAACCTGTCTGCCCTGGGCATCCTGAGTTCCCACGTCCTCACTGTCCTTCTGTAATTTGTTCAGGGACAGAATTTTAGAAAGCAAAGTGAAACTAGAAAAGCAAATATAAAGGCAGCAACCACTGGGTGTCACTGATTTACTACTTGCCTATGACTCACAGAGCCGGAGGAAGCCTGGTCTTAGGGGAGCATTTTGAAACACGTGACACTCAAGTGCTATAGGTAGCTGGAAAGGTTTGGGATATTCAGAGTATGAATTCTGGGGCCCATTTATGAACATGAATATGAATTTGTTGGTAAGTCCTATTCCATGCTCTGTAGTAGATTATTTGTAACTGTGTGTACTAATGCTCCCATTTTAGAGATGGGTACACTCAAGCAGAGCATGGTAATAAGTAGGGAATGACAGGGCACATGCTCCTGAGCCTATTTAAACTGATTTAAACCAGGACTTTAGTATCTTAGTTTTTTTTGTTCTGTTTTGTTTTGTTTTTTTGGGTCCGGTTGTGGGCCTGAACTCTGGGCCTGGGCGCTGTCCCTCAGCTCTTCAACTCAAGGCTAGCACTCTACCACTTGAGCCACAGCGCCACTTTCCGGCTTTTTTCTTTTTTGCTTATATGGTGCTGAGGAATCGAACCCAGGGCCTCAGGCTTGCAAGGCAAGCGCTCTACCACTGAGCCACCTTCCCAGCCCGTATCTTAGTTTTATTTGAAGATAATTCTCGAAATCCAGGAAATCAAGGCCTATCACTTAATTCTTATGTGTGTGTGTGTGTGTGTGTGTGTGTGTGTGTGCTTATGCACGTGCACACCCATGCGTGTGTGCCAGTCCTGGGCTTGAACTCAGGGTCTTGGCATTGTCCCTAAACTTTTGTGCTAAATGTTCGTGCTCTACCACTTGAGCCACATTTCCACTTCTGGATTTTTCTTGGTTAAGTGGAGCTGAGAATCTCCCTGATTTTCTCACCTGGGCTGGCCTTGAACCTCGATCCTAGATCTTACTTCCTCAGTAGCTAGGATTATTGGCGTGAGCCATGTGTGCATAACTCTGCTTTTCCTTTACTTTTTGATTCTTCTCTTTCAATACCAAGACTTAGTTGTTGATTTTTTTGTTTTGTTGTTGTTTTTTGTCATTTGTGGTGCTTGAACTCTGGGCCTGGGCGCTGTCCCACCAGCCTACTAGTGGTAGGCTAGTGCTCTACCACTCGAGCCACAGCACCACTTCTGGCTTTCTGTAGTTAATTGGAAATAAGAGTCTCACAGACTTTCCTGCCCAGGCTGGTTTGAGATGCCGATCCTCAGATCTCAGCCTTCTGAATGGCTAGGATTACAGGTATGAGCCACCACGCCTGGCCTAAGACTTAGTTTTACTAAATAGTAAATGATCCTTTACATTATACACATCTATTAGAACATTCTGTGTACATGGTAAATATATTTAATTTTTATTTATTGGTTATATTCCAATAAGGCTGAGAAATACCCTAAATCCAAGGCAGCTGTACCCTTTGTCATTCAAGATCGTCCCCCAAGTACTTCATTGCTGAGGGAATTGATTTACAGTCTCTCATCCCAGAAAGATTAGGAAATTCCTCTGGAATCCTCAGAGTGGCATTCTGTCTCACGAGTTGGTGTCTCCAAGCCTTCTACTGCTTAAGTGAGATGACTCTTATCTCTTTCCTCAGTGAGCATGTTTCTGCTCTTTTGTTTTCTGGCTTGAAAATAACCATTTGTCAGAGAAATGAGATCCTTACTGAGGCCCAAGCACACTGGATGGCCTTGGAACTGTATTTATCACTCATATAGGTACAGCAAGAGCCCAGCAAGGTTGTAACCCACAAGCTTTGGTTCTTCCTCGCCAAAAGAATTAAGCTCACAGCCAGATGCTTTTCTCAGAGAGATAAGATAGGGTGCAGACATCACCCTTAGCCTGCCAAGTTCCTGCTTCATAAACCAGCCAACTTTCCAGTGGTGACCCAAAGGCTCCTCATCCCCCAGACTCTCACCTTGATTGTGGAGCTTGCCTTTCTTCCTTACAAAGTCAAAGCATCTTGACTTCTTCACTTTCCTCTCCCTCCCCTCTCCCTCCAGGTCCCTGGGCTTCTGGGCCCATCTGGATATGAAGATGACTTTTCCACTGACCCCACATAGCCTGAAAATTAACTCTTTATTTCGTAATTCACAAAGGAATCAAATGTCTACGAAAAAAGCATAAGGAAACCCACTAAAAAACTTATAAAATATAGGAGGAAGAGGGAAGAGGTCAAGAATATTTGGGGAACTTAAGAAACTAAACCTTCAAAGAATCCACAACCCAATTAAAAAATGGGCAGATGAGATAAATAGAGATTTCTCAGAAGAAGTAAAAATGTCCAACAGACACATGAAAATGCTCATCTCTGGCCATAAAAGAAATACAAGGCAAAACAATACTGAGATTCTGCCTTACCCCAGTTAGAATGGACACCATCAAGAATGCAAATAACAACATGCTGACATGGATGTGGGAGAAAAGGAACTGTTGTTGAAAATATAAACTGGTACAACCACTCTAGAAAGCAGTATGGAGGTTCATATAAAAAAAGCTAAACACTGAACTACCCTATGATCCCGCAATTCCACTCCTGAGCATTTATCCAAAAGATTACAAACCAGGATAGTAAAGCCACCTGCACAACCATGTTCCTTGCAGCACTAACCAAGGTATAGAATCAGTCTAAAAGCCCTTCAATGTATGAATGGATCAAGAAAGTAGCATATATAGGATAATTATATATGTACATATATATGCACACATAATGGGATTTGATTCATGCACTAAGAAGAATGATATTGCATCACTTGCAAAGAAATGGAAGAACTTGGAAACAAATCATGTAAGTCAATCAGGCCCAGAGAGACAAAGGATGCATGTTTTCTCTCTTATGTGAAACCTAGAATTAACTTATAAATATGTAAGTAAGAATTTTGAGGTGGAATCCAAAGTGTGTTAACCAAGGTATGATAGGTTCAGGGAAGAAATCAAATGACATGATTCCTTTGAAAGACTAACTCATAATCCAACAAAACAAACACCAGGAAATGGATACTCAAAAGTGGGAGCCAAAAAGCGGGAGGAAGATAAATGAAGAGAGGAAAAGGGAAGAATGGAGTCATAAAATTCAATGCATAGCCTACAAAATTGGGAAAATTGAGGGAAGGAGTAGGGTTGGGAAGGATGGGAGGGAATGAAGAAAGAGGTGACATTGATCAAGATGAATTGTAGGCATAAACTGCTTTGTTAAATGGCAAAAAATACCAATCAATATCTTACAAATTTTTTAAAAGTGATATAGGAATAAATCTACTCAAGGTATGTTATATGCATGCAAATACGTAAATATCACAATGAGGCACCTTTGTGTAATTAATTCATGCCAGTTATAATTTTAAATAAAACAAAAAGAAATCAGCTTCTAAGGTACAGTAATTTTTCCTTTTCACTCTTAATTTTAAGGAACATGTAATATTTTTCCTGTCATACTCAACAAATCTTTGATACCCAGGGCATGAACAACAAAAATTTGTAGGATAACATCAAAACATACCTCAGAATTCACCTGGGACCCAGACTTCCCCAATGACTTCCCAAAATACATGGAAAACATGTGTATAATCAAGCTAGAATTCCATTGTCTTTTGTTATACACAATATGCCAATTTTTATGTTAAAATAGATTCTTTATACTTTAAAAAGCCATTATAGTATAGTTCGTTTCAATTATTTTTATTGTTTTTTATTGAGAGTTTTGTTGTCATATTCTGTATAGGTAGATAATGTACTTAGATCATGTTTATCCCTATTGGAAGGAGATGAAGGATTCATAGCATTTTGTGATTGACAAATTAAGTACAAGGTCATCTACCTGCATTAAAAATGCAGAGAGTCCATTTGATCTTTTTTGGGCCCCAATTTTTTAAATATCTCCCATCTTGTTCTTATTTCATGTCTCCTGGCCCTACCCATGTTCCTGCTGCCTACACCTCCATCACACTGCTCTGGCCCTTGCAGGAACCTGTCCTCACCCTGAAGTGCATATTCTACACTGTCACCTCATCCACACATGTGCACATAGTGACACTGTGGCCAGACATCAATCCCATAAGCTTCTGCTACTTCTAAGCCATCCCTCACCTTCTTTGGGCTCAGCTGCTAAGAGTACCACTAGTTAAGGGTCAGGTCCATAGTCCATAACCAGGAATGGGAAGAGTTCCATGCTAATGGAGATTCTGAACCAAAATGGTGCCACTTTGAAGGCATCACGTTGATGCTAAGAAGGTTTTCTTTCCCTCAATCCTGTTCTTTCATTCATTTCCATTTCCCATGAAAAGGCAAATAGAAAATAAGGGGGAAAAGGTATCCAGAGAAAATTTTAAAAGTATCTTGAGTTAAAGGTAGTATTAAATAACAAGGCACCACTACAGACTATACAGTATTCTGTCTGAAAGTTAATAAATACTACAGAAAAACTAAAGCATCAGATTGCACAGTTATCTCTGTGTTTATGACCATATAATTTTTTTCTTCCTTTGTAAAGGAACTCTACCCATTGGCATTTATAAAGTTCAGTGTGGTATTCTTGTCTAGGAAAAAACTCACCTCAGGAACATGCCGTTCCCTGGGCGAACACACTTCTTGGTGGCAGGCAACAGACTTCACTTCCCCTTTCCTCCCATCAGTAGGATTAGGCTAATGGGAGAAATAACCGAATCCTCCTTTGATGAAGACAAGGATCTTCATCAACATTCCTTCACATTCCCAATCCATATTAATGATTTAAAAGGTGAAATTAGTTCCAAAAATATAGACACAACAAGGCATTGTCTGCTGAGAACGAATTCAAAACTCCACCTACATGAAGCAAATTAGCAAAAGCCAAAACAGCTTCTCCAAAGAACATATTAGGAAACTTGGCAGAAGAGAAGGGCAGTCTCCCTCCTCTCACGACAAGTTTATTACTATCGTCTCACTTTCGGATAATCTGAAAGGAATGGTTTCCTCTGACAAGTACACTCTGCTCCTGGAGAGCAACTTGCCTCCTAATAATGTTGTAAATAGGCTGGGAGAATCCGACGTTCCGTCTCTCCACACTAGCTATTTCCCAGCTTTATCCACATGAGTCAGAGCAAGCATGGTAGATGAAGGTCAAACACCACCATGGAAATCCTACCACCCAGGACTTTGCAGACTTGTACTCTGTCCTTGCACTCCATGTTTGCTGGTGATTCATTTATGTATCCCAGCTACCATCATCACTTCTGCTCAGAGAGCAGAGAAACTGTGGAAGTAGTTGGTTTTTCATTGAAGATGATTAGTCCTGACCACAAGAACGGTTGTTCCTTAAAATACTATGAGCTGGTAAGAGCAGAGCCATGCACAGCTCCTCCCTGATGACTGTTCTCCATTCTTCCTTTCTTGCCAGAAAATCTTTGGCCACTGCTGATTGAATACTTTAAAAAAACAAACCATCTCTCTTCCACTCCTAAAATGGAAGCAAAAGCTTGTATAAAGAAGGAAGCTTAAAAGAACTTAACTAGCTTGAAGACTAGTACAGGTGTACTGTCAACTAGCAAATCTTAGAAGCCCTTATACAAGTGTAAGACAAACTTTATGCCACTGGCCCAACTGACTGCTAAAATACAATTGGGGAACCCTCTCCAGAACATCAAAGACATATAAAGTAATTCATATGTCTTAAGCAGCTTGCAAACAAACTAACAACCACTCCTTTGTTCAGTTTGGGGCCCCACCCCTAACTCCAGGGTTTCCATACAAGAGGTCTAGCCATATGTCCACTTGCCAAATAAAGAAAAGAGTCAAGGTGAAGGTCAGAAAAAGACTGTAAGAGCCCTTCAACCCATCTTCAGAGTACAGACATGATCTTTAGATTTAAAGATCTAGGAGTGAAAGGTCTCCATAACTGATAAGCAATCTTGGTTCAAGATCATTATCTCAGTCCTGGTTTGTAAGGGTTCTGGAGAGTTGTTACTGCTATTACCACTTGAGAGAACAGCTTGGTCAAGAGGAGCAAGTCCTTGTGAAGGTTCTGTCCTGTGGAGACTCTGCTGTTTCTTCCCTTGGGGGATGTTCCCTCCCTCTGCCTTATAAAGATGTTAGCTATTAGTCCTGTGGCAGATTCCAAGATGGCTGCAAGGTGGATGGCTCAGAGCAAAGACAGATACAAAAATGGAGGCAAGGATACCAAGCGCTTGCATTTTTGGATAATTTGTAGACCCAAATAAGGAGTAAATACTTTGTTTCAGTAAAATCCTATTAAGTACCTGTTACAGAATGTCTTAAACTGTCAAATTTTCTGCTCAAACAATATATTAGAAACAATATAGGCTTTGACACTGATATAATTTTTTAAAAAGAGCAGAAATGGGATGCCTGGAATAATTTTACAATCTGAAGCTTACAGGTTCCATGGCACTTAATTGACTGGAAGTGTCAGAATGGCTATTATCAACAAATAGACCAAAACAAGACAAAAGATAACCAACCCTGGTGAGGATGTGGAGAAACACGGAGGCTGGTACCTCATTCATGGGAATGTAGATTAGTTCAGGCACTAGCGAGAACAGTAGAGAAGGTCTTCAAAACATCACATAATCCAGCAATCCCACAGCCAAGTATTCATCCCAAGGAAAGGAAATCAGAGTCCAAAAGACATCTGCTCTCCTGCATTTAATGCAGTACTATTCACAATAGCCAACACATGGATGCAACCCAAACATCCATCAACTGAGAAGCGGAAAAAGACAGTATGGGAATATAAAACAGCATGGAATACTGGTCAGCCTCAAAAAAAATAAGGAAATCCTTTCATCTGTAACACACTGATGAACCCACAATACATTTTAAGTGAAATGGAACTGGCACAGAAACACAAGTACCTACATATTTACTCACATGGACAAAGTGAGGTGATGTTCATTAAAAGGGGAAGTATAAATGAACTCTAATTTTTTCCATTTTTGTTTTACTTTTTGTTCTGTATTTTCATTTGTATGTCTTTTGGAGTGTAAGAGGAGGCACAGGAATGGATGGACAAAGGGTGAACAAATGCAGCAGTGGTACTCACTGGAAACTATGTTGAAAATGATCCACACAACTTGTGGGTGGGATGGGAGGGAAAAACTTGGAGAGAGTGAGGAAAGGGGTGACATTGTCCAAAAAGAAATGCACTCGTTACCTGACTTATTAACAGTAACCCCTGCTGCACATCTCCTTTGTAATAACTTTTTTTTTGTCGGTCGTGGGGCCTGAACTCTGGGCCTGGGCACTGTCCCTCAGCTCTTCAGCTCAAGGCTAGTGCTCTACCACTTGATCCACAGCTCCACTTCCAGCTTTTTCTGCTTATGTAGAATTGAACCCAGGGCCTCATGCATTCAAGGCAAGCACTCCACCACTGAGCTACCTTCCTAACCCCTGTAATAACAATTTTTTTTAAAAAATTAAAGCCAGATATGAACAGGGAGAGAGCAAGGGAAGGGGTAACATCATCCAAAAAGAAATGAACTCATTATCTGACTTTTGTAACTGTAGCCCCTCTATACATTAATAATAACAATAAAAAAGACTGCACATACAAAAAAATGAAATGTTTCAATTAGACAGAAAAACATGGGAAGTATTTGAGAAGACTAGGGAGCATCAAGTGTTTCCTGGTTTTGCTTTAGGCTTTTATTCTGCCTTGTTCCAGTACCCTTTTATGCTTTACCTGAAGTAGAACAAAGAAGGGAAAGAGGAGATAAGGAAGAGTAAAATTTCCTTTCTTTTGTGGCAGTTTCTCTTTATGATAGCTTTGGAAAAGAATCATTATGACAGAGACACTGCTAATGAACAATTTCAGAGAACTCCACTCCTAGTTACCTGACATGATGCTATCACAATACAAGCCTGCAAAGGTATCAGGTGCCAATTTGGCCTGAGGCAAAGGAAGAGAAAGCCTGAGGAAGTCTGGCCACACAAGAACCCAGGATATGTACTTTAAAAAATTCAGAAATCCTTCTATTAAGTGCTAAGAATAAAGCCAAGCTTAATTACACTATCAAAAAAGGGGAGAAATTGTTCCTTAGTGGAAGTTTTCTTCTAAACAAATTCTCTCTTGGGCTCATCCACAAAAGCAAGATCTTCATAATATTGCTTGGGCTCCATGCATGGATCTTACTTGAGAGTCTATGGGTGTGCGTGTACAGAGGTATCACGTTTCTATTTAGAGACTTATTCATATGTTTTAGGGTTGAATCCATAAACACAAATATTTAAAATAATGTTTAAGCTCAAATCCAATTATTTATTCAGATTACTGTACTCAGATCAATAGAGTTATGAGTTTCCCCATTTTAACCATTTACCTCATGAAGACACACATTGAACAGGCAGTCATCCTGAAAGAATTCTCAACTGCCAGGATCAAGCAATGAATCCCAGTTCTTCCAAGGGAAAACTGATGTGTAAGTAAATGGAATACAGAAATTCCAATATAAACCATAAGAACAAATAAGAAACTCATGGTGACTGTGTTAGCCTTCCATATGTGTGAGAAACTCTCTGAGAAAATCAACTTCATGATTATTATTTTGATTGATAGTTTCAGTCCCTAGCCCCAAAGACTGTGGGCTTGTGGAAAGCCAGAACTTTGTGACAGGGAGGACACAGCAGAGCAAAGCAGCTCACCTCATGGGGGTTGGAAGCTGAGAGATACAGATGAAGAGTCAGAGGACAAGATAAACCCTTCTCGGGTGTACCCTCAGTGACCCACTTCCTCTAGCTAGGCTCTACCTCCCAATGGTCTACTCAGAAATGAACTCCTTAATGGATTAATCTATCAGTATCCTGGAAATCCAATTGCCTCTCAATAGCGCCACTGGGAGGGGTCCAAGCATTCAATATTTGAGCTTTGGTTGGGTGAGGAGAACCATAATAATAAACAGACAAAAGCAAAAGAATGGATCAGAGTGAAAGAAAAATGAAGAGGTCTTGATGCAAACTCTTTCAATCCTCTTACTTGGTTTGGTGAGATAAAACAACACTGTTTGGTGTACAAATAGCCTTGCCAACAATTTTATGTGTCAAAGAAGATATGAATTGTCTTTTTTTTTTTTTTTTTTGGGTCCGGTCGTGGGGCCTGAACTCTGGGCCTGGGCGCTGTCCTTCAGCTCTTCAGCTCAAGGCTAGCACTCTACCACTTGAGCCACAGCGCCACTTCCGGCTTTTTTCTTTTTGCTTATGTGGTGCTGAGGAATCGAACCCAGGGCCTCAGGCATGCAAGGCAAGCGCTCTACCACTGAGCCACCTTCCCAGCCCATGAATTGTCTTTTTTAAAAGAAAACTGATAGCTATAGACACCCCCATGTACATGATAGAACACAGAATTTGATTTTGTTCCAGAAATTACTATGTCTTGAAAAAAAATGAGTAACAATTAGTGAGGCTGATTTCTTAAAATGCCCAGCTAACCTACTGTTGTCCATATGTATTTTCTGTCTTCTTCTACTTCTGTTGTGAATTACCCAAACAGTACATTCCACCATTTGAATAAAGTCCATATTTTAAATTAATTTCACAAGGCTGATGGGTTCAAGATGCCTATTTCCACCTACTAGAAATATTTCTATGAACCCATATCACTGACAGGAAACATGAAGCTTGGCAGAAGAATATTTCTAAAACTCCATTTTGTCACTGGATAAATTAATCTTTGCACAAAATATCATGCAAGTATGTATTTGCAAAGAATTCTAAGCATTTCTCTAGAAAACCACATTTATAAACAAACTGGTTGGGCTGTTTTAAAAGACTCTCCACCAAATTGGTGGTTCTTTCATGTTGTTTTAATTACTTTTATAGAGATGTATAGTAGTGTGCAAAGACTGACATGATATTTGGCTGGATAAGAAAGCTTCATCTTAAATAAATCAAGATGTGCTATGGTATTACTACAATTTATTGGGGTCAGTTCTTCCAATAGCTAAGTTAGCTCCTAGAGGGACAATTTTTCTAGAAAACTAGGCAGAGCAAATGGGAGAAAAAGAAAGTTTACATGCAGAGGTCTCTTGCCTATGCCCTCTCTGAAGTACTGGCAACATTTGTAGATCCAGCAGTGATTTATAGGCCCTTCTAAAGGTGCTTGATTTTATAATCCTGGCTTTTAAGTTTTCCCAATCCACACCAAGGTAATTCTAGGCAAAATCTAGAAGTATGTCCTGAGACTTTGAAGACCCCATATGTCTTTCCTTGGTGACTACACTATAATCTTTCATTGTTGATTGACTTTGTAAAATTTATAGCAGCTTATATCTAATACACACCTAGCTATTCATATATATGTATGTGTGATTGTGTGTATATCTATCTATCTATCTATCTACCTATATATATATATTTCCATCTGTTAGGCTTGCTCTGCTGTATTTTGAAAATGATATCCTATGGACTAATGTCTCCACTAGAGAGAGAAAATGTTTCTGTAAGAATGATCTAGGAATGAGACCATTTTTCATAGAGAACTGGACTATGGAAGACAGACTTGAAATTCATTCAGCTAATGAATACTTACTGAGTCCTTACTACAGAGATATAAATGTTCTCATCCCCAACCAATTACTCCAAACTAGAAACCATATATCCATCGGCCCACTCTTTCTACATGGATCTCTAACAGGTATCTCCAGTCTATTTATGTAGAACTCAACTCAAAATTCCAACTTCCCATCATGCACCAGCACTGTATCCCTGTGTCAGTTAATGCCAGCTCTATGTTTCTAGTAGTTCAACCTAAAAGACTTTATCTCTAATTTTCTCTTTAATACATCAGGAAGTCTCATTTAGTATAGCACCAAGCCATATCAAGAGACTGACCTCTTGCCATCACCTCCACTTCCCTGGCTCTGGCCCGATCCACCATGTTCTCTGGCTGGGACATTACAATATCCTCCACACAGTGTCTCAGTTTTCACCTGGTCTTCCTATAGTCTATTCTCAGCACAGTAACACAAAAGATTCTGAGAAAATTTAAGCTCAATTTGATACTGCTTTGCTCAAACCCTCCATTATTACCTCCATATTTTCTTCAAGAACAGCCAAAGTCCTTTGATTCTCCAATGTCCCCCATCCATCCCCCAGCCCCTGCCTCTCTGACATCATATCATGCCTCCTCTCCTTGTGGCTTACTCTGTTCCAGACACACTCTTTTGCTATATCTGGACAGGCTACTAATTTAATATCTAAGTAGTGATTCTTCCCTATGTCTGGAAAGCCCCCTGTCCCCCCCCAACCCCCATTCCCTACCACACACACACACACACACACACACACACACACACACACACACACACACACGGTTAATTTGCATACTGGTTTCAAATTTTATATTTCACCTCATCTACTGATCATCCTCTTACTACCTATCCTATTTTGAATTGAAAAAAGTCCCATCTACTCATTCAAATACACAAATTCCTTTTAACCTGGTGTATTTCTCCATATAATGCCCATTTCAATATAGCTAAATGCATTGTGTTTTATCATTGCCTAGGTTTTACTAAATGAAAGTGTCTGTTTTTTGTCTCTAATTTCCTGAGGGTGGATACTCAAGGAAAAAATTGTTCAGTGAAACAATGTGATGTTACAGTGTTCAGTCACAACCACAATTTTGAGGTCTATGCATTCATGAGCCTCGAGGGAGGTACAGTGCTGGAGGATGCCCCCAGGTGGCATAGGAAGGATGCCCTGGCTACATTCAGCTGGCTTGATCTACTGAACCACAATGCAAGGTGAAAGAGTTATTTCTTAAAAGTTAAATCACTTAATTGTATGTTTCCTTCAGATAACCTACATCGTTAATTTAAAAGTCTTATTCAAATGTTCCTGCTTACATTCAGTTGTACTCTGAGGATTTATCAAAAATAATGTGTCTTGGGACCAGGGGGAGGCTGGGAAGGGATGTGAAGGGTAAACAAAGGAGGAGGCTACAATGCTTGATAGGAAATGTACTCATTATCTTGCCCATGTAATTGTAACTCCTCTGTACAGTATGTTCACAATAAAAAAAAATAATGTGTCTTCAGCTTCATGGAGGACTGACTACAAAGCAAGCAAATTCTTCTGAAGAGGTCAGGCCAGAAAGCAGTGGGTCTACCCCGGCCCAGAAGGAACCTCACTCCGCAAGGCCATGCTTGGAAATGAGTAACGTGCTCCCCAGATTCTCATGGGTTTCCTTGTGGGCCATGGACTGTGTACTATAAGCATGACACTCACCTCAACCTTCAGTGTCCCTGCATAACTTCACCATGTATTTTTCCTCCAAACCTTTCAAAACTTTAACATTCTCCAAAGACAGGCGATATGATGAACCCTAGGATAGGTATTGGAAGCTTATTCATCCAATGATTCTCCAATGTGGAGCCACTCAGAAATGTGAACCATCTCAAGTAACATGAAAACAATTGGGTAAGAAAGGCCTTAGCCCATGCTTCATAGACATTGAAGGGGTCATTAATGTCACCAGGTCCCTTCTCTGCTAGCTACTCTCTTCATACTTCATTTAGTGCTTGGGAGTACTAACAGTCTGAGAAATTCTAGAGCAAAGGAAAACTACATGATTTGGGTATTTCCTGAGGGTAAGAAAATTTGACTTCAAACTTTGAAGTCTAACAGGGTTGTTTAGTCACATAGTAAAGTAAATTACCCTCCTCTCTCTGACCAAATGATTCAGTCACATCAATAAATTGTCCTTATCTTTATAGCTTCCCCAGATACTATCCCAGTGCCAAACTGGATGTGGCCAAACAAATTCAATAAGTACCAAGCCAACATCATCCAACATCCACACAGCCTACAAAGTCAGAATACAGAGCTCATATTGTCTGCTTTCCCTCCTCATGCCCTTAACTGGGGTTATGTGCCCACAGTTCAACCTTTTTGTCCTCTAAATAAGCAAGCAAAAAATCATCCATTTTTCTCTCAATTAATTAACAGGACCATAAAATTGCACTATAGACATGAGTGAGATATTTATTTTCCAGCAGCTAAATTTAATAACATTGACAATTTCCCTTTAATTTTTAAATAGGAGCTTTCTTGGAAAACAATTTAGTTATAGAGTTAACTTAGAACTATACTTAGCAGCATGTTGGATTGCAAACCTATAAGATCTCCTTCCTAAATGAAATCACACCAAGTCATACATGTTTCTCTCAGGTCTTCAACATATCCCAGAGCTGTCTTGAAAGGTGGCTACCCTGTTATATGTCAGTTCAAATTTCTGCCCAAGCCAAGGCATACAGAGCACAGGCTTCAAGAAACGATTTCAGCAATGCAGTGAGTCTGAGTTGAGATGAAGAGTAAATATAAAAGTTCCACTGGCTTTTGAAAACAGTATGGGAAAAATGCAAAATAATCTCCCATATGGTTTAGATTTTAAATGTACCTCAAAAATTCATGTGTTAAAGGATTATTTGCCAGCTGATGGCACTGTTTGGAGGTGGCAGGGACTAGTTGAAGGAAATAGGTCATTGGTGCATACCCTTGAAGTGTATTAGGATGCTTGTCCTTTCCTTTCATCTCTCCCCTCTCCACTTTCCCCTGCTCCCCTTTTCCCTCTCTCCTCTCATCTTTGTCCTCTCCTCCCCTCTTCCTTCTCTCCCCACCCCCACCCCGCCTGGCCTCCCTAATATAGTAACTTGCCACAGGTCCAAAAAGTAACTGGGCCAGGTGACTATAGACTAAAACCATGAAGCAAAATAAATCTTAACAAGGAGGCTACAATGCTTGATAAGAAATGTACTCATTATCTTGCCCATGTAATTGTAACCCCTCTGTACAGTATTTTCACAATAAAAAAAATCTTAACTTCTTACAAGTAGTGCTTTCTTATAGTGACAGAAAACTAACTTAATCTCCATTTTTCATATTAATTATACAGTGAAAGGCAATGTTTGTGATTCATTTGGGATTAAATATATTATTTCAAGCCCAAAATTATTTCCAGAGAATGAACTCAAACTTTTTTTGTTATTCAAAGCCATTTCTGTGCCATGGACTGTTCAAACCAATAAATGAATAAATAACATAGACTGGATTATAAAGAAAATAAAACATCATCAATTTTGATGTCATTGACCTAAAATTTAAGCCTACATATCGATATTAGCCATTCAAGTTATTTACTATCATAAAGTACCATTATCCAATTTGCCTAAATTTGTTTGGAATGTAATATAGAATTCATAACATAAAGTTGTACTCTATGTAAAACAGATATAGTAATAGTTCTATCTTATTAAATAAAAAAATTCACAATGCTTATTTGTTAAAAGATAGTAAGGAAAACTTTTTCAAGAGGAACCACCAAAATGGAGGTTTTGTAGCAGCAGAAAGATACTGAACTCAATTCAAAATATAACTATTTTAAATGGGAATTTGTGGCCAAGGAATGAGGTGGAGCCCAGTGGATGGAGAATTACTAAGAGAAAACAGGAAGTCTAGGAGGATTCTTGGGAGCTAGGATCACTGGGCTTCAGCAGATGAAAGCCAGAGTGACAGGATATTGAAGGCGGAGAATAGAGAATTTGACCACAAACAGAGAGTGGTCAGACAGATCCATGATGGGTATTTTCTCTAAAGTGGCCTACCAGGATTGGGTTTTCTTCCACATCTGAAATTTAATGAATTTTCCCTTCTGCATAAATATCTGAAATGTGACAATGAATAACGGAAGGTTCTGTCTTACCACTTGACTCCTCCAGACCAGGTTAAACCCAATGAGAAGATCCTTCTTGGGCCTATTTCTCTTAGAGGATGAAGATATGGCTTTGTATCATTGCTCTTACATCACTATTGCTTTCTCATCAGAGAACTTCCCTATAATTCACTGAGGTGATCTAGAGATAGTGGAGAGCTGGCAAGATGGATGCACTTGAGAGTTGGCAATCTATGGATTAGTTATAGTAATTATTATTTTATGGCTATCCTTGAATTCATCCTTGTGCAGTCTTAAATACCTGGTTTGTAGGACATATCTTAATATTGAATTTTCCTGAAAGCTAGTACATATATAGGCATGTGTGTATGTATATAACCGATATAATTATTACAATTTGAATATAAAATACCCCCACAGCCTCATGTATTGAACACTTGTTCCGTAACTGGTTGGTGTTATTTCGGAGCTTGTGTAAAGTTTAGGAGGTGATTCCTAGCTGGAGAAAGAAGGTCACTACGGACTGCCTTGGAAGGTTGTTACCTTTTCTCTCTCTTTGCTTCCTGTCTGCCATGAAGTAAACCTCTTCCTCCTCCATAGGCTCCTGACACTGGGACATTCTGTCTTTCCAAGGACCCAGAATCAACCAAGCCAAGGACTATTGATTGAAACCTCTGAAATTATTCGCCAAAATAAATCCCTCCTTCTTTAAAGTTGTTTATGTCAGGGCTGGGAAGGTGGCTCAGTGGTAGAGCGCTTGCCTTGCATGCATGAGGCCCTGGGTTCGATTCCTCAGCACCACATATGCAAAAAGAAAAAAAAGCCGGAAGTGGCGCTGTAGCTCAAGTGGTAGAGCACTAGCCTTGAGCTGAAGAGCTGAAGGACAGAGCCCAGACCCAGAGTTCAGGCCCCACGACTGGACCCAAAAAAAAGTTGTTTATGTCAGGTATTTTGTCACAGGAAAATAAAACAAGATAAAGAAAAGGAAACTAACAAGGCTTTAATTCAATAAATATTTATCCAGTTGTCTGCTCTGTATCAGACATACAAATACTACTGCTCCTCCATTACCTTTGTCTTATTGGACTGGGAACTCTATAAACACCTCAAATTCAGAAACATTAAAACTATGTTGATACAACTCTGCCCAACAAGCTTCTGACATCTTCCAGCTCTACTTCCATTCAGGTGTGAAATGTCTAGCAATGAACAGTGACTATTTTAATTTGACTTTTAAATATTGTGAAAAAAGTATCTTTTCTACCAAAGTAGCTTGCTTCCATTTTGCTAATTTTGTGGTAATTGTTTTTTCTGAAAAGTTCCTGCTTTGGTCAGGTGGCTTGGCCCTTGTTAATTACATTTTAGTTACACCCCTCTCCACTCCACCTCCCCCCCTCCACCTCCCCCCCCCCCCCCCACACACACTTTAATCTTGTTAGGAGCTCCTTGGATTTTAGTTACATAATGTTAATTATGAACCTGAGCTCAGCCAATGTGAGCATAAGGCCCAGTTAGGGACAAAAAGGGAAGAACCTGCCTCCTTGTTGCATTTGTTTGCTTGCCTGAATTTTGGCTAATGATGGACCCCGCTGCAGAAGTAGACTTTGCCTTGCTGAGTTCCTTTAGAGTTGGTGTTCTTAGTCCTAAGAATTATTTCTAACATGTTGAAATAGAACTTTCAAAAATCAATCACCAAAATCTCAACCATTAGAAAATTGCACATGGTATGAATAGCATCAGCCCAGAGGCAAAATATTTTAGCAATTTCAAAGAGAAAGCAGAAATTATATTTTACCTTGAATAAGATTTTCCCTTCTGATGAAAACAGTATAGTTAAATTTTATGAAAGGTCATCCCCATTTTGTTTTAGCAACAAATCAAACTTAGAAGTCAAGAGTTCTTTTTCCCAAAAAGTACCTAAGCTTATTTCTACACTAACAATGTATTTGGTTGATGCCACAATGTATAAATGTATGACACAGAAAATAATCAAGTGAATATAAAACTTTCCCCAGGTCATTTTTGTAGTACCTTTGAACACAGAGCTCAAGCTAAGCAACCCTTCAAATATGTGCTTTAAAAATAGGGCACTTTGCTCAGTAAACAAAATTTATTTGTAATCACAGTAAAACCAGCATCTCACTTTCTGGAAAAACAACTGAACCAAACAGTTACTTGTTAACTGGACTCATTATACAACATTTACAAATATCAAAAAAAGAATTTTTCTTTTTATGTGTATTTTTTCCAGTTTGTTTTTTAAAACAAAATGCTCATTTGGGACAGCTAAACTAGAAATCTCTGGCACAAATTTTAGCTTTCTAGCCTACAGGCAAAATATAAGATTATTATTAAATTGGAGTAGACCAGAAAAAATGGATGATAAAACTTGTCCATGAAACTTCTGCTAATAACAAACATTTGTGTCATGACACATATTATAAGTAATCACATATGGCAGGAGATGCTTGTGTCATTGTCTCGAACAGGGTTTTGATCTTCCTGAAGGAGCAGGCCAAGTTTACCTTGTCTTTAATTGTGGCTTCCTATGAAACTATTAGGACTATCATCAAATGCCCCCCTCCACACACACACTTTTTTAAAGATTGGTAAACCCTTCCAAACCTAGATCTCTGGTACTTTGGTTTCTATTGTTCTTCCTGTAGAGTTTTAAAGGCAACATTAAGTTGTGCCATTTAACAAAACGAAGCCCAAGTTTAGGTTCAATTTTCTACTTGGGTTGGATATATTGCTTCTTAAATGTTATACCATAATGGAATTTTGACTCCATTTCTCCTTCACTCAGTTGTTAGAAAGTGATAGGGAGCAATTATGAAATTTCAGATAGATGATCATGGAAGTGATCTATGTGGGTGGCTGGCTCTCACTTTTTCTGTCTTAGCTTTATCCTACTTTTAGGATCTAAGAAAACACTGAGAGTGAGAGCCACCATTACTGTCAATGTGTAGACAAAGACTCTTTCTGACCGAACTTTAATCAAGCTTCTTTAAGCTCATTTCCTAACTAGGCCTTGATCAGGCTCCCCGTTTTTTTTTCTTTTTTTAAATTTCTGAGCCTTCCACAGCCCATCAGTAGCAAGAATTCTAAGTCAGTGTAGCCAGCATTCTTTGTGATTGATATCTAGCAACCCTCTCCTGTTTTTAGTAAAATCCCTATTCAGCTTGTTTTGCAGAAATTCCTTTTTTGGTCATGGGTGTAACACAGTGGTAGACTGTGTGTTTAGTGGGAGAAGGGGGAGAGACTAAGAGGCTGGGTTCAATTCTCAGCATTAGAAAAAGAAGAGAAGAATGTCTACTTTCGTTAATTTTCTATCCACTGACCCTGACCCTTATCCCCACTAGACCCTGTTCCTCAGCGGTAAATCTCTACTTGTACTTGCTGTGTTCCACCTGAACCCAGTTCCATTATTTCTTTTCTCCTATTGGAACATTCCCCCCAAATAAATCTTTTTCTCCTGCTTGACTACTATCCAGCTTAGTTCTCTTTAACATAATAAAACAGAAACTGATACGCAGTGTCAATCAACCTACGAACCAGCACCTTACTGTCTGTCCTGCCAGCAACCTGGGTGGGCCATGCAGCTGTGTCCAGATATTTCTCTTTCTCTATTGGAAATTATTTGGCATTTTCTCCTGCCATCAGTTATACTTCTTGGCCTGTAATAAAAATTCTTCTGCCCTTATCTTAGTAACAAAACCACATAGACCTGCAATATTTTTCCCTTCTTAGGTTCCCTAAAGCACTTGGTGGCTCTTTCCAAGAAAGGAAAGAACTACAGCAATTTCTCTGACAAGAAACATTTGCTTCACTAATAGCAAAGGCAAAGCCAGTTGCGTAGTCTTTGTCTTTCTGCATATTGTAGTCAATGAAGAGTAATGGTAGAAGCTTGTTGAAAATATGTTAAATAGCAATTCAACTCAACATGCACCTTTCCAACATTGAATAAGAACAACATGATGGATTTGACTGAGTTCATAGACAATGATCGCTTTGCCATGGCTGCTATCCTGGCAATTTTGGAGATGCTAAACCTGTGGGGTAAATGTGCATTGCAGAATTAGTAGGGCAATTAAATTATGTATATTAGTCCAATGAGAAATATGCATCTGCCATCTACAGAGGGCAATTACCAGGCAGCTCAGTTCAAATGTTTATTATCAGTCCTTAGAATTATGGACACAGTATTGATTCAAATATAATTTTTCTAGAGAAGATGGGAATCTGAGTTTTTATACAAAATTTCTTTAAGAAAGTCACACAAATTTTAAATAAAACATAGGCATCTCAAAAAGTCATTCTGAATGTCACATTTCATTTCTAGCTCATCAATTGTGGTCTAGGCTACATTTATCTAACTGTCCTTCCTCTGGGTTGTAGCAATGCCATTTGTCCTGTGGATATAGTTAATCGAAAGCATTCAGCATGACTAGAAAAAGTGGTCATCACATATTTGCCCATGAAACAAAAAGGCACAGTAACATTGGGTGTCAGTGGCTCACAACTGTAATCCTAGCTATTCAGGAGGCTAAGATCTGAGGATCACAGTCTGAGGCCAAACTAGGCAGAACAGTTCATGAAACTCTTACCTTCAAGTAACCACAAAGCCAGAAGTAGAGATGTGGCTCAAGAAGTAGAGGGCCAGCCTAGAGTGGAAAAAAATCTAAGGGACAGTGCGTAGGCACTGAGTCTAAGCCCCAGTACCCACACAAGGAAAAGAAAAAAAGCAAAATAAGTACCAATAAAAATAGTGAAGTCAGTCAGGCCCAAAGAAACATAGGTCCTATGGTTTCCCTTATTTGCAATAACTAATATATGCCTGGGACAAGCAGAAAAGGTCAAAAGCTATGTACATGTGACCAGATAAGATGATGTTAAGAGAAATGAACCCCAAAATAGGGACACAAGTGTTTTTTTTCTTTCTTGCTATTGTTTCTAACGTATTTATAAGGTACCACGTGATATTTTTTTTTTTTTTTTGCTTTGTATGTTCCTCCCCCACAGTATTTTCACTGTATTTGATGTGGGTATAATTCGGGGAGAGGAAAGGAAAAAAACAAAATGTCTAAATAGGGACACAGGTTGACCCATTGTAACAATGAAATGTACAAGACTGTTGAACAACAAACTTCACGATTTAGCCGGGGGGAGTAGGGGGGAGTGTTGTTGTGGAGGTGGGAGGGAAGGGATGGTAGGGGAAAAACAGAGGAGGAGGCAACAATGCTTGATAAGAATTGTACTCATTACCTTGCTCATGTAACTGTAACCCTCTGTACGGTATTTTTCACAATAAAAACATAAAAAATGCTCAACCCGAAAAAAAATTTGTCAGTTTACTTCAGACAATTTTCTTAGAATTGTCTGTATAATAAAACCAACTCATTAGAAGAATTTTGAGACTTGAACTTTGAGCAAGCAGCTGTTTTGAACATCAGATTTGATTGTTTGCATGTGGAGCAGAGCATGTTTCTTTGGAAGAACCATTATTCCAGATTCTGGCATTGCTAGGTGCTCCTGGCAGGCAGCTGGATGGATGGATGGACGTGCTGCCATAAGCTTCCCAACTCTCTTGGGGCTTTGTGAGGAAAACCCCAAACCAGGACCCAAAGGACCTAAGAATGGGGCATGGGGATTACTTGGGAACGCCTTCTTCAGCATGATTCTCTGCTTCTCAGGCCTAGAAATAGAGACTTAGCTTTTTTTGTTCTTTTCCTCAGAGAACAGAAATGGGAAAATGAAGAGGTAAAGAATATGGCTCATGGGCTGGGAAGGTGGCTCAGTGGTAGAGCATTTGCCTTGCATGCATGAGGCCCTGGGTTCGATTCCTCAGCACCACATAAGCAAAAGGAAAAAAAGCCGGAAGTGGTGCTGTGGCTCAAGTGGTAGAGCGCTAGCCTTGAGCTGAAGAGCTGAGGGACAGCGCCCAGGCCCAGAGTTCAGGCCCCATGACCGGACCCAAAAAAAAAAAAAGAATATGGCTCAGCCTAATGCTCTCATCTTTGAGTTTTGTTCTTTATGAATATAATGCATCTTGATCAGCCTCACCCCTTTCAATATTCTCACCCCATCTTTGGTTTAAAGGTTTGGAATCGGGTAATATGCTGCATCTGAGCATTAACTATTCACATAATAGATTCACTGCGGAGATTTTCTATGAGTTCCTAAATATCTGGGATTCCTCTGTTAAATGAGCAGGTAAGACAAAACAAGGGATTTTCTTGAAGTTGTATTCTCAGAAGCATGGGCAACTCAAAGGATGTGCTTATGGAAGACTTGGTTTTATGTGGGTTGAGTTTGGTATTGAGGATAAGGTTTCCATTTTATAATAGAAAAATACAGGCCAGTTGAGGTGGTACACACTTATCAATAATTTCAACAACTAGAGAGCAGAAGAGGGGGCTCACAGTCTGAGGCTAGCCCTGGAAAAAAAGGAGAGAGGCTTTATCAAAAAAAACAACAACTAAAAGCAAAAGAACTGCAGATGTGACTCAGGTGATCACGCAGAGCGCCTGCTTAGCAAGCACAGCACCCCAAGTTGAATCTCTTGTACTGAAATGAGTAATGAATAAATGAATGAATAAAAATACAGCCCCTGAATAGAACGCACCTGATCACTGGCTCCATGATCCATCAGGTAATCTATAAAGAGGTTATCTCCGCTGCCCACTTGAGGTAAGCTTTCCTAATTTCCCAGGTGTATTTCAGGGCTGTCCTTACAAAATACATGTAGAGATATTTCTAGATTAAATAAGAACTGTAGATTTTACCCAAAAGGCAACAACAACAAATTCCGGTAAGGCTGAGTAAGCCAAGGTACTAATGGCTTTGATTTTTTTTTTTCTCTTCCAAATAAAGCTTTCTTCAGGGGACTTTGCCAAGAGGTGACAGAAAAGAACCCAAGTGTGGGAAAGTAGCTCACATAGGAAAAAGGGGCCCTGGTGTCTACTCACTGCCAAACACGTACTCACGGATGGAGTTCGTACACAGAAGTGGGGAAGGACTTCAGACTATTTTCTCCCGGAAATGCAGGAAGTTGAGGTTAAAATAAAGATCACTATGCAAAACAGGCAAATTTAACTACTTTAAACATCCCTCGTGATTTCCCACCCTGTCGGGAGTGACTTCCAGCCCCGGTCCCACCACTGGACATCCGGGTCACATATACACTGAGTGGGATGGGGCTCCGTCCTCTACCTTTCCCATTCCCAGTTCTGCCTCATCCCCTGTAGGAGCTGTTTCTTCCCTCCCCCCACCTACCCCCTTAAACTGTCCTGGAGGTTCAAAGAGTTTGGTTTCTCCTGAGGCTTCTCGTCTTCGCATGGCCATTTCACTGTGTCCACAGTGATCTTACCTCTGTGTGCTCACCATAGCTGTGTCCTATTACATATGTGTGTATAATATATACATGTACGTATATGTATATATATATTTGCTAGTACTAAGAATTGAACTAAAGCCCTGTACTTGCTATACAATTACTTGAGCCACACCTCCAACCCCTCTTTGGTTAGTTTTGAGCCCAGGCAGGATGGGTTATGATACTCCTAACTAGTGCTTGCCCGTGACTCTGAGGACGACAGACTTGTACCGCCATGCCAAGCCACGGTACTTCCCATCACTTCCCATGGTTCAGAGCACCATGCTCACCTATTAATTGAGATTGAGTCTCACAAACTCTGTGAGGGTGGAGCAGTACTGGACCAGGGCATTCTCTTTCAGCTTTTTCTTCAAGACCAATCCCTCTACCACTTGAGCCACACCTCCACTCTGGTTTTAAGCCAAATAAGAGTCTCACAGTCTATTCTGCCTCAGCTTGCTTCATATCATGATCCTCAGATCTCAGCCTCCTGAATAGCTAGGATTATAGGCTGTGAACTACTGGCCCCAGGCTCTCACAAACTTTTATGATTCCCCGAATCTCTGCCTCCCAAGTAGCTAAGATTACTGACTTGAGCCACCATGCCAAGTTTATTATCTTTTATACTTAATCTGTGTATGGATACCCATATTCTTTCAAAGTTGAGGCCCGGAATTGATAGTTATTAGTTTCCCTATAGTTTCTTACATATACACATACAGGTAATCAACAGATTGGCTATGGATAAGATATATTACTCAAACGATTTTGAGTCTGTAGGCAAAAGCATTACTATATGAAAAATGGCAATATGGATTTATAATAGGCATTATGAGAATGATATGGATTTAATAATAAGTATTTCAAGGAAAATATGGAAATGAACTAATAGTTCACAGGTTGGTATAAAACCAAGTAACATCATGAGGAGAATATCTGCCTATAACAGAAAGTATGATATCATATAATGCTATAAATTTCATCATATAGTTAAAGGAAACTCACACTGCAAAATATAGGAGATGTTTAATAGAACTTACTTTGATTCCGAGAATCAAAGTAAATCTCTATTTTTTAAATAGTTGACAATGAGGTATATATTGTATCTCTAGTGACAAAATATAATAGAAAGGAACATACTGGGAGTCTCTTTGCTAAAGGGATTATAAAATGAGATAGATTTTATTATATCATTAATTAGAGGTACACATAATGGCTATGTTTCAGAGAGAGTCACTTCTAAGCAAATGTACTCTTTTGGTAGTCTTCAGATTAAAAGTCGATCATCCTTTGTTGATCCTTTGCTGGATTTTCCAGCTGATAAATTCCATCCCACAAGAGAACAATATTGTAGCAACATGCTTGTGCCTTGTGACCAAAGAGCATTTCATAAGCACAGTCAACCAAATCATTTCCTAGCGTACATTTATCCTCATTAGGGTGCCAGAGACTAAAAAACCATGGTGATTATCTCAGAGGCCTTGCACACACTCTTATGTTATAAACCATGGACTGGACTCAATCCTGAAAGATCCACTCTAGAAAAAGCATAAGAAAAGCCTCAGAACCTTTCTTCCTTTGGCAAGAACTGACCTGATCTGGGTCACTCACCAGCCAGGAGCAGTGTTGCCGGAGATGGGGGCATGGCTGCACCCAGCTAGCTGTTAAGGTGCGCGCGTGCGCACACACACACACACACACACACTTTAAGAGAGTGTACTCTTTACCAAGGCAGAAAACAAGAAATGGGATGGTTTTAAAGCTGTATTTCAGCGGAACCTAGTTACTTCAGAAGGCATGCCCGAAAGAAAGTATCTAGAGTAATTTAGATTGTCAATATATTTCTGCTGCTTGAAACACACACAAATCATCCCCAACTCCTTTTCTTATCTCATTTCTGTTACTGCTTCAAGTCTCTAAGAAAATGCCTAGTGGGACCAGATAAAAATTCCCATTTTTTGTTTTTAATTTTATTTTCTTGTAAAGATGCTGTACAGAGAGGTCACAGTTACGTCAGTAAGATAATGAGTGCTTTTCTTGTCAGGAATTGCTACCCCCTCCTTTGTTTTTCTCCCACTATCTCTTCCCTCCCCTACCTCCCCTACTCCCCCACTCCAAAGTTTTAAGGTTCATTTCCAACCCCATTTAATTTCTTCCACAGCTCTTTGCTATACCAGCCCAGGCCCACACAAGTATACTCTGATGACTCTGGAAACTTTTATATTTTCCTGGTTTTTAATCAACTCCTCCAAAACCCTTCCTCTGTCTTCTACAGTTTTTTCCCTCCTTGGATAGAGATGTGAAGTTCATGTGGCAGCAGCCATATTGCCATTTGGAAGTAACAGCCAAGAGGAATGTAGACTTCTTGGATCTAGCACTGTTAAGTTGCTGACATAAAACCAGAAACCACCCATGGTCAGCTTCCGTGCTTCAAGTGAGTGTGGTTGGACTTTTCAGTGAGAAAAAGCACAAGTGCTTATATCCCCTTCATTGCTAACTTTGGTTACTCAGTTACTCCATTTTCTTATCTGCCTTCTAATACATTCGCATTTGTTCTTTTTTTTTTTTTTTTTTTTTTTTTTTTTTTTTATTTTATTTTTTTATTGTAAAGCTACTATACAGAGGGTTACAGTTACATGAGTGAGGTTATGAGTACACTTCCTCTTGAACATTGTTACCCCCTCCATTGTTTTCCCCCTACCATCCCCTCCCTCCCTCCCTTCCCCGAGGTTCTTTTTTTTTTTTTTTTTTGATTGTGATTAAATGATTACATAATTTCAAAGTCACAAGTTCATTCTAACTTCCCTGGAGCAAATTGTCTACCACAGTCTGTAATATATAACAGTGTTCACATGTTATATACCATATTTGTGATCAGCAGCATGAGGATATTTAGTAGTGGTTCAACCAGATGAGCGGGAGTTCTTTGTTTCTTAAGTCCTGTTAGTTTTGTCGTATCACCTAACCTTTTGGATTTAGCATCCACTTATGAGGGAGACCATGTACCGTTTGTCTCTTCGTTCTTGGCTTACCTCGCTCAACATGATTCCTTCTAGCTCCATCCATTTCCCTGCAAATGCCATTATTTTGTCATTTCTAATGGCTGCATAATATTCCATTGTGTATAGATACCACAATTTTTGGATCCATTCATCTGTGGTGGGGCACCTAGGTTGTTTCCATATCCTAGCTATTGCGAACAGTGCTGCAATAAACATGGAGGTGCACGTGTCCTTGTATATTGGTTCCTGTTGTTCAGGGTAGATGCCTAGAAGTGGTATGACTGGGTCGTAAGGGAGGTCAATCTTTAGCTTTCTAAGGACCCTCCAGACTGCTTTCCAAAGTGGTTGTATAAGTGTACATTCCCACCAGCAGTGTAATAGGGTTCCTCTTTCTCCACATCCCCTCCAGCATTTGTCGTTGGCTGATTTGTGGATGTGGGACATTCTGACTGGGGTAAGGTGGTATCTCAGGGTTGTCTTTATTTGCATTTCCTTCACCACCAGGGATGATGAACATTTCCTCATGTGTTTCTTTGCCATTTTTATTTCTTCATTTGAGAAGTCCCTCTTTAGTTCCCTTGCCCATTTAGTAATTGGTTTGTTAGGTTTGGGAGGGATTAGTTTCTTGAGTTCCCTGTATATACAGGATGTTAACCCCTTGTCTGATATATTGCTGGTAAATATTTTTTCCCAATTAGTTGGTTGTCTTTCTAGCTTAGTTGCGATAGATTTAGCTGTGCAGAAGCTTTTTATTTTAAGGTAGTCCCATTTGTCGAGTCTCTCTCCAACTTGTTGTGACCCTGGGACTCTGTTCAGGAAGTTCCTTCCTGTGCCTATTAGTTCAAGTGTCTCTCCTACTCTGTCCTGCAGTAGTTTCAGAGATTCAGGTTTAATGTTAAGGTCTTTAATCCATTTTGAGTTGATGTTGGTGCATGGTGATAGGCTGGGGTCCACTTTTAGTTTTCTGCATGTGGCTGCCCAGTTTTCCCAGCACCAGCGGTTGAAGAGGCTGTGTTTCTTCCATTGTATGTCTTTGGCTCCTTTGTCGAATATCAGCTGGCTGTAGGCCTGTGGATTTATATCTGGATCTTCTATTCTGTTCCATTGGTCTTCGGGTCTGTTTTTGTGCCAGTACCATGCTGTCTTTGTGATTATAGCTCTGTAGTAGAGTTTGAAGTTCGGCATGGATAGCCCTCCCATATTGTCTTTATCCCCTAGAATTGTTTTGGCTATTCTAGGTCTTTTGTTGTTCCATATAAATTTTTGGACTGTTTTCTGTATTTCAGTGATGTACGTCATTGGGATTTTAATAGGAATTGCATTGAATTTGTATATTAATTTTGGAAGTATCACCATCTTTACTATATTAAGTCGGCCTATCCAGGAGCATGGGAGGTCTTTCCATTTCCTAGTGTCTTCTGCAATTTCTTTCTTTAACTTTTTATAGTTCTCATTAAATAGTTCTTTTACATCTTTGGTTAGGTTAATTCCTAAATATTTTATTTTTTGGGAGGTTATTGTGAATGGGGTTGCTCCCTTTATTTCCCTCTCTTCCTGTGCGTTATCAGTGTATAGGAAGGCAACTGATTTTTGTGGGTTTATTTTGTATCCTGCTATTTTGCCGAAGTGACTTATGATTTCTAAAAGTTTGGGGATGGAGTTTTTGGGATCGTGGAGGTATAGTATCATGTCGTCTGCAAAAAGGGATAGTTTCACTTCTTCTTTCCCTATGCGGATCCCTTTAATGTCTTTTTCTTGCCTTATTGCCCTGGCTAAGGGTTCTAGGACTATGTTGAAGAGGAGTGGAGACAGTGGACATCCTTGCCTTGTTCCTGTTTTTAGGAGGATTGGTTGTAGCTTTTCCCCATTAAGTATAATATTGGCTATTGGTCTGTCATAAATGGCTTTTATTGTTTTTAGAAATGTTCCTTCTATTCCTATTTTCTCCAGAGCTTTTAGCATGAATGAATGTTGAATTTTATCAAAGGCCTTTTCTGCATCTGTGGCGATAATCATGTGATTCTTGACCTTGGCTCTGTTGATATGCTGGATTACATTTATTGACTTACGTATGTTAAACCATCCCTGTGTCTCTGGGATGAAGCCTACCTGATCATAGTGTATTATTTTTTTTATGTGTTTCTGGATTCTGTTAGCTAGAATCTTGTTAAGGATCTTTGCATCTGTGTTCATCAAGGAGATTGGCCTGTAATTCTCCTTTTTGGTTGGGTCTTTGCCTGGTTTGGGGATGAGTGTGATATTGGCTTCGTAGAATGAGTTTGGGATAGCTCCCTCCTTCTCTGTTTCTCTGAAGAGCTTGAGGAGTATGGGTATTAGTTCTTCTTTAAAGGTCTTATAGAATTCTGCTGTGAATCCATCTGGTCCTGGGCTTTTTTTTGTTGGAAGACTTTTGATAGCTTCCTGTATCTCATTATAGGATATTGGCTTATTTAATTGGTTAACTTCTTCTTTGCTCAGTTTGGGTAACTTGTATTTCTCTAAAAATGCATCCATTTCCGCCAGATTTTCTTCCTTTAGAGAGTATAGCTTTTGAAAGTAGTCTGTTAGAATTGTTTGGATATCTTGGGTACGTGTTGTGATGTTTCCCGTGGCATCCCTAATCCTATTAATATGGGTTTCCTCTCTTCTTTTTTTAATTAATCTTGCCAACGGGCCATCAATTTTGTTTATTTTTTCAAAGAACCAGCTTTTTGTTTGGTTTATTTTGGTTATGGTTTTCTGATTTTCTAATTGGTTAATCTCTGCTCTCAATTTGGTTATCTGGCTTCGTCTAGTAGCTTTAGGTCCCATTTTTTCTTGTTTTTCTAGCTGTTTTAGTTGCAACATGAGATTATTTACTTGGTCTGTCTCCATTCTCTTGATGTGGGCACTGAGGGCAATAAATTTGCCCCTCAGGACTGCTTTTGCTGTGTCCCACAAGTTTCTTTGTGAGGTGTTTTCATTTTCATTGAGTTCTAGGAAATGCTTTATTTCTTCTCTGATCTCTTCTGTTACCCAGGCCTTGTTAAGGAGTGTGCTGTTCAATTTCCATGTATTAGAGAAATTTCTGCGGTATGCTTTGTTATTGAGAGCTAGCTTGATTCCACTGTGGTCAGATAGGATACAGGGGATTATGTCGATCCCTTTGTATTTGCTTAAGTTCCTTGAATGAACTATGATATGGTCTATTTTGGAGAAAGTTCCATGAGCTGCTGAGAAGAATGTGTACTGTGTTGTTTTAGGGTGAAATACTCGGTAGATGTCAGTTAATTCCGCTTGAAGTATGGCCTCACTTAATTCGGTAGCTTCTTTGCCAATCCTCTGGTTGGTAGACCTGTCCTTTGGTGAGAGTGGCGTGTTAAAGTCTCCTAGTATTATCGTATTGGGATCTATTTTATTCTGTAAGTTTGAGAGCATTTGTTTAACATATCTGGGTGCACCGATATTTGGGGCATATAAGTTGATGATGGTTATATCCTCCTCTTGGATTGTTCCCTTTATTAATATGTAGTGTCCGTCCTTGTCTTTCTGTACTGATTTTAATGAAAAGTTTATTTTGTCAGATATCAGGATAGCTACACCTGCTTTCTTATTGGGGGAATTTGATTGGTAGATCCTTTTCCACCCCTTCACTCTGAGTTTGTTTGTATGTTTGGCTGAGAGGTGGGTCTCCTGAAGGCAACAGATGGATGGGTCTTGTTTTCTGATCCAGTCCTCAGTTCGTTTTCTTTTAATTGGCGAATTCAGCCCATTTATATTAAGAGAAAGTATAGAGAGATGCATTGTTGTCCCTGCCATTCCGTTTTCCTAAGTTTTTCTTCTTTCCTTTCCTCCTGTGCTTGCTCAGTTAGACTTTGAGTAATGCCTGTTTGGGGCAGGTCCCAGTTCCTGGTTGCTTTCTTCAGGTTGTGTCCCCCCTCTTAGAATTCTTTGTAATGCTGGCTTAATGTTTATGTATTCATTTAGTTTTTCTTTGCTATTAAAAGTTTTCAGTTCTCCATCGAATGTGAATGCTAGCTTTGCCGGGTATATCAGTCTGGGTTGGCAGTTATTGGCTCTCAGGGCTCGTATGGTGCTTTCCCAGGCTTTTCTTGCATTCATTGTTTGTGTGGAGAGATCTGCAGTGATTCTAATTTTTTTCCCGTTGTAGTATAGCTCCTTCTTCATTTTTGCTGCATGCAGGATTGTTTCCTTATTATTCAGATCCATCATTGTTACTATTATGTGCCTAGAAGTGTTTCTCCTGGGATCTTGCTTGTTGGGTGTTCGATAAGCTTTTGTGATGTAGTTAAGATGGTCGTTTTTGAGGTGGGGAAAATTTTCATTGACTATCTTGTTAAATAGGTGTTGCATTCCCTTGCTCTGGAATTCCTCACCTTCGTCCACTCCGATTATGCGAAGGTTAAATTTTTTAGCATTATCTGCTTGCTCTTGAATTTCCCTTTGGTTTAATTTGAGTGATTTTTCCATATCTGTCACTTTTTGGTCCAGTTGGTGTATTCTGTCTTCTGTATCTGACACTCTACCTTCCATTTCATTCACTCTGTTGACCGTGGCTTCTATTGTGGTTTGCATGGTGGAAATGGATCCCTTTATGGATTCAATGTTGGTTCTCAGAGTACTGATCTCACCTCTCAATGAGGTGATATCAGTATGCATTACCTCTAATTTGGCGTTTATCTCACTTCTTACTGAGGTTTGTGCAGCTTCTATTTTTGCATCCAATTTTTGTTTGATATCCTGTATATCTTTTGATAGTTCATCCTTGTGCTCTTTCAATTTCTGATCCATTTCTCGCTTTATTTCTTGAGTCATTGCCTCCAGCAACCCTTGGATGTAGTTTTTGTCTTCCATTCCTGCTTTGCTCCCACTGGGGCTCTCCCCTGCGTGGCTGCTGGCTTTTGAGGTGAGCTTGCTGTCCTGGGTAGTGGTAAACCTTGTGATTTTTCTCTGTGATTTTCGCATGGGGGTTCAGGAGACTGCTCTTCAATCTTGTTTTGGTGTGTCTGTCTTTGCTTGGTTGCTGATTCTCTATTGGTAGAGAGAGTCTGTGCCTGATCTGGATTCTGTTGGGAGCCTATTTCCAGCTGCTATTCACTTAGGATTCTCAGCTCTCTGCTGTAGCAATTCCCGCCTTTGGAAGGGTTGAGCAGCCTAGACTGCTTGTGTTTGCTCCTGCGGGTGCTCTTGGGAAGATCAGATGCTCTGGATGCACTCTCCCAAATACTGGAGTCTGCTATGGGCTCCTGATGTGTTTTTGTTTGTTTGTTTTGGGCTGGTTGTGGGCTTGAACTCTAGGTTTGGGTGCTGTCCCTCAGCTCTTCAGCTCAGGGCTGGCACCCTACCATTTGAGCCACAGCCCCACTTCTGACCCTTTTTGCTTTGTTCAGGCGCCGGTCCCCTGGCCTGGTTCCGGCCCCAGCCTGGAGCGCGCTCGTTAGGCCTGTGCTAATGTGTATACCACCTTGGTTATGCAGCCTGGAGGACACAGTTCAAATTTCTTCTACTGTTGGTAGTCTTGACCCAGGGGCACTGTTCCTGGCTTGAGCCTTTAAGCTCCCTTCCCGGGGCGCTCTTGCTCTGGCCTGGCCAGCAGAGTGTGCTCCACCAGCTGGTGGGGCTCTCGAACAGTTCCCAGTTTTAGTGGGTCCTGTGGTCCGGGTGTTGGGGTAGGGAGTCTAGGTCAGGGTCTGGGGATTCCCTCCAGCTCTGGCCTCCCTTGATGGATTCCCTGTCCCCTGATGGGTACTCACCCTGTAGGTCGTCAGTTGTTGTTGCAGTCTGTCAGTTGTTGTTGCAGTCCGAGTTCAGTTGGGGTGGTTGCGGGCTGGGTTGGGCGGCCCCCCGCCGGGTCGTTGCGATCGCGATTGGGCGGGCGTTCTGCGGACAGGTCCCTTTGTGGCGCTGCTGGTGCCGGGCGGCTTTGGCGGGATGGAGCCTCTCCGCTCCGGTGGAGAGTGATGGGTGGGGTGGGATCCTCCTGGAGACTCCCGGCTGGTAGGTTTCTCTGTTCCTGGCGATCCGCTGTTCTGCAATCCGGTACCTGGTGATCTGCAAGCAGCCCCCTGTGTCTCTGTGGCTCCGGCAGCCCCTGCCGGGCCGGCTGGCCGGCGGCTTGGCGCACTGCCGCGCGGCCAGTAAAGGTTGGGGGAGGGGTCTTCGCTCTTCTCTGTTCTGAAATTCTTCTTTTCCTCTCTTTCTTTTTTTGTTATTTTCCACCTCTGGTTTTTCTCTGAGTGTTCGTCTTTTTGTTGTTGTCGGTCTCTTGGGGAGATTAAAGGTTGGAACTCGAACTCTCTTTTTGGTTGGAGAGAGCTGTGGCGTTTCCCTACTGCCCCGTCGCCATCTTGAGAACTCCTCGCATTTGTTCTTAAGCCCACATGGGAAACTGTGCATTTCGTAGACACATGCAGATGTGCACACTGCATCTGTGTATGTGCCCTTGTGAGGACTCAACCCCTCACAGAGGAAGTAAAGACCAAGTACAGAGGCCTGTGATCCAGTGCATTTGGGAAACACTGGAAAACCTGTGCCCTTTGCATATCTTCAAGTATGCATAAAACTAACAAGGACTTTGAAAAGTAGGAGGTACCAGGAGCTGGTGTCTCATACCTATAATTCTTACGCAGGAGGTTGAGATCTGAGGATGGTGTTTCAAAGCTAGACCCAGAAGGGAAGTCCAGTTAACCACTACAAAGCTGGAAGTAGAACAATGGCTCAAGTGGTAGAGCACCAAGCTTGAGTGAATAAAGCTAAGGGATAGAAGTCAGGCCCTAGCACAAGGCCCCAGTACCAGTCCCTTCCCCCTCAAAAAAGTAAGATATGAGAGTGGAAAACTCTGAGTAACATTCACAAGCTTCCCAAACTACTGACCAGTTAAGTAATGTTTGGAGCCATCTATCCTCCCCTGTCCCTCTCTCAGAACTATGGTTCTGGGGACCGTATGTGGGAAACACTGTGCTACACCCACCCATCATCATTTTTCATAATGATCATTTTGCATTTTCTGATTCATGAAGCATCCGTACATTCTGACAAATTTTAGAGAAACTCTTAGGCATTCAAGTGAGTTGGATGTGTTGACAAATAATCAAACAATGGCAGGCAGCCATGGAATACGTGACTCCTTTTGGCTAGTTACAAATTCCCCATTTTCTCTGGCTAGCACATGCTAGCAACTGTAGCCTGCACATGCATTTCTCAATGTGACAACTCCTTCCAGAGACTCAGTGCTTGTGATAGGTGTACCTTGATTTATCTCCAGAGAACAATTCCTATGATTCTGTGAAACGAGCCATTATCTCTCATTTATGACAGATTTTGTTAGTTTTATGTTCTTAAGATCCTTTAATGGTGGATTGGCTTTCCTGTTTAAATATATTTTTTTCTCTCAGAGGTAACTGACATACCTTCAAGAAACCTTACATTATAGTCACTATCCCTACTGTCCTTTTCCAGATGACTTACCCTGTGTCTTCAGCCCAACTGAAACAATCAGGGTGTCTGTTTTTGGCTCCCTTCACATCGTCTCAATTTTTAAGCCAGAATAATTTAAGCACCAGAGTCTCGTCGGGTTTCATTACCATGAACAGCCTTACAGAGTCTAGGCGTTTTGCCAGAAATCTAAACTTTGTTGAACTATGTTTAAAGGTTAAGCATTTCACAGAGTTTAGATTCCTTCCTTCTTCTTCCCAACCCCCACTGTACTCCCAGCCTCTGCTGGTTCTTAAATGTCTTTTTTTTTTTTATCAAGACATGGAATAACTAATAATGTGCTGGACAGAATATTTTCAACCATCACCCTGTAATCAGAGTAGTGCAAAAGACCCCAAACAAAAGTTAACCCCACTTTTCTCCTTAATAAAAAAAAGTTAAAGATATGGACTCAAGTTAGTCTGTTCGAAGATCAAATCAGTCTGTTCGAAGATCAAATAATTTCATCAAGCACAATTTTAAAATGAGTCTCATTAATTGCTTGTAATGTTTCCATATTCACAGGAAAGTATTCTTAAAATGAAAATCCCAGCCACTCCAGTCTGGTGGGAAATAGAAAACACTGACTCTTTGGGCCCCTGCTGTTTTGAAGGCTTTCCCGTAACACTAATGCGTGTGTGTTCTCGGGCAGTGTGCTTCAACAGGGAAAAGAAATGTAAAATATCAAGGAGTCATCCACAGCTTGCAAGTGCCTTGCATCCTATCTGAGAGCAACTCTGCTCACACGCTCCCATTGTGAGCCTCATTCTCTCCATTCCGCTGCAGCCACCCCACTCCCAGCCACCAGCCTCATGTGCCTGAACTCTACAGTTAGCTTAATCATCTTTCCACCGCTGAGATAAACAGGAAGGAAACTTTGATTATGGCTCATAACTTCAGAGGTTTCAGTCCACGATCTCTTGGCTTTCTGTTGTTTGCATCCTGTCACACGGCAGAACACCATGGTGGAAGATCGTAGTAGTATTGGTGGCCAAAAAGTAGCGAGAGAGGTGTAAGAGAGAGAGACGGGGAGAAAGAAGAGAAAGAAGAGCGTGCGCTCCCAAAGGTCCATTTTACTCAACAAGGTTCTAGTTTAGAACATTCTGTAACTTTGTTAGCCCTCCAGATGATATACCAATCGTTTAGTGCATTGATGAGGTCAGAGCTCTCTACAAAACCTAGGAAACCCTCTACTTGACACTGTTGCATTGGGAGCCATGCTAACTTACGAACCTTTGGAAGATCTTCTAGATGCAAATCAAAGCAACAGAGCTTTTCCTGACTGAGCAGTCTATTGCCTTAAAACTACCAATGACTTCAACTAAAAGCAAAAGCTAGTTTCCTTATTTTTTAAGATCTTAGAAATTCCTATGGAATTTCTACCACATGGGGGCTTTCTTAATTTCCTGCAAATATAGAAGTTTCAACCTTCGCTAGGTCCATTGTAGAGTGTGTCCTCTGTCATCTTTTCCTGGCTGACTCCTCCTTGTCCTTAGCTCTTATAATTTCCATAGGATAGTCTTTCCCCTCAGTTATTCTCTGCTCAATTCTCTTGTGAATTACCTCTATGGAACTTCCTCTGTCTGATATTGTTTTTCCATGTAGAAATCATATGTCATCTGACTCCTTCTTTGGTTATGACCAAGAATCCTATTTAGTTTGTTGCCATATATCCCATACCTAGAATAATACTTATGATACAGAAAACCCAAAATAAATATATATTAAATGAACATATGAGCAAGACAAGAACCAAAAACTGAGTGCTTATTTCAACTCCTAGGATCTAGCCATAGGGGTTGACTATTTAAGAAAATATTTAGCAAGAAAAAAAGAATTGTAAGATACTTTAGGTTAAGGTCGAGTAGGGATTGACATTCTGATAGATGTCTTAAGATGTCACATGATCATGGACAATCTAAACCAGAGAAAACACAGTACCTTACATACACAGAGAGAAGTCTTTCTTTATCTTGAAGAGAAAGAACTATATCAGGCAACTGTTTGTGTATTAGGCATATTAAGAGATTTGCCTATCCAGACATATAATTTTTCACATAGTGTATTAAAGTTAACCACGCAGGTATTTCAGCTAGTGTGTCCCAATTTCATAAGACGTTTACAAACAGTGTTAGTTAAGTAATAATATATTTCCCTCACTTCTCAGTAAACAGCCAACTTAGATGACTCTAATATGTTGGTTGAAAATTACATACGCAGTCAAAGACCAGAGCCAAAGTTGGTTGCGGGCGGCGGGGGGGGGGGGGGGGGGGGGGGGAAGTGAGGGGGGGTTGCTTAACAAAATCTCTGGCTTCTAAACAGGGCTTCATCGGGAGCCAGCATTAACAAGGGAACACATGACCAGAATGGAATGTGAGGTTGGAGCACTAGGGAAAAGATGTCCCCAGGGCTATGAACTGCAGCCCTGCTATGGTCAGCAGCCCTGGGAGCTGAGCTTGTCTCTGTCTTACACAATTTTCCTTTCACAAAAAGTCAATGGATGGGAAGAAAACTGTGAAAGGAACCTGGATGAACAAATGGAATCAAATATGCTTTATAAGATAGAAGAATTTGTTAGGAAATGGAAAGACTTGGAAAAAATTATATTAAGTGAAGTAAGCCAGGCCCAAAGAAACATAGGTGCCATGGTTTCCCTTATTTGCAAGAATTAGCAGAAATGATCAGATAAGTTGATGTTAGGCGAAATGAACCCCAAGATAAGGATTCAAATGGTTTTTCTTTCTTGCGATTGTTTCTAACATATTTATAATATGATTTCTTTGTTGCTTTGTATGTCCCTCCCCCACAGTATAACCCCTGCTTTCACTGTATTTGATGTTGGTATACTTTGTGGAGGGGAAGGGAAAAAAAAATTGTTTAAATAGGGATATAGGTGGACCCATTGCAACAATGAGATGTACAAGACATTATGTCAAAAAATGAACTTTACAAATTTGGCAGGGTAGAGGGATAAGAAGAGATGGGAAGGAGAAACAAAGGAGGAGGCAACAATGCTTGATAAGAAATGTACTCATTTCCTTGGTCTATGTAATTGTAACCCCTCTGTATGGTATTTTCACAATTAAAAAAAAAAAGAAAAAAAGAAAAGGGCCGGGCACCCATGGCTCTTGCCTGTAACCCTTGCTACTCTGTAAGCTGAGATCTGAGCATTGCGGTTTAAAGCCAGACAGGGCAGAAAAGTCCTTGAGACTCTTATCTCCAATTAACCACTAGAAAATTGGAAATGGCACAAAGTGGTAGAGTGCTAGCCTTGAGCTAAAAACCTCAGGGATAGCACCTAGGTCCTGAGTTCATACCCCATGACAAAAAAATTAGAGAAAGAGAACAGTTATGTAAGATAATAGCAAACGTATTAATGAAGGAAAAAAGCAAGGAACTTAACTGGTTCAAGCTTCACAAATAATAGGGTCTATAGAAGAACTACTGTTCTCAGATTTATGCTTCCACAGAAGTGGCCAGAGTTGATCTTGAATCTGATGAGGTCAGTACTCCATAAAGGACCAAAAAAGTAGACTTGGTAAAGCCTCCCACTGGAACATGAAAAGCAAGCAAATGGTGGATGTGGATATAGGCTATTTTAAATTTGGTCATAAGAATTGAGGAAAACTTTCTTCTTGCTTCTATTTTCTTGGAGATTTTGCTTGACAAAAGTGGTAAGCAAAGGATTTCATGGAGAGTGAAGAATCTAAAATGGCACACAGAGATGCCTAAGTACTCCCAGAAGTGTCCCTAGGAATGCCAAATATTTGAACTTGATTCATAATTAATAGTTAATCATATAAAATGTCAACTCATTTGATAATGATGGTGGTTTTAGGAAAATCCTAGCTTTACTCACAATATAATCAGCTCTTTAATGAGACTGCAGTTGGTTTCTAGCAATTGCTAGGTTTATGAGCATTTTTCTTAATTTTTAAATACACACTGTTGTCTAGACTAAGAACATATATGATCTTTTGACTTGTTTTCATAAGATTATAAAATTCATTTATGAAATGTTAACTTTAAAAAAGAATACAGTTTTTTTCCCCCCACTGTCAGATTTCTTTGGAAAGGTGATATGTACATAAACATTTTGCATGCAAGTTTTCACTGTATTTCTTTGTTGTTGTTGCTGGATTTCTTTGTTTATTCTTTTGTCTTTCTGATGGTCTTAGGCTTGAACTCAGGCCTGGACACTGCCCCTGAGCTTTTTCGGTCAAGCCTAGTGCTCTAGCATTTGAACTACAGCTCCACTTCTAACTTTTTGGTGGTTAACTGGAGATAAGAGCCTCAAGGACTTTCCAGCCTGGGCTGGCTTTGAACTATGATCCTAAGATCTCAACTTCCTGAGTAGCTAAGATTACAAGTGTGAGCCACCACTGCTGGGCTTTCTCCATACTCTTTTATCTGACTACATAATATGTTGAACCTTTTATTAATGTCTTCATACATGTTACTGTATTTATTCTGGTCACATAAAATACTCAGAAATTAAAGAAAAATTCAATTTGGCTATATACATAGGTGTGTTGTAAATTTTTTAAATCTTTTGTATGGCATTGTGAATGTGTTTAAGGAATAGACTGGAAAGAAAAATTGTTAGTTGTTTATTTTCATATAAATCAATAAAGAATAAATTGAGCATTATTGAATTTGCTTCCACTGAAGAGACTTGTTTTTCAAAATCTGTGGATAATCATTTATTAAAATAGCATATCTGTTGCCATATTTCTGCATGAAGCACCATTTAAAATCAGCTGTTGTAATGCTATTGGCCAACTTAGAATGTCATTTTTCTCTAGCAGTAGAAATAAGGAAATTTTTCCTCCCAATTATAAATGGGAAGAAACATTATTTTTCTTGGTTGCTTGAATACATTTAATAGGTCTTTTTTCCAAGAATGTAGAAATTGCAAGTATTTTTGAAGTCTATTTTCCCTGGTATTATTTTTCAGAAATCTTATCAATTTTATAAATAAATATAAGAACATACTGAACTTATGTAATATAGCACAGCACAGATCTTGATAAAGACTGTATATCTCAGGTATTTTTTAAATTTACTAGTTTTATGAATGGGTTCACCTTTTACCAACCTAGTGACTATGTATCTGTCAGCTTTCAATCTCAAATTCTTTTCATCTTCTTCCTATTGTGCTTGTTTTTCTTACCTTGAAACAACACATTTTTCTATTAATATATGTGGAATGTATATGTATTAATGTGTTAACTATGTATTAATGTATTAATATGTATTGATATGATGTTTTCTGCTTGCATTACAAAATTAGGGCAGATACATGCTTTTTCCTCAGTCTGGTTTATAATTTAGCAATGCCACCACTCCTGGTCTTGCCGGTATTCTTCCCTTAATAATCAAGTTATCTTGAGGTAACTTAGTCTCACACATAAACCCTATTATTCTGTGGAAGAAGGAAAATATTTCAAATCTCCCACAGAATTATGTCTAGAAGTAGACAGACAGGTGCACAGAGTCACACAAAATATACCTTTGTCACAGTTTTTTATTCCACTGAAGCATTTCCTTTGGCTAATTCAGGAATATTTCTGAATTGTTTCTAAATATTACTAATGATATTTATAAATATTTTTGGAAATATTTCCCAAGTCTTAACTGTATTTTCACTTAGTCTGCAATGCTATTACATAACTAATTACTTAGTGCATGTGTGTTTTTTTATTGCCAAGAAAGTCATCTTTCAACTGCAATGAATATATAAATCACTTTTACATCTAAAATATAATTCAATTATATACACAATTTGCATAGTAAAAGACTATGTGGCCTGTGATTGTCTAGGAAAAAAAGAATCATTTTTAAACAAAGTTATCCTATGTTAAGTTTGGAAACGTTTTATAATATTCGATACAAAACAGATGACATATAGAATTGTTACCAAAAAAATATTTTCCTGCTTCTGCTGAAATATTATTCCTTAAATTCTAATAAATTTTCCAACGGAGGGGGGAGGGGTAAAAATAGTCCATCAGCTACAATTAAATATTTTATTAGAAATAACCTCTTTTCCAATGTTACCATACATGACTGAAAGTTTTCAGGAAGAAGTGTGCAGCCTAGGAAGTGGGAGCGATTTTTAAATTTTGCATAATGTATGTGTCCGGTTGCTCAAACTGCTGACTTAAATCCATCTCTTAAAGATAGTGTGAGGCTCTTCCCCAAATGTAGAAAGGCTAAGCTATGCTAATGAGAACCATTTAGTCAGCTGCTTGACACTTATGAGACATGATAATAATGCAGTACAGGCAGTCAACTCTACCTCTGGTATGGCTTTTAGATCCATAGGTATCCAAGAAATTGGCCCACACCACTGTACCACTCTTGAGCTCCATTGGCAGGACATACATTAAACCAAAAGATTGTGGCTCAGAGACAGCCTAGAGGACAGAGAGGAAAGGGCTGGTCTGTGCTGTTCAGCTCTGACCCCTCTTATGAATTAGGGACTAGGATAAAGAAACTGTAAGGATCTAGTGGCCAGCCTTTATTCGGATTTGGTCACAGGGCTGAGATGAAAGAAAGGGTGAGAAGCAAAGGATAATCCTCTTAGGAGAGGAGCACAAAGTCGAGATGCCTATTTGCCTCTGATCCTAACAGTGACCTCCAGGAAATGGAAATGTTTCTTTCCCTGTGCCTGTTTTGTTTTCTTTTTGTATTGTTTATCTGACCTTAGGAGGCAGTAAGGGTGTGCACAGAAATGGAGGCACAAAGGGTGAACAAAACGTAGCAGTGGTACTCTCTAGACACCTATGAGCATCATACCACTTGACAGTGGGGATGGAAGAGGAAACAGGGAGAGCAAGGGAAAGGGTGACATTGTCCAAAAGGGAATGTGCTCTACCTGACTTACGTGACTGTACTCTCTCTGTACATCAACACTATAATAATGAAAATAAAAAAATTAAGTAGTAAAAAAAAAAGGGTGAGAAAAGCATTTGCAAAAAGAAAAAGGAAGTATATAATTTCAACAATGGACAGAGATAATACATAGGAGAGAGAGAGAGAAGTTACCTCCTAAGTAGCAAAAATCTACATACATAAGGACAAAAAGGGGAAGCAAGAAAGATCCTTTGTACTAATTCTAAGAATAACCCACACTGCATCACTGAATTGAACTTCATAGGTCCTTGGTATCATATCATGGTCTATCCAGCTTCATTTCTTTCTCATTACATCCAGAGTCAAATTATAGACCTGTAACTTTTCTTAAACCACATTCTTCTATCGCTATTGTTTGGTAAGACTCTCAAGCATAATTATGGAATGCAATATATTTCACCCTATTCCCATGCTAGAGTATATCACAGGTAGGAGAGATCCTTGCCCAACGTGTTTAGCAGCTTCATAGAAACACAGGTCTTAAGGTGCCATTGAACCCAATCAGCTGGACCATGCAGAGTCCAGAATTTGAACCCTCCTCTTAGTCAGAAAGACAATGACAAATCACAACATGGAAACACCACCTCATAAATATGTACAATTTGTTTCATGTATCAGTTAAAAACAAGTGTAGTGTAAGCTTACAAAAAAAATCCCTATGTTACATGTTGTCCAAAGACTAGGCCCAAGCGTTGTCTCATACTTCGTATGTTCACACAGTCAACATTTCTAAAATAACAACAGATACATGGAGGCCCGAAAACCACAGCACGCCAGACAACTCAGCAGCCCGAGCGTTTACATACAAACAGGCAAGAAAAGTGTGGAGCAGCTGGTGAGAGATCCATTCAGTCCACACACAAGCACAAGTCTTCGATGTGATCTTCACCTCCCTAAGTTCTACACCCATCCCAGGACTTGTGACCAAGGAAGAGCAGAGGCCACAGCAAGGAGCAAGGAATAAAAACAGGCTGGGCCTACAAGGGGCTCTTCTGCTTCAGCAGTCAAGGACCTGGGACAGCCTATCTCTTTGACTGGAGTAATCCTGTTCTTATAAACCCTTCAGAAGGAAAAAAGGGGGGTGTGTGAAGAAGGAAGCCAGATTCTCTTGCGTTTGTGGTCAGGACAAGGCCATTTCCTATGGCCTCTCCCTACCAGAAAATGCATGTAATGAATTATCTTAAGTGCAGCAGTAGCAGCAATGCCAGCCTGTGCCAATAGCTTATACCAGCAAGATGTGGGAAGCTAGGCATGCTAGCGAGGGAGCCTGGGGATGCAGGCATCAGAAGTTCCCTGTAGTTGTACCTTACAGGGCAGCGCCGTTCCCTCTGGAACCGGCTCTGCAAGGGGGACACTTCCATGGCTGGTGCATCTTGAGGGACAGTCACTTCCACTTGGGCAGGTGAAGAACCAAATGGTGCTGTTTGTGGAGGGTGTGGAGCTGCTCGGCTCGCATTCGCAGATGCCCGCAGGCATGTCCTGGGGCTCTGTCTCGCTCCACTCCTGGAGAACACCGCAGCTTTCCTTCTGTCTTAGGCACAGGGGGCTTCTGTCCTGCAATGTCTGCCCTCAGGTCTGTTTCTCTCTCTAAAAAACAAGCCCACTTTTTGTGTGTGTGTGTGTGTGTGTGTGTGTGTGTGTGTGTGTGTGTGGTTTTTGGTGGTACTGGGAGAATTTGAACTCAGGGCCTTGCAGGTCCTCTACCGCTGAGCCGGTCCCCAAGCCTCTCCCACTCTCAGTGGCGCTTTGGCCAACTGTTTGGGGCAGTTTGGATGGGGAATTTACCCACCACTCTTGACGAAAATACATCACCAAAACAGGAGGAGCTCGGTGCGGGCCAACCCCGCCGCTGCTGTGCGGGCTAGGAGTGCGGCCAGGGGCGGCAGCGCCTCCGTCCCTGGATCCTGCGACTCCCCTCTGCCCTGCCACCGCTCCCTGCTTTACTACTACCAGTGTCACTCCCACCCCTACCCCGCGCTCCTGGGGCAGTGTGGGCTGCGGGGAGGACCAGGGGCAAGAGAGGCGTCCAGGAAGATTCGCTGCAGCAAATAAGCAAAGCAGAGCAGAGCAGGGCAGGGGGTCCCCGCGGCGGCCCGCGCCAGCAATCCGAGGAACGTCTGGGGCCTTCTGCACGCGGAGCCCGGGGATCCCCCCCTCTCCCCGGCTTCTCCGAGGGTCCCCCCTGGGCGCAGCCCCTCCCGGGGCGCAGCGGCGCACAGTCTCCCGCCGCCGCCGCCCAGGGTCCGCGGGGCGTCGGCCCCCGGGTCCCCCTCCTCCCCGCTTCGGGTCCCCCGTCACCCCCGGGCTGTCACTCAGGAAGACCGACGGCCCGCCCCAGGCGATACCCATGTCCGCCCCGCCCCCGGGCGGCGGCCGCCCTCGCCCTCGCCCTCGCCCCCGCCCCTCGCCCCTCGGCCCTCGCCCTCGGCCCTCGCCCTCGCCCCTCGCCCCTCGGCCCTCGCCCCTCGGCCCTCGGGCCTCGCCCCTCGCCCCCGCTCCTCGCCCCTCGCCCTCGGCCCTGGCCCCTCGCCCCTCGCCCTCGCCCCTCGCCCTCGGCCCTGGCCCCTCGCCCCTCGCCCTCGCCCCTCGCCCTCGCCCTCGCCCTCGCCCTCGGCCCTCGCCCCCGCTCCTCGCCCCTCGGCCCTCGCCCTCGGCCCTCGCCCTCGGCCCTCGCCCTCGCCCTCGCCCTCGCCCTCGCCCTCGCCCTCGGCCCTCGCCCTCGCCCCTCGCCCCTCGCCCCTCGCCCTCGCCCCTCGCCCTCGCCCTCGCCCTCACCCTGCGGGGCTGTTGCTAAGCTCTGGGCATCGAAAGGTCTGGAACTAGCGCAAGGTGTGAGCAAACCCCACATGCGCTCCCTCCTCAAGTTTAACTACCCGCAGGGCGCTTCCTTCGTGCGCATGGCAGGCCTGGGCGCGAACCCAGGCCTGGGCCCTGTCCCTGAGTTGTTGTTGTTCAAGGCTAAAACTCTTACCACTTGAACCACAGCTCCACTTCCTGCTTTTGGGTGGCTAACTGGAGATAAGGGCCTCAAAACCTTCTGAACTGTGGATTACAGGCGTGAGCCACCGGCGCCTGTCCTGGGTTCGTCATAAAGTATTATTGAAGTAAAGTTTATCAACAGCATAAAATGTCTAACAATTATCTGGACTGAATTTAGTTTCAGTATGCCGTGTGTCCATATGCAAATTTGCATTATGTGTAAGAAACAAGCTGTGTCATGAGGCCATATGGCTTTAAGTCTTCACACAGTCCTTTGCTTTGTATGTTGGGTAACCTGCTTATAGATTTTTTTAATCTATAGAATAAGGACGATCACAATTTAACATGGGATTTTTGTGAGCAAGCCACCAGGCGAAGACACCAAACAGTGCCTCACTCTAATGATCACAAAGTAAATATCAAATATATTTGCTTTCTAATTAGCTCTACCCAAATGTTAAGAAAACCAGGGCATTTAAATGAGTGACAATGTCAAAGTATCTTTAAGTAGCATATTGTTGTTCTCTTCAGACATCTTGTTATTTCTGGACCCCAATATTTTATTGTGATAAGAATACAAATTCAAAAATTATTTATAGCCACATTGTATAATCAGAACTAACATAGTCAAATCACAGAGCTCATTAGGAAGCTTTTTAGAAAATCAATCAGGCTTTAAAAGCTCCATTTTGAAGAGACAAAGACACAGTAAAACTTAGAGCTTATCTGCTATAAAGCATTAAACCTATTTATCTGAAGTCAATTGCACCAATGCTGGAAACCAGTGATGAACCAATTTGTAAGGTCACTAAAAGTCCCTTTCTTGATTCAATACAGTAACAGAGACACTGCACCTACTTTTTTTTATTTTATTGTATTTTAGTTTTTGCTGGTCCGGGACTTAAATTCAGTGCCTAGGCACTGTCCTTAAGCCTCTCTGTGCCCAAAGCTAGTGCTCTACCACTTGAGCCACAGTTCCACTTGCAGCTTTTTCTTTTTTATGTGGCATTGAGGAATCAAACCCAGGGCTTCATGCTGCTAGGTGCACACTCTACGACTAAGCCACATTCCCAGCCCTGCACCAAGTTATGGTAACCGAAGAATGTGTCATCCATCCAGGAAGAATGGAAGAACCAATCATTTACTTCCAGCTGCTTCACACTATGTTTTTGGGTGAAGCAGACACATAGATGGGATTAACTAATTCCTTCCATGTCCAGTTCACTTCTGTATACAAATCATGCAAACACACACTGCTAAATTATGAACTTTTAGTAGTGCCTTTTCAACTCATCCAGTAACCTTGAAAACAGATTTCTATGGACAAGAAGATAAAGTATAACACACACACACATATTGCCAAGCCTAATCAGAATAATAGCATCCTCATATCCTTTTACAGGACCATGAAAACCATAAAGGAGCTCATGGAGATTCTCACAACTCCTGAAGACCTCTTACATCAGTTTTATTTCCTTAATTCATACTATTCTCTTCTAATTATATGATACACAAATAATTCCTAAAATCATTTTTTGAGAATTTTAACTAAATTCTTAAGAGGTCAAAAATTTGGAAATATTTGAGTCACAAGGTATATTTGCATTAAAAGAATGTTTGATCACACACTCACACACACAATGAATTTTAATCCTTTCTATGTTCCACATTGCTAAAATTTAGCAGTCCATTTCTTCTGCCTGGAATTTTAAAATATTTGTCATCAAGGTGGTGTTGATAAGGATGATGGCTAGTGGTATAAGAAAGTAGATTTTAGTCTTTGAAACACATATTTTATATTCTCAGGAAATGAGTTATAAAATAATTCCTTAGCATGAAGAAAGTGAAAGTCTCTGAATTGAGGTAAAGAACCATTACCCCAATGAATTCAAAAGACATACCAATCATCCCTCACTAATTTAACGTTTTCCTCAGCTTCCAGGTGAAGATTTACTGCATCTGACCTGCAGCCACAGCTCAGAGCCACCAGAGGTCAGACTTCTACATCATCCTAAATACATGCTAAACTTGAGTCTGAGACAATGGTGTCTTTTTCCAGTGCTCCATTTGCTTCTTCAGTTTGGTTTACTACTACCAAATGTAATATAAGGATATTATAAATAAATATAAGAAACAGATTTACTGTCCTGGGCGGAAATGACTTCCTGGGGAAATGAGAAGAAACAGAAGGCAATTAATATAATTCTTAAAGAAAGCTAGGACATTCAGAAAGAAGAGCAAGGACTAAACAGCCTAAAAATCATCTTGAAACAAACTGAGATAAACCCAAAAACCCAAATAACCATTCTGATGAACAAAACTGCTGTTTTCATTCAAGAAAATGAAGCTGAACTTCAACAAAATAATGTATATATACATAATCACACACTGTGTGTCTATATGTGTGTATAGTAGTAGAGTGAAGTCAACAGCGGTGAGGGCTGGCATACACTGAATATAATTTACATATCATTATAATCTCATTTAGGGATGCAGAAATTAAGCACAGAGAATTTTCTAACTGCTATCCGGATCCTGGAAATAGTTTTGCAATTATAATCTTACATCTGAGCATTTGGCCAAAACAAAAATAAGTGTTCAAATGAGAGGCACTGGGAGGAGAGCTGTTGACATGAAGATCTTCTATCAATCCTACATTTATTTATAATAGCAGAAATTGGAAGCAACGTAACTGTCTAAGAATAGAAGTAGCAAATAACATAGAGTCACTACCATTAGAACAACAAAGATTGGAAATTCTTAGGGAAAAAAATGTTTAGTGAAAAGAGAAAACAAGGACTTGAGAAAACTGTATCAAAAGCAAAATGACATGAAGACTGTGGGCAGCTTGGTAAAGGGAATGTAAGAAATCTGCTGGATAAACATTTGTAGGATTGTAGGGATGTAGATATAAAAGTTCTGAAAGTAATAATCATGGAAAACATTGCCGGAGGATGCAATGCAAAAAAATGTATACTCCGGGGATTTCAGAGTACAAGGTAACTCAACTGATTTCTCTAGTTAGCACGCATCTTTCGTTAGCTCACCAGCCACACCCAAGCAAGCCCATATTAGCTAAATGCATACTGCAAAGCAAACCTCCAAGATTAAGCAATATGACTGTTGTCCTTTGTGGTAATAAAACATTAAATATGCACAGCGTTATAGTTTTTTAAATGTTATTGCTTAGCTTATGTCAAGTCAAATTAATTTCCAAGACTAAATATTGCCACTTAGAATCCCACGCTTCTGCGACAAGAATGATATTCCAGAACAGATTACAGAGAAAAATTCAAATGAATCTGTACTTTGTTGTTATTTTTTTTGTTTTTGTTTTTTTCCCAGTCCTGGGGCTTGAACTCAAGGCCTGGGCACTGTCCCTGCGCTCCTCTGTGCTCAAGACTAGCACTCTACTACCTGAGCCACAGCACCACTTCTGGCCTTTTCTGTTTATGTGATACTGAGGAATCGAGCCTAGGGGTAGACAAGCACTCTACCACTAAGCCACATTCCCAGTCCCAAATCCGAACTTTGAATAAGAGAGCAAATTTTTCCATCCATTAGACACAGCACACCCCTGTACCCCAAGATAGACACAGTACATAGAATTCCTAGCAAAAGACATCAAGTTGTCGCAAGCTATAATAATAGTGTCCTTCTCTTGTCCTAATACAGTTCCTTATCCATCTTGCTGTCCTTAACAACTGCTTTTTGTGGCTTCTAAACCTCTCATGATATTTTATTCTCAAGTTACCATGATAAATATATCCAGAACTGAGAAGGTGCCATGCCTGAAAAACTACATTTTCTAAAACATTCTCCCTAGCTGTTACATCAAAATATTATCTTTATTTGGAGAACAAAGCCAATAGGATAGAAAATGACACCCAATCTTTAACACTCTTTTCCACAGCCCATGTCTACATGGTCCTTCCATTACCATAAATATTCCTTTAGAGACAGGAAGCTTATTATTTACCCCTCACAATTTCCAGCTGTTGACCAAAATCTACAGCGGCTCTTTACCTCCCCCACACAGTGTCTACATTAAAAAGCATGCAAATGCTTCTCTTTTGCCAAGTTATGGCTAAGAATATTTGCAGAAATGAAGCCCCGGTCCTACAATCAGAACAAGGCAGAAAATGAAAAAATAGACTTTCTCACATGGCCAAACAAGGCTTTGTTCAGAGCAGATTGGGGGGGGGTGGGTGGAGAGGACAGCAAACCCTAGTGAAACAATGGCAGAGACTAAGCTTAGAAAAAGTGTTATTACCCACTTTTTCAAAAAGGCTTTGACATAAGTGTCACAGCAGTGCAAACAGTATAGAGCAACAACAGATTGGCACAGAGAGAAGACCAGACAACCCTCCATTTCCTCCACTAGTATGTCTTCAACACATGCTAGGTGTCTGATGCTCTTCTAGATACTTGAAACACAATTGTGAACAACTAAGACACAAAATCTGTTTTTAGAGCTCACATTCCAGCAAGAACTTGAACAGTACAAAAGGGAGGGTTCATATCAAGATAGAATATATTCTCTTGGACATATTCCTAGCCAATTCCATCAGGCAGAAGTAACTGGAAATCACAACAAAACTCCACAGCACAATCACACATTTCTTGTCTTATTTATCTGTGCACAGGAATGCATATGGGTATACACATGTACAATTACCACAATTCATTTATACAAATATGCAATCAGCACTGTTTCATGCAAGTGTGAGTGCCTTCTGTTTGCTTAACCTTGAATCAATCATAAGCTTTTGCTCATTCAACTCCTCCCTCCCCCCCCCAAAAGTTGTAAAGTTCATTTTCAATATAGTGCCTTGTATATCTCATTGTTACAATGGGTCAGCCTGTATCCTTATTTCAGCATTTTTTCCACTTCCCATCCCCAAATTAGAAAAATCTATAAACAACATGCAGGGCACCAGAATCAAATACAGTGAAAACAGGGATTATACCATGGGGGAAGAACATATAAAAGAAACAACAACAAAAAATGTACTTAAAAAGTATTCTTTTCAGGGATTGTGACACATGAAAATCCCACAGGGGCCGGTGCTGATGGCTCACACCTGTAATCCTAGCTACTCAGGAGGCTGAGCTCTAAGGATTGCTGTTCAAAGCCAGCCTGGGCAGGAAAAGTCCGTGAGACTCTTATTCCAATAAACCACTCAGAAAACTGGAAGTGGCGCTGTGGCTCAAGTGGTAGAGGGACAGAACCCAGGCCTAGAGTTCAAGCCCCAAGACCAAAAAAAAAATCCATAGGTAAGAACTTACCTGGCTAGCCCAGTCCTTGCAATAAACAAATAAATAAATAAACCAACTTGGAAAGGGTTCTCCACAAAAATTCTATGTTCAAATTCCTTTTTAAAACCAATTTTCTGATTTTTCACTGAAGTCCTTTTCTTCCTGAGGGGATGGCACAAGACACTAGCGCTGAGAAAGTACAGCGCTCTGTGATTCCTGTAGCAAAACGTATGATCCAGAATGAGAACAAATACCATTGCTGTTTCTTCTCCTCCCATTTCGCTAGACACTGGGCTCCAGCTTACAAAGCTGGGGAAGAAAATGGGTTTGATCCCATAGTAATATTACACTGACACACAGGGCCTTTGATCCCCAGACAGTCCACTCGAAGAAGCTTTTACATTATATGGAATTTATTTGAGCACATTATAAAAAGGAATCCATCACCCTAAGAGCAAAGAAACATTGGAGAAACATTGAAAGACAAAGAATGCTCATTCCCAGAGAGGCCAAATTATGCTGAATGCGCTCTTCATTACTTATACTGCATGTAGAGTTGATGACTCTTACTATTTGAGGTAATTGTGTTCTAGAAGGCCATCAAATCACTGAATTAATAAATGCCCAACCATTGTTTCTAGAAGATATTTATGGTTAAGGTTCCTGTGAACCTCTGACCACAACTTTGCCCTCACCCCAAACACCATTCCAATTATTTATGTTCATCCATCAAGACAGTCCCATTGCACTGAAAACTGCTCTTCCACACAATTCCCCTTTATAGGCTTGCATGGGTATTTTAAAGTTTCTTTAGTAGCCTTTAGATTTGCACAACCTGCTATTCTTGATGCATAACACCTTTAAAAATGTGAAGCCAACACAGAAAGAGAAGGCTCTAGTCATTTTCCTTGCTCTGAAAGATTGATGCTAATTTCTTTGGCTTTCAACCTTACCACAATGCTGTTCAATATGCTTTTAAAATCAATTTCATCTCAGAAATCCATAAGTTTAGCCATTTTCCCATCGTCCATCATGCACTGTTGATGTTACCTTCCTTCCTGGCCGTACCTCTAACTGTTGCTGACATTGAGATACTAATACAATAGGAATTGAGGGGGCTGGGAAGGTGGCTCAGTAGTACAGCGCTTGCCTTGCATGCATGAGGCCCTGGGTTCGATTCCTGAGCACCACATAAGCAAAAAGAAAAAAGCCAGAAGTGGTGCTGTGGCTCAAGTGGTAGAGCAGTAGCCTTGAGCTAAAGAGCTGAGGGACAGCGCCCAGGCCCAGAGTTCAGGCCCCACGACCGGACCCCCCCAAAAAAAACAATAGGAATTGAGGAGTAAATTAATATCTACCAGCAATATCCCCAGTGTTCTTGATGGTAAATGTGAAAGAAAACACAGAATTAACTAAAAGAAAACACTATAAAGCAGACCTTCCACCTTCCAGCTTGCCTGGAACTCCCATCAGTGAACCAGTGATTTGGGTGTCACCCCCTGGGGTAAAAAAGTGAGAAGCATTTCTAATAGTCTTCCTAGCCTTCCCTAACACATTGCTGTGTGATTGCTAATTTTAGGTCCTTAATTCTTTTATGTCTTTTGCTGGAGGTGTGAGAACTTCACTGAAGAAGTGCCATAGTAGCTAAGAGATTGAAATTGGAGATAGTTGAACTTCAGTTCTTAGGTTTAATACATATGCCTTGCACCCCTGTCCTTGCGTTAAGCTATCTTAGTTAAATAGGGCCTTAAAGAAATAAATGGCCCTCCCCACAGAGTTGGTGAGCAGTCCAAATGAAACACTCAATATGCCTTTAAATGTATTAGCTTTTCTCACTGTGTTTATTACATCTAGGGTAACTAAATGGGATGTTCTCCACTTTCAGATCTTTCCCAAAAGGCTGTGGAAAATGCTCAAATTGTACTCATGTCTAGACAGAGTACAAAATTCCAGTTCCACAGACAATTTCTATGAAGAAACAGAACACTAGTACAATTTTTCCACCAGAGCCATCACCTATGAACATTCTGAGAAGAAATCTTTAGAATGCTTTCTATGTCAATCCCTCTTCAAGATCTTCAAACTCAACACAGAACTTACTTGCCCTTACTCTATGAATGGGCCTAGCTGCTTCTGTCACACTATAACTCTCCCAAAACTTCAAATACTCCTCTTACATGCCCCAATTACTACAGAGAGCCAAAATGTCACATAATCTCTTTTAATTTGGTACAAGGAACAGGATAAATTGAGATTGAGATACTGATAATTAGATAAAAAGAAAATCATAGCACTTTAGCTATCTTATATCCCTATAATGATCCATCTCTCGCTTTTATACAAACGTATACTGTCTCTTTTATGTACATCACATGGGCAAATGAAAGTTCCCTAACTTCTAACTTCTCACTGCAGGTCAACTGCTACATTCAACTAACATCTCCCACTTGTCTGCCTTTTCTATGTCAAAATAACATAAAAGAGACAACTTCTTACATAACTCCAATTTTGTTCTAATTATAATTAACCTATGATTATCCCTAGACCATATTAACAAGAGTTCAGAAACTATAGTCAAAACCAGTAAGAACTGTGGTAGTTGATGGCCTATTCATCCTTTCTAGAAATATTTATCCATTAGCACTTACTTGTTACCACACTAGCATTTAGCTAGATAATGTAGGAGTTTCTGAAGAAACAGACACAAACCATAGTAATTCTTAGCCATATAGCAACTGAAAGAGTTCATGAAAGGTAGAGAACACCATTTACCTCTCATAGCTACAAAGCTTTTGTGTAAGTGGAGACACTTGAGATTTAAACCAAGACCTGGAATGATGAATAAGTTTTCAAATAAGAAAGAAAACTCTATAAGGAAACTAATGCCCTAAAAAAATCTTTAGTCAAACCCTGACAAGAAATAAATGATCTGATCCCTCTTGAAGATGGAAAATTCTACCCTTACAGTAAAAAACTTAACCAAATTGGACACTATTTGTAAGCCTTCCTTCATATGTATTCTGCTTATACAATGTCATTTGACTCCTGAGACAATGTGTAACTTAAGAAAAACATTAGTTTTTAATTTCTACACAATTAATGAAATATGATTAATATCTTAAATATGGAAAAATTCTTTGCCCAGTGAATAAGATGACACTGAATGACATTTGAGCTCAGAGACACACTATTGAGATATTTATTTTTGCATCTTGAAATTTGTTACTACAATTCTGGATCTACATTTTGAAAATGTAAGTTGTTTACAATTTGCATTATACTAATAAGTAAGCCTTCATTATTGGATGACAGTAGCTACATTCCTGTGTACTCAAATTGAGTTCTTCATTAAAAAGCTGCTCAGTCACTGTAAAATATTGGCCTTGTATTTTCTAAATACTGGAATTTTCTGATATCAAAGAGAACAAAAATACATCAGCAAAGAAAGGAGGATAATTGTTTTCTTTCTTTCTCTTTTTTTTTTTTTTTTGCCAGTCATGGGGCCTGAACTCTGGGCCTGGGCGCTGTCCCTCAGCTCTTCAGCTCAAGGCTAGCCACTCTACCACTTTAGCCACAGTGCCACTTCCTGCTTTTTTTTCTGCTTATATGGTACTGAGGAATCGAACCCAGGGCTTCATGCATGCAAAGCAAGCACTCTACCACTGAGCCACCTTCCCAGGGGATAATTGTTTTCTTGTGATCACAAGGAAGCCTTGGGTGTCCATAAGTTAAGGACACAGAAACAAATGGTCCCCAAATCTCCCCATTCTAGATGTGGGCCTCTACAAGCTTCACAGATCTCAGGTCAACTGGTCAACCTCGGTTGTAGGCAAAGTCATTATGGCTCACTTGATTTCAAACACCCAAGTCACATTTAAATGTAAACATTCACCTATTTCCTTCTTTTCTCCCTCATTCAAGCTCACAAAAAGAATATTCTTTGGGGCAAATAATCAGTCATGGTTTCCTTGAAAAGGAAACATTACCTAACAATTATTTAGACTCACTCAAATGCAAGTGAAACTGTCTCCTAAGTTGACCATCAAAGCCTGAATATAGGCAAACTCTATCCAGAGAGCACCTGAGAACAGCTGTTCTAGGTGATTCATTAGATATCCCTAGTGGAGACTTGGCAGTTGGCATGTAATTGTCTTTTTGGGTAATTGCCTTTTGCTCCCAGTCCTCTGGCCAGTAGATGATGAGAAGAAAATACGTATTTTCTAGTTTTCTATCACAGCCTGTTTTTTAATCTGTCAGATCTCATTCTTTTATAGCAAGACTCTACTCATAACTTGATGACTCTGACTTCATCCCAGCGCTGAAGTAACTACAGAATATAATAATACACTAGAGTCAAACCACACCTCCAGAACAAAGCATGTGGGGAAAATGGATTGCAATCCTATATAAGCAAGCCTTTAAAATTCATTCTCAAACATCATTATGTATATATTAAAATCAGTTTGGGTGATCTCTACCCATTTGAGAACGTGGTTCCCAGTGTCTCCCATCTAAAGGATCTGGATAGGGGCTATGTTGTTTATTTTGCTTTGGAAACCATGCCCCCCCCAAATCTAGCCACTTTTCAAAAACAGGTAAAGAAGGTGGTAATATGATGCGAAAAGATGAGAACATCTCCCCTGCTTCTCTCTCCTTACCCTCCACTTTTATTGTTCTGTTGCTCTCCTGGGCCTCTGCTAATTTTCAGCCAGTCCTTTGGGTTTGCTCATGAAAAAGTCAAAGCCTCCATAGTGACCAAACAAGACATAAATTAGTCACAAAACAGAGTGAGACAGCACCAGGTACCTCATTCCTAATTTATTGTTTTCTGGTCTCATCTTTCCTCCATAGGTTAAAAGCTTATAATCTATTTCTCTCTTGACTTCTCCTTTTACCTTTTCCTGTACTCTAAAGAAAACCGGAGCTGAATTTCACAAAGTTTACCTCCTGAAAGAAAACACTAGAAGATATGTTCATAGTCATTTGACTTTTCACACAAACAAAAGAAATGGTTATTCTAGTGCACTCACATTATTGAGCACTAATTTCCACTAAAATGTATTCAATCAACTCTGTACCTTTGTATCAATATAGCTCAAATATCAGGATTAAAATATTCCCTTTCTAACTTTAAATCTTATTCAATAGAGCTGAGAATTAGAAGCTCAAACCATGTACCTTTTCTTTCTTTGCTAGAAATAACTTTTTCCAGGTGGTAGGGTGGGGTTGGGAGAGCTGGGGGAGAATGACAAAAGGGGTGACATTGCTAAAGATGCATTGTACTCATAAACTGACATGTCAAGTTGAAACCTCTTTGTACAACTTGAAGATAATGAAAAATAAAGGAAATAACTTTCCCTCATTATAGGAGTGATCATTGAAGAATATCTAAAAATTGGGACTTAGGAAAGTATAAGGAAAATAATTTAATTTACTATAATGCTATCATTCATAGATGAAAAACTGACAACATTGGGATATGTGTTCATAATCTTTTAGTGGATTCCCAGGATAACCCCAGAGTGTTTTGCTACACTGTTAAACATTCTTAAATAACCTGGTTTTTAAGAACTGCCTCAAAACCCAATTAAGAATCATATTTTGGGCTGGGAAGATGGTACAGTGGAGTGCTTGCCTAGCATGTGTGAAGCCCTGCGTCGATTCCTCAGTACCACATAAACAGAAAACCCTGGAAGTGGCACTGTGGCTCAAGTGGTAGAGTGCTAACCTTGAACAAAAGAAGCTCAGGGACAGTGCCAGGTCCTGAGTTAAAGCCCCAGGACTGCCAAAAAAGAACCCTATTTTGCTTAATTAATGCATAGTGTTGTACGTTTAGGAACTCTTCCCCCCTCCACTGCTATTTTTCTCTTGAGCAATATGTGTAAGTGAAAGCAATTTGTGCATGGCCAAGTCAGTAATCACTAAGGATAATGGGTGCAGCCGTCACCTTGACTTATTTATTTATTTTGTTATTCCCAATACCATATATGTACTGATTAGGAGCAGGAATGTTTGGGCAAGCCCTGTAAAGGGAGGTGATGAATGGCATGTCTGGATACTCTGGTCCTTGGCCTCATGTCACTGAAATGCCACACTACTTACTGAAATCTCTTGATAAGACTGAAAGTGCTCAGCAACATTTAACAGTGTTTACCAGCATTTATCAGGGGCCTACCTGAACATTAACATGTGGGATACTCTGTCCACACAGGGACTTCGGCCATTACCAGATCTGACTAGTGGTTAGGTCTTGTAGCCAAATAAAAATCACAGTTGTTAAGCACATGAAAGCTAAGGTTGCAATGACACTATAGAAAACAATTATCTATTTTGCAGGAACCAAAGAAATAAATCTTACAATCTCCTGATGATAATGAAACACTTTGTTTTGAATACATTATCTTAGTGTCATTAGGGCCCCATTATTCTTCAGGATGTTTTGAAGAAAGAATGAGATCTCTGGGCTGGGAAGGTGGCTCAGTGGTAGAGCGCTTGCCTTGCATGCCTGAGGCCCTGGGTTCAATTCTTCAGCACCATATAAGCAAAAAGAGAAAAGTCGGAAGTGGCGCTGTGGCTCAAGTGGTAGAGAGCTAGCCTTGAGCTGAAGAGCTGAGGGACAGCGCTCAGGCCCAGAGTTCAGGCCCCATGACTGGACCCTCCTCCCCCCCCCCCAAAAAAAAAGAAAAAATAAAGAATGAGATCTGGGATATTACGCCATCTAGGAATTTTTCAATATGAAAACAGAAACAGAAAACAGACTCCCTAATTTCTCTGGAAAGCTCACCGTAGAGAAGAAATAAACATTGTAATGCCATATAATCTTGGAAAGTTAAAAATGTGAAGGAAAATAATATGATCATGGGAATCTTAATTCCAAAGAAGTTGTTCATAGAAATTTAAATCCTTAACAGTGTTTTTAAACACTGTATATAACAGAGAAATAAAATCAGTTTTTATATCATGAAATGGACACAAAATGGATTGGGATTTAGTGGTTTTCTTTAGGAACCACCAAAAGCCATGATACCTTCCAAATATTTATCAGAAGTCACAGCTAATGGAAAGCATTGTGAAAATGTTTAGTAAATAGATTTTGTGGTCATTAAGGGAGAAATTTAATAAATTTGCTTTGAGCATATTACATTATGAGAATAGACTCGATCTTTAGTCCATTTTTAATATGAAAATCAAAACTAACATGTTCCCTTCTTATCCTGATCCATCAAGTGCTGGAAATGGAACTGAGAAAGGGAATTTTCTAGATAATGTAATATCCTGAGAAATTCCTAAAAGTGCAAGAAGAAACCATAAATCAAGTGATATAGAGTTGATAGAACTTGGATGACAATGGCTTTAATAATCATCATGTGAACATACTTAAAGGGACAATTATCTTGAGAATGCCATGTGATTCTTCATATAGTAAATATTACCTGCATGACCAGTAAAATGTGGTGGCCTGAATGCACTCATGCTGTACATAAAAACAGCAAGGAGTTAGCTCCCTCAGCTATACTGACTAGCACAGGGAAATAAGTGTAGGCTAACCATCTGACCCTAAAATTGCAAGATTATATTACACTGCTCGGAGGAACCTAGTGTATTCAGAAGGATCCTCTGGAGTGAAGGTGGCAGATGTGGAGGGCTGAGTGGTGTCATCTAAGAAGGCCTCGGGTCACCTTTGCTGGAGTTGAGGATGATGGAAGGGACCCCAAGCCAAGAAATGCCAATCTGCAGAATCTGGAAAAGGCAAGGAAATGCATCTCCCCCCTCCCCCCTCCGCCGCCAAGAGCCTACAGAAGAAGCACAATACTGCCAATTCCTTGATTTTAGTCCCATGAGATGTGAGTCATACATCTGATCTCCAGAATGGTAATATAATACTTCTTTTTTTCTCTAAGCCACTCAGTTTGTAGTGACTTGTTTTGGCTGTTAGTAGAACAATAATACAGAACTTCTGAAGAAAGCAGCATAGAAATAGATAAAGGAAACAAAAACAGATTCTTTCCAAAGCTTCTAATTCAAAGGGTCAAGGTCCACCACTGGGGGAAAAAGTCTGAAGAAAAAACAAGGATCACACCACTTGGAAAGCCCCTCTTGCCCCTGGCGTCAGTGGCATTCAATTCAGTTGTGCTGAAAGGTAGAGTGGCTCCTAAGGGTGCATTGGATAAAGCCAGAGGTGAGTGAGGATTTTTAAGATTTGAAAGGTGGCAATTATTCTGGTTGGAAACACATCATAAAGAAGGAGACAAGGCTCAGAGACATCACATCATCATCACTGATGTAGAACTGCCCAACAGAAAGATGGATATAGAAAGCTCAGAGGACTTCCACTCCCTTTCCTGCCCTTCTGTGGCAGCCCAACTACCAAGTGCTTTTCACCCACTTCTGGGAGCATGGAGCTAGGTTCTGCATTCATGGATAATCAGAACAGGAATCTTCCCCATAAAAGGAAGAGAATAACAGGCACCAGTAGCTCATGGCTATAATCCTGGCTGATATCTGAGGATCACAGTTCAAAGCCAGCCTGGGTAAGAAAGGTGGTGAGACTCTTATCTCCAATAAACTATCAAAAAGTTTGAAGTGGAGCTGTGCACAAGTGGTAGAGCACTAGCCTTGAGCAAAAAAAGCTCAGGGATAGCATCCAGGCCCTGAGTTCAAGCCCAGGGACTGGTACGTATGCACGCACGCACACATGCACGCGCGCACACACAAACACACACACACACACACACACACACATATACTTTCTCTCTCTGTCTCTGTCTCTCTGTCTCTCTCTCAAAATCATCAAGTATATTCCTGAACTAAGAAGACTACACATATGCAGAACAAAGAGGAGGGGAGGGGAGGGCAAAAGAGAAGAGAAGGAAGGGGAAGAAAGAGGAGAAGAGATACCAGTGAAATTCTGCTAAAACATGGATGAAGTTGACGATCATTATGCTAAGTGAAGTAAGCCAGACAAGTGTCATGTTCTCACGCATATGCATGCAGAATCTGAAAAGGTCAATCTCACTGAAGTTGTAAGTAGCATGGTGATTCCTAAAGCTGGGGAGAGTAGATAAGGAAAAGTTGATGTGTGTGTGTGTGTGTGTGTGTGTGTGTGTGTGTGTGTGTGTGTGTGTCCATATATCTAAGGGATTGGGATGTTTGTAGTTTTATTTATCATTAAGGTGAGCTGACCTTCTAACAAAGCTTCCTCAGATTTCACGTTCCATGGACTTAGACTATTCCCAAATGCCACACTCAGTTTCTCTGAAATTACCTTGAATGAAAAACAGAATAGGGAAGTAGGAGAAATGCCTGTCATAGTTTAAAGGACTAATATAGTTTATCACCAGTATGTGCTCAGCAAATGTGTAAATTTTTATATACTATTACTAATAAAGTAGGTTTTGCTAGCATTAGGTACAAAGAGTTTCAACTTAGGTGGCAACTGTGCCACTGTTTACAGACTGTTTTCACAAACTGCACATGGAAGTGATGTTTACTCTTACTGGAAATACTTAGCTTAGGAATCAACACCCTGTTGCTCCAAAATTCCTGGCATTCTAGAAAGGTTGGGTGTGGGGTTCCTCAGGAACGATGGGTCCCTCTGTTTCCAATTTTCCAATACAAGATACATGTTCTTTGCTCACTCCATCTAATCATCTCATTAAAGAGGAAATTAGTGAAGATGAGAATCTGACTTCTTCATTCATGTTACTACATTCTTTCAAACCTTATAATTATCATCCCTTTTTAAAAAAAACATATGACTGATGAGTAATATAGTAATTACTTTATGGATAAAAGGGCATAAGATAGAAATAAGCAACCAAAGTAACAGAATAAGTAATTATACACATAAAGAATACCATGCCTGATTTAGCAATCAGAAACTAGAAGTGTTCTTAAATCTGAATGACACTGGGTTTTCTTAATACCACTTATTAAAACTACAGTTGGCTCTCTTTATTCCATAATCACCAGTTTCAAAGAGAGGACCTGTAAATTCCAGGCTGTATTTAGGGTAATGCAAAGGAAAACTGAGCACTGAATGTATCTGGCAAATCATGCTGACTTTAGTTCAGCTGGACCAGGAACTATCAACAAACCAAGTCTATGAAGAGCCCCGCCCATGTTTCCAATGGGATCTGGCTGGAGTTTAGGCTGTCAGACAGATTGGGAGACTTCCAGGTAGTTGTAAGGAATAATTTGTTGAAAGATAGGGTTCCTGTCATTTATGGTGCCCCTAAGTCAGAGCTCCCAGGAAACTTCCTTATTAGGAATTAATCAAAATCCTAAGCTATACAGAGACAGAAAGTGACTTCCAAAAAGGCACTTCTGCAGCTATTTTAAGACAACATAAAGGAAAAAAGGCACTGATTGAAGGTGGCACATGCAATGATTTCAATATGGTTTGTTTCCCAACTCCTGAAGCAATTTGATACCTAAAGTACATGTTAATAATATTAAAAGAAGCCAGGCACCAACAGTAAGCACCTGTAACCCTAGGTACTCAGTAGGCTGAGAACTGAGGATTGTGGTTTGAAGCCTGCCTGGGCAGAAAAGCCCATGGGATTCATATCTTCAATTAACTAGCAAAATGCTGGATGTGTGGGTATGACTCAAGTGGTAGAGCACCAGCCTTGAGAAAAAGTTAAGGGAGAGCCTGAGTTCCTGAGTTCAAGCTCCAGTACTGGCACACAGGAAAGTGTGGAAGTGTGGAAAGTGACTGGAATTAGATTGTCATTAATGTGGACTCCCCTGTGGTTATGTTGGAAAAAACCAAATAAACAAAAAAACAAATTCACTCTCCAAAGTAATGAACCTCTATCTTCCAGGAAAAAAGTGAATGACACACTCTTTGACATACCAAACATTTATAAATCTCAAATTCTTCAAGCTCATGCTTTGGTACTGAGGAAGCCTGAATGCTGAATCCTCTAATGCTTTTCAGCCACGCCATTTAGAACAACTGCATAATTTCTCCAAGCTTTGTTTTCCTCATCTGTTAAGTGATCATATTAGTGCTTACATCAAAATTTGTCTTGATTAGACTCATTCTGCATTGTATAAAGCAATGCCAAGCAAATGTTATTTAGTATTATTAAGAGTGGATAACCAGTCTAGGGTTTTTAACATTTAAGACAGATGTGAGTTGTACATCTCTGTTAAGCTGAGAATCAACCCAGGGAAAGCCAGCATCTGCCATCTAAAACTCATTCTTGCCAATAGCCACAGCATTCCCAGAATTCCAGAAATGTTCTTACATTCTATCGCATTCCTTTAGGCACAGGCTAATGCAAATAAACAGCCAAGAACTCCACACAAGAAATGTAGGCACACTGGACATAGAACATAAACCAACAACCAATGAAAAACATCTTGTCAGGCCACAAGCACTCCCTTGCTCTAAGATAAAAAGAAGTGGCTCCAAGTATATCTCTAGGGGTGATTCAGGCTGAGCTACTATGTATACTCCTTACGGAGTGCCCTTTCCAAGACTATGAACCTGTAACAGGTTAATTTTTCAGTCTTCTGTGTGTATTTTTTTGGGGGGGGTCCGGTTGTGGAGCCTGAACTCTGGGCCTGGGCGCTGTCACTCAGCTCTTCAGCTCAAGGCTAGCGCTCTACCACTTGAGCCACAGCACCACTTCCGGCTTTTTTCTTTTTGCTTATGGGGTGTTGAGGAATTGAACCCAGGGCCTCATGGCATGCAAGGCAAGCGCTCTCTTCTATTCAATTAAAAACTATTATAAAAAGGTGCCACAATTATAAAAACCATTATAAAAAGGTGGAATGTGTTACATATTATAATATATAACAGCCCATTAAATCTGTTGCTTTGGAGTTGAGAGGTAAATCATCAGCCCTTCAGATACTGGGACTGGGCCCATGCTGTGTCTCTTCTCTCGCAGTCTGTCAGTCTCTTGGTTTTAGTAACTAATGATGGAGACTAGTAATGCCTATTAATATTTGCAAGTCCATCTTCCTGACAAATGTAACTATGATAGCAACAACCTATAATCACTGGGTGGTAATGCTTTGTAACAGAAGAGTACTACAGTTGGCTCATGAATTAGACCCTGAAATATATAACTATTTCTTTGGCATGAGCACAAAAACACAAGAATCTGTATTACTAAATATCAATCACACTGGCTCAGTAGTGCTGGTCAACATCATATGAGAATATATAAATATGGGCTACTTCCGAGTTCACTTATGGCCTATCACTGATCATAAGAACTCTGATCAATAATTCTTTCCTTCCTTCCTGTCTTCCTGTGTTCCTTCCTGTATTTCTTCCTGTGTTCATTCCTTCCTTCCTTTCCTTCTCTCTCTGTCTTTCCTTCTTTTTTTCTTTTCTTCATTTTTTTTTTTTTTTTTTTTTGCCAGTACTGGGTTTGAACTCAGGGTCTTGAATTTTCTGGATTTTCTTTTTTTTTTTTTTTTAATTTTATTTTATTTTATTTGAGAACATACTGTACAGAGGGGTTACAATTACATGGGCAGGATAATGCATACATTTCTTACCAAGCATTGCAGCCTCCTCCTTTGTTTACCCTTCACCTCCCTTCCCAGCCTCCCCCCTCCCCCCCACCCAATCATACCCCCCCTCTCCCCCCCCACACCGACATTGTAAAACTGGTTTTTGACATGACATTTTGTACTTCTCATTGTTGCAACAGGTCCACCTGAATCCTTAAACGACTTGTTTGTCCCCATCTCCTCCACATGTTATACTGACATCAAATATAGTGAAAGCGGGGGTTACACTGTGGGGGAGGGACATACAAAGCAACAAAGAAATAATCTTATAAATGTGTTAGAAATACATGCATGAAAGAAAAAAAAACATTAAAATACATATTTAAGGGTTCGTTTTCCTAACATCACATTATCTGACCTTTTCCACTTGACTCATACATATACTAGATATTGCAAATAAGTGAAACCATGGGACCTATGTTTCTTTGGGCCTGGCTTACTTCACTTAATATAATTTTTTCCAAGCCTTTCCATTTCCTAACAAATGGGGAAATGTCATTCTTTCTGATGGAGGCATAGAATTCCATTGTGTATATATACCACATTTTCTTGATCCATTCATCTACTGAGGGGCATCTGGGTTGGTTCCATATCTTAGCTATGGTAAATAATGCTGCAATAAACATAGTTGTGCTGGTAGCTTTAGTGTGGTCTTTTTTGTAAACATTTGGGTAAATGCCCAAAAGTGGGATTGCTGGGTCATAGGGGAGTTCTATGTGGAGTCTTTTGAGGAACCTCCATACTGCTTTCCAAAGTGGTTGAACAAGTTTACATTCCCACCAACAATGAAGTAAGGTTCCTTTCTGTCCACATCCCCTCCAGCATCTGTTGTTGTTAGAGTTCTTGATTTTTGCTGTTCTAACTGGAGTGAGGTGATATCTCAATGTTGTTTTGATTTGCATTTCTTTTATGGCTAGGGAGGTTGAACATTTCTTCATGTGTCTATTGGCCATCCTTCTTTCTTCTTCAGAGAAGTTTCTCTTTAAGTCTTTCGCCCACTTATTTATTGGGCAGTTGTTTCTTTGAGGATTTGTTGTTGGGTGGTTTAATTTTTGAGTTCCAAGTATATTTTAGATATGAGACCCTTGTCCGTTGTATGGCTAGTAAAGATCTTCTCCCAATCCTTTGATCTCCCAATTCTATTGATCTTGCTAGCTATGTCATTTGCCCTGCAGAAGCTCTGCAACCTTATGCAATCCCATTTGTCCAACCTTTCTTTGATTTGTTGTGTTTCCGGGTCTCTATTCGAATTTTCTGGATTTTCTTGCTTGGCTGGGGCTCAACCACTTGAGCCAGACTTCCAGCCTTGTTCTTTCCTGGTTATTTTGAAGATAGAGTCATACAAATTTTTCTGCCCCAGATGACAGAGAACCACATTCCTATACCTCTCAGCTCTTGAGCAGCTAGGATTACAGGTGTGAGCCACCAGCACCAGCTTTGATGAGTTTCGCTGATAGTTTATTCTAAGACAATTGGTGGGCCATGAAAGAGGAAGGGACAGATCATTGCTCCAAGAAGGATTTACATGAAATGAGGGTTGGATTATTTAACTGAAAAGAGGCACCGATACAGACCTTGTTATAGGAGACTACACCAAAAACTAGCAGAAGGAAGAGCACAGTGCTGCAAAGTTTTCTGGACATACTCATGTATTTACTTAAACTTCTGAGAGTTATGGAACTGACAGACTTAATCCCTTCTCACCACACTGAATGCTTGGGCCTTGCCATCTGTGAACCAGTGGCACAGAACAACTTCAGGAGAAACTACACATGATGAGTCACTCTGTGACCCATCAGAAGATCATTATGTAGTGGCCCTGGATCAAATATTTGCTTTAGGCAGCATGAGCTTCCAAGGCAAAATCGTATTTAAGAGTGATGCATTTCAGGGGGGACTTAGAGAAAATGTAGCGGACAACAGATGTCACCAGTCTTCACCCAGCCAATCATCTTCACTTATATAACACCCCCATCTCGATGTTAAGGGAGGAGTCTCCCCAGAGTGTTTTACTGAAGGAACTCCAAAGGGTTTCTATTATCACCGCATCCCTCTTTCTCAGGGCCATACTTTGGTTTGAAGAGTAGAATTTGTGTTCCTCTGCTCATACTTGGGGTCCCTGTCTGCCTTCCTTCCTCTTCTTAGCTGGTCTTGGTGTCTCTGTTACATTTGGGATATACAAAAGATTATGAAAGTTCAAACTTATTAGGAAAAATTAGGTCTGATGGTATGAGCACTTACAGTACTTCCAAGTCATGGAGCTTAGAGAAAACATGCATGCACAGTTGTAAATAGACAAGGAAGTGCATGTCCAGAACTAATGAGTTATAGCAGGAGAGATCACGGTGGGAGAACATCCAGACACACTGGGTCATAGGTCATGAGCCTGGATTTTATAGGTCAAAATCTACACCCACCAAGAACAGAGTATAACATCTATCTGGGAAATACTCTCTTAAAGAATGTGCTTCCAGTATTTCCTTGGAAGTATAAGTAAAACCCTAGGGTTATCATCTAAGGTTTATGTGATGAAACACAGGACTGTGAGTCAACATTATTCAATGTCTTGAAGAGAAAGAGTGCATGGGAGCTGCTCAGATAATATTTGTTATTAATTATCAACCAAAGATAAGAACCTAAGAATTAAAAAAATTATGTTAGCCTATTGATTCAACAATCAGCTACAAATTTGTTTGCCCCAGACTGCAAAGAACTTTGAAAGAATCTAAAACTTAGGAAATGTTCCACATTTGTACAATCCCTAATTTTAGTTTTTTCTGTTTTATTGTCACTTGTGATAATAAGGAAAATGCAGAACATATTTTTATTTTGAGGGCCTGAACGCTGGGCCTCGCCTCTGTCCCTCAGCTCTTCAGCTCAAGGCTAGCTCTACCACTTGAGCCACCTTCCTAGCCCTTGCAGAACATATTTAAAGTGGACAAATATACTCTGTGAGCTTTCTTAATCTGCTCATTCAAAAAGCTGACAGTATCATTGTGGTGGCATCAACAAGAATGTGTTCAAGATGAGATGCTTTATACCAAGAAATCAGGCTGGGACAATAAGCTTTCAGGCAGGGATATCGCTATAAACACTTTCTGGAATACTTACTTTAGTAGTTCAGAGAGGATGAGTTCAGTTGGAAAGAGGAGGCTGCATACCATCTTAGCAAGTTTGTAAACAAAAAAGGTATTGGAAAGGAAATGACACTAACCATCTGAAACTGCCAATGATATCAAGCAAGTGTAGAAGCTGAAAAACATGTGAATCATGCTAATCACTTCTTAATAATAACTTTTTCCAAAGGCATTTCTCCAAAGCTATTAATGAGAAATTATTAATATAGCAATATAATTAATAATTATTTGCTATTATCTGTAATGTGGTCACTGACAGAATTATAGACATGGTGAGCCCTAGCAAAAGGGTTTGGGAGTAGAGCGAGTACCCAGCCACAGTGAAATGGGATCCAGTGAATTTAGAGTCACTATAAACACAAAAATATAGTCTGTGTATATACTTTACAAAATGATGCTAACACCTTTATGCTTTCATGGTAATAGCTCTGCAATATCTCTATAGGAGGAATTTTGATTCACTTACATTCTCCTGTGGAAGTAATAATTCATATGATTCCACAGAGTATTATTTGTTGCAGTACCAGACATTCAAGATTGGGGCAGGATGGAGCAGTTTTGCAGCTATAGGGTGCACCATTCCATGTAGGCAACTGAGAGGAGTATGTAATGGAGACGGCAGCATCACAAAACAAGAAGAGAAATGTCAACATAACACCAGACCATGATTTCAGAAAGAAGCAAACCTTCATTTACTCGGCCACTCAGGTAAGAGATTGTTCACTCTTGCAGCATAACCAAGCTCAACCTGACTAACAGAGGGAAGCGTTATGACAGTGGGGCTGCCATCATAAAACCCTTATTTTGGCACGGTGTCAGGCAGCAAACAAGCTGACTCTACAGACTGGAATTACAGTGATCTGAGCTGTGCAGTGGGAAAACAGGTTGTATACATGTTATTGATGATCATGTGATAGACAGACCACAGCTTGCTAAGTCAGAAAATCGAGAGGAAGAGGGAGAAAAGAAAATCAATTCATCAGTATATGCTGACTAATATGGACTGCATTTGGCAAGTCGTTACACGTAAATAAAGTTTATCTCAACAGTCAGCTTCATCAAAAAAAGTATGTTTTCAAATTTCTACAAGAGAGTTTACCTTATAACATGAAGCAGAATGACACTAACTTAAATCAAATTGCCAAATGCTATTTTTAAAAGAAACATTTATACTTCTTGATATAGGGAAATGAATAGCACAGGAGAGAGACAGAGACACAGACAGACAGACAGACAGACAGACCAACCGACCGACCGACTGACTGAGGTGAAGAGCTGGGAATTAATTAATGTAGACATTATTCCAGGCTTTCAGAAAACCCTCTTTGAGTGACTGATGCTATATACCTTCCAGCTACAACAAAAACTGTTGAAAGGCTAGTGAATTTTTAAATCAAGAAGGAAAATAAAGGAAGACTAATATCCTCTAGCTTTCTCTTCCCAGGAGAGGATATAGAAATCTAAACTCAAGAACTGAAATTTTCTTGCTAGACCAAGCACAAATTTTTTGATGGGCAGACTTGGAGAGTGTTATCTGGTACTAATTTCAGCAAGCTGAACTTAATTTTCTACTTTGGGAGGCAATGCATGATAGTCATTCCTTTTAGGCCTCAAAAAATCTCCCTAAAAGAAATCTTCTGGGAATTAGATGCCTCACAAGATGCTAAGTGCTAAAAAGAGTGAGTTTGGACTTGTGACCAGTGGAGTCTCTTATTTGTCTCAACAATTGCTTTGGCCAACATATTTCTTTTAAATTGTTTTTATTATATGATTTTTTTAATTTAAAAATAATCTTTAAGTAGTTGTACTTAAAGGGTTTCCATTCAACATGTCAGTTTATGAGAATAATGAATCTTGATCAATGTCATCCTTTCCATTTGACCACATGAAAAACAGAAAATCTGGTCAGAGGTAGAGCCATCTGGCAAATCTAGAATCTGGAAACAGGGTGGGAATTGCCATAGGTATATCCTGAATAGACTAGGAAAGCAAGGGAAACGTTAGGAAATAGGGTAAAAGACCTGAAAAAGAACTCAGAGATTCATGTCTGCAACTCTTCCACTTATACAATTTGTGGAATAAGGCATTCTTTGACTTTACATTTCATTCCTTTCTTCCAACAAAATGAAGAAGTTGGGCTTAATTTTGAACTGCCAGTTTAAATACCTACAAGGATCCAACAGGCAATCTATGGATAGATCTAGACAGAGTGAGGAGGGACCCAGCAAAGAGAAAATTCCATGCCTCTAATCCCAGAGACCTTAGTAGCATAGAGCAATATAGGGTATGAGTTACCAAATTTCCAACTGCTTCAGGAGACACCAGAAACCAAGAATTTTATGTAGAAATCTAAATATACAAAGCTAACTTAATTTTTTAACCATATTCTTGTCCAAACCAAAAATATTTGTTGGTATCATATGGCCTAAGATTACCATTTGTCCCTTAGCCAGTCAGATAACTATCTCTAGCTAAATCTTTCTTGAGGCTCTTTCATCTTTGAAGATAAATTTAAACTAATTGCCTGATAAAGTGATGTTTTGTTCTCTCCAACTATAACCTCTTTTGTCTCATTTTCAGAAGGTTTAGGGGTGAACTTCCATATGCTTTCCTTTCTGAAGACTTGGCTTCCTCCTGTTTCCCCTAAAATAAAATTTATTGGAACTGTACTCCAAGGCTTCTTCAGTGCTAGACCACAAAAGGCCATGCCTTTCCTTTATTCTGTACCAATTTGTTACAACTGGAACTGTTAACAGCACCACTTCTGGAAAGCCAGTCCTGAGTTTTCCACATGTTTCTAATCCCTTTGTCCTGGATTCTTTTGCTGCCTTCTCTTTTCTTTCCACTTCCTACATGTGGGTGTTCCCTGCGTCTCAGCTCTCAACCCTTGGCTAGTCTCTGAGTTCTCATCTCTAACTTCAGCTTGGATCAAACATCGTTAGATCAAACATCATTAAATTCATGTACATGAACAAATAAACAGCTCCCAACCTATTTCTTGAATTCCAAAACTCCATGTTTAATGGCCATTTGAACTTTGCTCATTCTGCAAGTTTGACAAGCTCTACATCTGTTGATCAATTTCCTCTAAGTTTCTCTCTTAGGTTCCTCTTGCTCCAAGATGCCCTACTCTTCATCCACATACTCTAAGTTAGTTTCCATTATCTTTGTCTTATCTCCTATTCTCAATATTGGAAATACTTCCTCTTTTCTAAAGAAAGTTCCTGCTCTTACCACTTAGGGACTGGATAATCAGTCACATGTTTCTTACTTGACAGATCTCTCTTTATATTAGTTTCCTGTAGACAGCATATAGTTGGGTCTTGCATTGTTTTCTAATACAACAATCTCTGCTTTTGTCATGTCTTTTGATATTTTAGGATAATTACTGATAGAATCTAAATCTATCTTTTTTCTAGTGTTTTCTATTTTTCAACTGTTCTTTTTTCCTCATACCTGGATTACATAGTTTTGTTCTAGTGTTGGCTTATTAATTCTTAAAATATTGAGTTTTGCAAAAAATTACACTATACATTTAAATTTTACTATAAATGTTGTAAAATAATGTTCCTTGACACATATATAAGTGTATGTGTATATATATATATATATATATATAAAATGTGTGACATATATATAGTGACATTCCGTGATATATATGTGACATATATATCTATATATATATATAGATAGATAGATATATATGCACATACATATATCACTACTTTGTCCTCTGGATTTTACAGTTTATAATAAGAAATCTATTATGTTTGTCTGTCTGCCAAAAGTAAAATGTCTTTTTTTCTTCTGGTTATCTTCATTTCAAATTTTGTTTCATTTTATTTTAGGTATTTATTATGCTCACACTTTTTTCGCTATTTTTGTAGCATTCTCAGTCTTCATCTCTTAAAATATTTCTTTTGCCTTACTGTCTTTTTCTTCCTTTCCAAGGTTCTGATTACATGTATTACATATCTCCTTTTTTTTTCTTTCAGTACTGGAGTCTAAACTCAGGGCCTTGTCCTTGCTGGACACATACTTTACCACTTGAGCCACGCTCCCTGCCTTGGTCATTTCCTGTTAACCCACAACTTTCAGATGTCATTGTTTGATGTTTTTCTTCCACTTTTGCTTTTGAGTTTGGATCATTTCTATTAGGTTATCTTCAAGTTTTCTCAATCTTTCTCATTTTCTATCAAGTAAATTAATTTTTTTCTTTGACAGTAATTGCTTAAATTCTTATAACTTTATAATTCTCCTTTTCATTTAAATGTCCTTTTTCCCCCAATGTAGATATTCCTAATATAATTTCAATAATTATTTAAAGTTCTTGCCTTGCTCTTACACCATGATCATATTTACATTCACATTTGACTCCCTCATCTTTTGAAAGTGGGTCAAACAAATCACATATTAAAAGTGCATTTTCTTACTGTTGTTTTATAACGCTTTAAATGAAGTCAGTAATTACAATGTAGGAAGGCAGAAACTGAGGTCATTAGTATTTATGTACCTTTTCTAGAAATCTATTTGAGTGAGAGATGAGTTCACTTAGTTAAAATAAGCTGAGCCTGGGTTTACTTCAATGCAGCTATGGCTTCAGATTCTCCAGTGATTGATAGGTGATTTTTTTTCTATGTTCAGGCTCACCCTGGCTTTCAGCCATCACCACAAGCCAACACCACAGTAGAGGTTCCTCTACACACTTTTCTGCTCCTGTGTTTGCTGATTACCATTGCTATATGATCAGTGGTAGGCTTACAAGGGACTTCTCCTTTTCCTAGCTCAGCTACAGTTTTAGGCATGGCCTGTGCTCCTGGGACTTAAGCTAGGATTTTTCAGCATTTCTGCTCTCCTTCCCATGGAAGGCCCATACTCCACATGTGCACTTTATCTTGGTCAGGTTTTCCTGCCCTCCCCTAGTAGAGGCAGACCAGCACTGAGTGTCCCTGCTGGAAATGGAACCCAGGCTTCTTTCCTACTTTCCTGCTGGAATTGAGGGTCTGTTCTTCTATTCTTCTCCCATCTACAGTGATTCCTCATGCTCTAAGCATAACAGGATTTACTCCTGCTTAATGGCGGAAGGATTTTTAATGAGAAAAGAGACCAGAAAAGGGGTGAGAGGTTTCCCCCCGAATACACAGATCATCTCTTGGATACCTAGGCCCCTAGGTAAGGTGGTCTTTGCAGTCTTCTTCCTGTCCTCATAAATACCCAATGAAGGCTAGCAGAAAAAAAAATTAACTTGCTGGTGGGTATGCTGTAGTCTGAATGTTTGTGCATTCCCCTCAAGTGCTTATATTGAAATCTTAACCCACTAAAAGTTTGGACTCTAGAAGCTGATTAGGTCCTGAGGACTATGTTTCCTCAATAGCATCCAGGCCTCCTAAAGGAGGCCTGAGAGTGCCTATTTCCCACCTCCACCAGTGAAGGTACAGCAAGAAGGTGGCATCTATGAGGAGCAGACCCTCACCAGCCATCAGATCCATTGGTGCACTGATCTCAGCTCCCTAGAATCCAGAGCTATGAAAAATAAGTATCTGTTGTTTATGAGTCATCCAGCTTATGATATTTTGTTATAGCAGGATGAATGGACAAAGACAGAGTGGGAATTCATTTATTTCAGACCATCATGCTAGCCACTCGAGCCTTGAACAGTGAACAGTGTTTGTATGGCACCTGCCTCTTCACCTCAGTAGTCCACACAGGTCTTATGCAGGGGCTTGTCAATCTTTGCAGTTTAGGTTTCCTTCTGACCTCATCTTTCTAATACAGGCTGAAGAACTGTTACGATGTTGGAGTATGTCTGACTCTTTCTCCTTGTTAGGGTTGGTGAAAATGACATATTCTCCAGCTTTCCACATCGCAGGTGCATATGGAAACTGCAAGCTTATTTTTATTTTTTAATAAACATCCGACACTTGTTTTATTTTCCTTAGGCTCTGGAGTACTATGTAGGTGACTTTATAAATGCATTTAACAAGTCTCTCTTCACACAGGAAGCACAACTCGTGTCATGGTATTCAAGTGCAGACTCTCATAACTCAGGAGCTTTAAAATGAGACTTTTAATGGGCTCTTAAAGAGACTTTTAAGAAACAGATTTCTTAACCATCAGAATAGTTATCAAAGAGAAATATAAAATATAGATTCTTCTCCGCTCATGATGGGGTCCTTGTCCTGATAAGCTCATTGTAAGTTAGAATTCTGTAAGGTGAAAATACATTAATATATCCCACCTATCCAGCATGTTAGCTTATCCCAGCCTGCCTTAAACAGACTCAAGACACATCAACCCACAATGGGCAAAATTATCCAACACAAAGCTTATGTTATAACAAAGTTGAATGTAACCTATCAGTTACTGAATAGCTATATAATATATCTACATATAGCAACACTGTAGAATACAATTACTTCCTCTGTCATCACATGACTGACTGGGAGCTGCATTTCCAGAAAACATTATGCCATATATACCCAGACTGGCAAAAGTTCAAGACATAATACAAACTATGGGTCCGACTGAATGTGTATCACTTTTGTAATACTGTAAAGACCAAAAAAAACAAAAACAAACATTAAGTTAGGAACTGGATCCTGCCATTGAAGTCCTTAACAGTAATCTGCAGTTCTACAAGGATCTTATCATCATACTAGCTAATATATAAGTTGAATTTAATGTTCAGTGAAATATGGTTTATCCTTGAAGCTAAAAAAAGATCAGATAGTCAATGCAATTCTCAAGGAATTTCAGTGTAAGGTACTATTATCAATAAAACCATTCCATAATATGAAGTCTGAGAATTCACAATAGCATAATTTCAAGTTAGATTTCTTAAATTGTTACCTCTGAAAGCAGGACAACATTGAATTGTTTTTAAGATCTCCCAGATTTGTGGGTAGACTGCTTACATTTTAAAAGTATGTGTGTAATAGCTATTTTTCTCCGTTCACTCTGATGAATCTATAGCTGAACTAACAGATACTGTTAAGTCACAATGCAGTTTTATATTGAGCCAATAGAAATATACCTGAGAACCAACTATAAGCCATTTTATAAAGGTACAAACTTGAAAAGGCAGAATCCACATCTTCAGAGAAATGACGGTTTCCAAAGCAGATAGGAAGTTCAGATAATGTGACAATTTCTAATCTAGTGGTAACAATAGAAACATGGATTCCTATGAGGCCGGAGTGATAGAATAACAAAACTGCAGAACAACACTTGACTCCAGGCAACTCAGCAAGACAAGTGTTTCATGCCTATTGTAGCTTTCCTATTTGCTTTCCTATCATAGAAATATAGAAAGACAGAAGTGTTGACAAGAATTAAGATGACAAATCCAGCACTCCAAATGGTTGTGGTCAAAGAGCATTCAATGAAATGACAAACATGAAGAAATTCTCATTGAGGAACAGGAAGTGGAAGCCCAGGTGAAAACATAACATATAGGTATCAAGCCAATAACATTACCCAGGTGAATCATGAACAAAAGCTTCACTTCCAATCAGGGACAGTGACTTGTAAATATGTAAGAGTAAAAAATAATCAAAAGGGTTTATGAGAAGTCATGATATAAATCCCAGATTTACTTAGAACACTAAACTAATCCAAAAGTCCTTTGACTTGAAATGAGCCATAAATCACCAGAGAGACTGGAATTTGGAAACCTCTGAGAAAAACGGAATTAAAAAAATCATCTAACTGAAGCATGTTCTTCTGGGAAGTACCACAAAAGAAATAGGGGATTTGTATTTTTCTGAGTCAAGTCAAATTAGCTCTGTTATCCTCCCAATGGTCAACAAGGTAATTCTTCAAAGGCCACAGAAAGTATAGGTTATATAAACCAGAAAAGCCTTTCATTTTAAATTGTAAAATAAATTTGTCCTGAGATTACTTTTAAATTTTCTTCATTTGCTGTAATTAGAAAGATTAAAATTCCCAACTTTCTTTGGAATAGAATCCAAATACATCAAATCTTCAATTTAAAAAATTGGTTTATACGTGTGTATGTGTGCCAGTACTGGGGACTGATCTGTCAGGTTTTCATGCTCTTCATTAGCATTTTCACTCAAGGCTGGTGCTCTACCACTTAAGCCACATCTCTACATCCAGCTTTTTTGGAGATAGGGACTTTTTTGGCCCAGGCTGGCTTTGGCCTCAATCCTCAGATCTCAGCTTCCTGAGTAACTATGATTAGAAGTGGGAGCCACCAACACCCAGCAAAATATTTAATGTTTTGCCACTATCTTTTTATTTTTTTATTTTTTATTTTTGCTTATGTGGTGCTGAGGAATCGAACCCAGGGCCTCTGGCATGCAAGGCAAGTGCTCTACCACTGAGCCAACTTCCCAGCCCCTTTGCCACTATCTTTAAGTTTTAGCTATCTGTTAACATGATAAATTTTTTAAAAATGTGACTTTTGTCCATAGTTTCCCCGCCAAGACAGTATCTGTAATGGAAAATCTTCCAAAGCAAGTAGCTCTAATAAAATGCAGCCCATGAAGGACAAAATAGACGTGTTTGGTAAAAGTCCCATCAGGTTTAGCATATCATGTTCTCTTTGCACAAAGTAGACACCCTGTCATTCTCTTAACCATGACCTTCAGTCAAACAGGGGAGCACCTCTCATTCTCATGGAATGTAAGAACACTGAGGAGAGCCAAAGGCATTTTCCAAAAATGTATTCCATCACACCATGATATCTGCAAATCTAGTGATGTCAGATTCAAGTAAAAGGCTAGGATGTCAAGCTGGCAGCCTGGTTGAGAACAACCAATGTTCATCTATTAGCAAGACACTGAAGAAATCTCTACCAAGCACCCTTGTGGGTATTTGGGATACAGCAATAAACAAAATCATGATGCTTACTTTTCTTTTTCATCAGATAACATTTTATTTTAAATTCAGGATCAGGAAGCCAGTAAAGGGGTGTCTCAAGCACAATATGTTTGGTTGCATTTGTCCTTTTTTTAAAATGTGGACACTTAAGGTGCAGAATTACTTTGCACCCACCATTACACTCAATAATCATTCTTCACCAATGAGTGAGCATTGTTTAACGAAACAAAACATTTAGAATATTTCTTGTTGAGTCAGAATCATTTCAAAGATCGTATTTTAATGACATCTGAATATACTTACTTAAAGTTAAAAAAGGCCTTGGACTCCAAGTAAAATGCTAGTGATAACCATTAGTGGTTCTTGCAATTTGAGAAAGAGAGTAAGAGAAATATAAAATGATGCCAAATTTTGATGTTACATTCTATGATTTGCCTGTAAGTCTCAAACTCAATTACAAATTGAAAGGAATTGAAAAACTGGAGGAGAAGGAGGAAGAGGAAAGGAAAAGAAAGAAGCATATACTGAGTACTTCTACTATGTTGTTTGTTCTCATAGAGCTTTTTATTTATTAATTATAAGGTCAATGACTATCCTTGATCTATTTTATAAACTGTTTAAACTTAAAGGCTAGTCTTACAGAAATATTGAACAACAAAGATCTAGGAAGAAAGAAACTTCAGTTTTTGAAAAAATAAAATACCTAGTTTTTCTTTTGCTTCATTCGAGATATGGATTTTCCTCTAGTTCTATCTTAGCAGTAAAATAATAATAATTCAACTATGGCTTTTAGAAATGCAGGTCAAGACATTCTTAGGACATTAGAAACATCTCGCTCCATTAAGGGAGTACAATACTGTATGTGCATAAGAAAACGTCAGCTCCTGACTGAAGGCATTTTGTTCTGGAATAACAAGATCTTACAATCTTCTAACTATGGAAAACAAAATTATGTAAGTGATCTCCTGAATTAATATTTTGCATGCCTGCCAAAATTCAACCAAAAATCATCATTTTAATTCACTTCATAACATTGCTACAGGCACTTGAATCCTTGCCAAATATTACTTCCTATGGCTTTCAAACCACCAAGAGTTCTCAGCACAATACATGGTGGGAACCCTGCAGAGGAGGAGCAGGCTCTTGACAAATGGGACTGAACTGATTTAAGCCTTCCAATTAAGAACAATTCCAAGAGTCTAAAACATCTAGAGTAAGAGATGTTTATACACACATATATATATATACATATATACATATATACAGAGATATATATACACACATATATCCCAACCAATCAACACTTGAACTATCTCATCTCTAATTCTAGGAAGATTAAATTTAGACAACTTTAGCTCCTATTATTTGTAAGTTTCATCCACTAAGGTGAAGAATTAAATTCTGTATTCTGTATAAAGAATTTATTCTAAGACAAGATTTAACTTACTTAGGCACAAATAAACTTTCACATATTATAAATATGATATACTCTGTCTTCAGTTCTGTCCTGGAACTCAAAATAAACTGAAGACTTTCTTTTCTTGAGCTGATCCAAGGAAAAGGACTGTAATCTTTTATTGATCAGTGGAGTAGGTACCCCCACCCCCAATCTCTAACTGTGTGTCTCATATTTCCCATGGACTTTAAGACAGTGGTCAACGCACTGAAACCCTGTTTTTGCACAGCAGCCCTGCCACTCCTTCAACCATACTTAGGCCGCAGCTCAGAGTGAACTGCTCTTTAGCCAAACTTCCCATGCTTTGAAGACGATCCAAGGATTACTCACAGGATAGGTGTAACACACAGATTTGTTTCCATTGAAATGAGATCTGTTCATTCTTTCTTACCAGTTTAGTTTGCAGATAATTTTCCAAGAGCATTAAATATACAGGAATTTATTCTGCTTGATCAACCAATACCAACTCAGCTGATATTAGCACTGTCATTGCCTCTGTATCAAAGCATTTACAGAAAAACTCAGGCTAGCTAGCAGAAAAGATAACACAAATTACCATCTCTGAAATACAGATTTCAAGAAAGAAGAAAATAAACACTGATATTAAAATATGGGAAAAGTATGTCATTCTTTCGTAGAACTCATTATATGCTTTCAATATTGTTCCATTTCATAGTTGGAACCACTGAAATCTACCAAAAATTTTCTATTTCAAAACAAGAGTATTCTGACCTGAGTTTTGTTAGGTGGATGCCTTGAAGTAGCTGAATTATTAAAAAATAGCCACCGCATCATCTTCCATGAAGTATGCATGTGTTTACAGGTTTGAATATATTTATTTATAAGTTAACATTTTAAAAGTTTGTGTGTATGTAATGCATCTATCTCTAAATATTTATGAGTGCACTTCTCCATTAGGTCTAGAGGTAGGGAGGAGTGGAAAAGTCTAAGAAATATTCTAACTACAGAAAACATATTCAAGTGTTAAATTTTTTAAAAAAGGAATGAAATTGATATACTGATTCTTTCTTCCTTGCTTCCTTCCCTTTTTTCTTTCTTTCTTCTTTTACTTCCTTATTTCCTTTCTTTCTTGCCTTTCTTCCTTCTCTTTCTTCCCTTTCTTTCTCTCTCCTCTCTCTTGCTCTTTCTTCCTTTGTTTCTTTCCCTCCTTCCTTCCTTCCCTTTAATTTCTTTCCTTTTGTTCCTTTCCTTCCTTCTTTTTTCTTTCTTTCCTTATTTGAATTTAGGGTCTTAGGCTCTCACTCGGTTTTCTTACATATAGCTGATTCTATCTCATTTAAGACATACCTCTAGTCCAAAAAAAGTTTTTTTAGTGCATGTGCTCATATTAGGACTTGAACTCAGTCTCCCTACTCAGCTTTTCCACGCAGCATTCTACCACTGAGCCACATCTTCACTTTTGATATTCCAATTCTTGATTGCATTTCAAGGATCTTTTGGCTTTGGAATTAAAGGAACCTTCCAACATTAATTATGAATCATACCAGAGGTTATAGGCTGTTAGGAAACAGTCTAATCTATGGAGGCTTGTAGCTATGAAGTAGGGAAGAGAACTTATGTTCTTGGCAAGGCTTAATGTAGACAAATTCTCAGTTCTTATGTCCAATTATTTAGGCTTCTTGGGTGTTATCTTTTGGGTAAGAGGGTAAGTTTCCTAGGAAAAGAAAAGGAAACCTGACCTCATAGTTGTAAGATTAGGAAGTATGAGAGCAGTCTGGGCAGAGAAAGCAGGCTTTCTGGGTAGTATCACAAGGGAAAAATCACAGCAGATCTGGGATGAGTGTTCCCTTCCCTAACCATGGGCTTGGAGGTATCTGGTATCAGATTCCTGATTGTCTCTCTGGTTGATTTTTATCTATGACCTTTGCACTGAAAAATCTACTTTTCTCAAGAGTTGACAGATATTCCTTAAGATCTTTTGACTTTTTCTTACCATTTTCTGTTTAAACAAATGAGAGGAGAAGACCAATACAATAAAAACAATGATGAGTCCCCAATGGAATGCTGGGGCAAAGCACTGTCTACAGAGCATACATCTCTGGTCCTGTTTATGCTGTGATGCACATGTGCACACCTGGTTCAGGCACTGTTAACTTTCATATACCTTGAACTCTATGGCTTTATTTTCCCTGCTTTTAATCACAACATCACAGGAATGTATCTAGTTCATTTAATTAGAATACACTTCCAAGTAAATCCTACCCTTCGACACATGAGCTGACGAGTTTAACATGTACACAGTCAAATATTGAAACTTTTGTTCCTCTTTCCAGTTCTGAAAGGTGCAGGCTTATTAAAGAATTTCTTCTTCTTAAAAGTTAACTACATTTAAGTGTATCATGTGGTACTTGAATACACAGGTACATACACATTATACACAGAAATATGTATGTATGTATGTATAAACATACTATATATCTCACTATACAGAGATGTTTAAATTAAATCTGTCTCCTCTAGAATTTATAATTTCTTAATAATGAAAACTTTCACATGCTTTTCTTCTAGCTTTTTGAAATGTACAGTACATTGTGGTAGAAGTTTCTCTTAAAAGGAACAACTTTCGTAAATTCTGATCTTATTTTTAAATTACCATAAAAATAATGTTGCAGAAGCATACCATCCAACTATCATTTTTTGTGTATTCCTTCCATTGTTTTTGCATGCTTTGGGTATCATAATTATATACATAAAATATTATATCTTCTTGCCCCACAAATTAAATAATATTGCTACTTTCTATATTTATAATTTTCATCGGATGAATAATATTCTACTAGATAAGTTAATAATTTTCTCATTTGGAAATGTATATTGCCATAAAATGTTCAACTTTATGAACTGCTTTTATTTTTTTCTGCATACTTCCCAGATCTAGCAGTGGAACCTTAGAATTGCTGCAGCAAAAGAATGTCACCATCTTTTGTGGGTCTGTTACTCTGATTGCTCAAACTATGGACAGTCTTCTGTATTCTCCCAGGTAACTAGCTTCACAAAATGCTGGTTAACAGTCTTGTCCTAGTTTTCTTCTCCTAGTTTTCCCCAATATACTGGGAATCCCCACACTTAAGGTCAAGCTCTTGCGCCAAGGAATGACGATAGGAAGCCTATGTAAGCCAGGCATGGTGGCTCATGCCTATCACCTCAGCTAAGATTGGAGACAGAAATAGGAGAATCACAATTCAAAGCCATCCTGGTCAGAAGTTAGCAAGACCTGATCTCACAAACAAGTCAAGTGTGGTGCTTCATGCTTATGGTCCTAACTACTCAGGAGACAGAGGCAGGATGATTTTGGTCTGAGGCTGACCTGGATAAAAGTTTGAGATCCTATCTGAAAAACAAGCTTAAAAGCCAAACAAACTAAAAGACCAAGCTGTGGCTCAAATAGTAGAACACCTGAGCAAAGCCCTGAGTCAAATCCCTAGACAGAGAGAGAGAGAGAGAGAGAGAAAGAGAGAGAGAGAGGGAGGGAGAGAGAGTAGGGTACATGCATTGATCGAATTTGGGCTGGCTCAACAGAAAGACAGAGCCCTCCTGTGAGATGCCGCTCCTGCTTGAGGTCGCTATTCTTTGCTGGCCCTGGCCTCAGGGTGGAACTCACTGAATGTGCTGACCCAAGATAGAGCCTCTCCCAGCTTCCACCTGCCACCACCCCAGGCATCGGCAGGCATCGCCATCTGTTGACAACTAGCCTGGGCATTGCTGTCAGCACAGAGCAAAAGTGGGAGCCAAAGTTTTACTTAGTTCAGTGGAAACACATTGTCCTCTCTCTTTTCTCTAGTGTTTACCAGAAAGATATTCCTTGATTCCACTGGGCTCCCTATTCCCACCAAACAGCCCACAGTCTTCTCTGTCCACTCAGTTCTCCTAATGCATATTTTGTAAATAGTTCATGTGGTATCACAATAGTCACCAAAATGTTAAACAATTTCCCAAAAGAGATGTCCCAATTTATGTGTAGGTATCAGAGACAGATAGAACTTGATTTCATAGCATTCTTGGTAGCCCTGGATATTTTTTTTTAATTTTTCTTCTAGTTGAGCAATGACAAATACGTGAAGGATCTAAGCTGGCCTCAAAATTTCTTCTGAAAATAAGATATGGCAGCATGAATGGGACCTGTAAGTCACAGAAGGTCAATTATCTGCAGGGCATTTCATGGGCATTGCTTCATTTAGCTTAAACAACTATTCCCCTACCCCCCCCAAAAAAGGCGTTCTCCCTCACCCCCTTTGACCTGGAAGGAAAGGGAAATCCGAAGCCTAGCTTGTCCCATCTGTAGCCTTGCTGGGAAGTATGGACATGATTCCAACCTACGTCTCCCTGAATTAACTACTCCCGGGCCATTATGCCAATGCAGCTCAGAGGACTAGGGCTGCAACCCAGTGTATTTTCCACTCCATTCCACCTCGGACCATCCACCTCTGCTCATGTCACACTGGTCTAATCAGTTAAACTCCAATTAATTAAACTCAACTATCCCACTGTCTCCCAAACTACAAATTTCAACCTTACTTCCTTAAAAAACAGCCAGCAAATTATTTTTGTTTCTACTCTGCCATTCATATGTATTATTTTTTCCTCTAGTTAAGAAATACTTTTTGTATTTGTTTACATCATTCAATACTTTGACAGAACCCATGACTTGTAAGTTTTAAACAAAATTCCAACCTTTGAGGACTCACAAAATATTACTTGATTTCTTGAGGTCAAAAGGGAGAGAGAAGAATGTATGCTCTTTGGTCTTTAGAATCTTTGGTCTCTTTTTTTCTGAATAGCAAACTACTTATAAAATAGCATTTCAATATCAGTTTAAAAATAATCAGTCCACCAGGAGTCACATGATAATACTGCCATGAAGACCCTTTCCCAGGTATACCTAGTTTTATGATGTTAGCCTACTTAATACAAGTGGGTTATAAAATTACAGTGATTATAATGTTAATTAACAAAGAGATAGAGCTTAAAATTTCTCAGATGATACAAACTGAACTGGACCTTGAAAAGCAGACCTACATAAAATTGGCTTCTAAACCCAGAAAAATATGCACACAATATGTTTGAGCTGTACACAGCAAAGGCATGTATCTCAGATTCACTGATCTTGATTCGTAATAGGGGTTAAATTACACTGAATGTTTTTTTATTCCACTCCAGCCTCTCTGAACTACTGTGTCACTTTTGAAACACTCTCAAATTAATTACACCCTTCTTAACCCTTCAATGTTTTGCTCAAAGGTCAGCAATTTCCTCAATGACTTTGTTTTCATATTTCTGATCATTTCCTGTTCTATGAACATAAATCATCTTTGCACACCCTGAATTCCCCAAGCCTCTACCTTTTACAATAATTCATCACACTATTATGCACCTCTCAACTTCTGTATCAGACAGCACTGTCTCGAAGCTCCTACACAGGCCCACACAAGTCCATGTAACTATAATAACACAGCTAAAATAATGTAGGCTACTAACTGGGAAATTTAAGATTTTTTTTCAATATAACTTTTACTCCTTAGCAGAGATTGGAACCAAATATATCTCTGTCCTTTCCAAATGTAAACTTTCTCTTGATGTTTTCCTCCCTATACATGAATTTAAACCTGATATGATTAAATAAATTTCTTTCTTTTCCTCTTACAGGTTGAAACTTTTCACAGAAATTAACAATGCATAAAAATAAGATACTTGGCCCTTCCCCTCCACAAATTATACCAACATCAAATACAGTCAAAGCAGGGGTTATACCGTGGGGGAGGGACAGGCAAAAAGAAATCATTTAACTAGGGATGCAGGTGGGCCCATTGCAACAATGAGATGTATCGTTATGTCAAAAAACGAACTTTACAACTTGGGGGGGGAGGATTGGTGGGGGGCAGAGTATGGGAAGGGATGGGAAGGGGAAACAAAGAAGAGGCAACAATGCTTGATAAGAAATGTACTCATTATCTTGCCCATGTAATTGTAACTCCTCTGTATGGTATTCTCAAAATTAAAAAAAATACTTAGATATTTGGAAGTAGAGGCAAAAAAAAAGATATTGGGGGGAGAAGAAAGAAAGAAGAAGAAAAAAGAAAAGAGAAAGAAAAAAAGAAATTAACAATGTAGAATAAATGAACACAGATTCTGTCTGCAAATGAAGCAAGATCAAATGACAAGAGCTGAGGCTGCCTCAGATTTCTTCTGACAGCTCCAACAGGAAGCCAATGTTCAATTACACAATCAAAGCATAGAAACAATACTAAATAGGCAATAAATACATAAAGCATAATAATACTGTGCTTTCTACATAAACAGGTAGGTTCACACAAGTCCTTTCTATATCATGAAGTTTTTAGAATTTAAAAAGTCTGATAATAATCTCTAAATTGTCTCAAATTATAAAAACTATTAACAATATTAAAATGAAACTAAGTTCTGCATCCATAATTTACCAAAAATGAAAAACAGTATGCCTGTTGCAGTAGTTACATTGTTTTGAAATGAGGAGACTTGAGACTTCGCTACAACAATATTAACATTTTTAAAAAATAGAATTACTTAATAATGAACTCATGTGATTGTGCTGAGCATCCTTTGAGGATCTCTTAATTCCTCTAAATGAGGACATACTAAATAAGCCAAAAATCTCATTAAATATACATAATGAAATGTTACTGATCTCTCTGAAATAACTTCCAGATTAAAAAAAGAAAAAGATAAAACAGTGTGTTCTAATGGAAATCAGTAGATTCCATTAAATATATGAGCCAAATTATAATTTGAAGAAAAAAAATTACTGATTAAAAAGAATGCTTTTCATTGAGATAAGGATGATTGACCCAAAAAACTGAATTCTAGGACCTGGACAATAATGCATTTAGAGAATTTTAACAACCAGAGCCTTTTGACTAAGTCAGTAGATAGTTCACTGATTGAATCAACACATTTTTTCCTCTGTTTTCTCATTCCATTTTTTAAAGTGTAGATTTCTATTACTGCTTCCATAGGCATAATTACTGTAAGATGTTTAGTTTTCACTTGTGATTTAAGAACCAACTCTCTAATATTCTCCCAAAATATTCTATTTACTCAAAAGAGAAGAGAGTCAGATACCTTCCATTGGAATCACTCCATAATTACATAAAATAAATTTCTAGCCTAAAATTTAATCCATCAAAGAAATGAGGATACACAATGTAGCCACAAGCAAATCAATGGGATGAGCAGAATTTTTTAAACTAAATTGAATTATCACTTAAAGCATCTCTTTTAGTGATTTCATAAAAATGTTAAATGCATGTAGTACAATTAATGTTATTTATCACTACTTTGTTATAACCTATTTCTAGTTAGGTAACTTAGTTCAAAATGACTCCTTTTGTTCTTATAGTTTCAAAAAGTGAATGCAATTTTATAATAAAAGATCACCATAACTTTTCAACACATCTCTGGTTTCCAATAATTAAAGGAATAAAATGGCAAACATACAGTTCATAGAATTATAATGACTTTCTTTTTTTTAATAATGACTTTCTTTCAAAACACTTACACCATTCTTCTGTGTCAGTGAGACACTTATAACTGATAATGATGAATCAGCATTTAAATAAATAAGTTAAGCTCTTTCTAAATGTCTCTTTGCTCAGGTCTGACAGGTACATCTCTTCACAGACAGAGAGCAACACTGTTCCCAGATGTCTCCTGTTTTCCAATCCCTGCTCTGCACACACACCCCCGACACTTACTATCACATTCATGAATCAGCCTATGGCCCCCGGTCCTATCTGGCCTCTTTTGCCTATAACTCTTAGGAAGTTTACAAATACTACTAGTGATTCCTTCAGTACACACACACACACACACACACACACACATACACACACACACACACACACACACACACACACACACACATTTGCATACCTTCAAACCATCAACTGTTTCCTTACAAAATGAAAAATCCATTTAATCAGTGGTTCTGTACTCACCAGGCTGGTAGAAGAAAGGTTAAGGTGGGATTTCTGCGCGCACCACGTACAGATTCTTTTTCCTGGTTTCTACCTTTTCTCATCCTGTATAAAACAACATACAGAACAGGATCCTGCTGCTCTTTACACACTGCCTCCAGACCCCTACCTCTGAGGAAACTGTCCAGTCACTCTCCCACTCAGAATCATTTTTTCTGTAACTCACGAGGCCCTGAAGACTTTGGGGGTACTGAGGGTCAGGTAGATTCTAAGTACAAATACTTACACAGGGGCCCCAAACTGCATACAACAAAGACACTCCACAGGAGGGAGATGGTCATCAAAAGTTTTCTAGAGACCACACAGGTTTCTCATTGGTAAATTTCCACTGCAAACCAGGTAACTAAAATTTAAGACTCACTGGATCCAACAATGCCACTTGAATGCCAACATGCTCATGTTCTTATTTGCAGCTGCCCTTTGCTCTCTGCTTTTTTTTTTTTTTAGGAATAAGTTTTTTCCACACAATGTAGTTTTAAAGTGCAAATAAATACAAGACCCAGTCACTGTTTGGATTCAGTGTTTTCACTCGGAACCTATGCCTTACAGATTATGACATGCGGCACACGGGAAATGGGATTAGAAAAGGTGCTGTGGCCATAGGGGTGTCCCCGGGCTGTGGAAGGCTGGGGAAATCCTTCATTATTCTTCCCTTCAGACTGAGGAAGCTCATGATAGCTATGTGTCACCTCTAATGTCATCGCCTCCCTCTCGGGCTTTGTCTCCCTGTCTCCCTCTTTCCTTCACTGTCTTCTCCCCCACACCCCTCCTCCTCCTCCTCCTCTCTCCATGGCTTCCAGGACCAAAAAAAGGCAGAAGAGCCTAAGATTGGATCCACCATTCCCTAATGAATTAATAACTATGCCCAGCCCCAATGCATGCTAGGAAGGACTTTTCAATTCCAAAGAGAGTGTTAGGAATTCTTAATAAGGTGTACATTAAAAGTTAAAGAATTGGGCTTTTTATCACGGTTATTCCTATGAAATCTGTTAAAATATTTAGTCTCTTAAGGGTAGTTTAATAATCGTTACATAAATCAATATTAATGTCAGTTAATTTTTTTAACACTCTGAGGAAAGTTACAATGGAAATAGCAAAAGATAATACTGTTTCTATTCAATAAAGTTAGAGTAGAGCTCAATCTATACCACAGAACTTGATGTAACAAATGCTTAAGTGTTCGTATTTTTTTGTATTACATACAGAAAGCAAATACTGCTGTGTGAAATTATAACCTAATCTACTAAATATCCACTGACCAAGCTAAATAATCTTTCTTTATAAAGATTTTGTTCTTCCAGATTTTTATACTGAAAGATGAACTTGGAAAGACAGGAGAGTGAACCAGGAAAGACAAAAAGTACTCAAATCCATTTTGTAAATCTACAGATGCTCCTGAGAACTGATCAGAGACCCTCTATGAGGCTGTGCGGTCACCACCTGCTTGCTCCCTTTCCATATCCCCCTCTACCTGAATGCTCAGGATTTACATTTGCAGTAAACAAGATCTGGTAAGTCCCACACAGTCTGGGACTCACCAAAATGAGTTCTTTGGGCTATGGGGCTTGACAAAAACATTCATGGAATAATAATACCATTAAGCATCATTGTGTCCTCTTTTTTCTAAAGCTCCTGTCTTTAATTGCTTATTGAATTTGGAAGACAGAAAGCATGTGTAAAGGAATTCTGGTAAGCATAAACTAAGAAGAAAACAAAGAGCTCATGCAGATACTCAGACACACAAAGGTACAACAATTTGCTCTGGACATCTTTTTGCCTGCTGCTTGTTATTATTTCAGTGAGCAATACAGTAGAAAGATTAAATCTGCTGAAATATTATATCATAGAAATGATGTTATTAACCATCAAGTGAATACAAAATTATCAAAATTCAAATACTTTACTTGTAAATATTTACTTGAGGATTATAATACTAGGATAAATATTTTATACGCTATAAAGCCTTCTTAATTTAATCCTTTTCTTGTGTGTGTGGTACTGGGGATGGAACCCAAGGCCTCATGTATGCTAAGCATGTGCTCCACCATTGAGCTTGAGCTACACCTCCTCCAGTCTATATTTTTAAGTTCTAAAAAGTGAAATCTTTCCCTTCCACCTAACTAGTTTATATAAAGTAATGCAATAAGAGTACTTCTCCTTTCCAATACATGTTAATATGATTTTGAACCCCAAGCAAGTGAGAAAAAAATTGTAGCCAATCCCAAAATACTATAGCGATGCATTCATTCATCATCCTGAATTCAGAGGGTCTGAAAGGCTTTTTTCAAGGGACATAGACACATGACCATACCCCAACAAATCTAAGTAAATATCTTTGCCTATCTACAAAGGAATAAGTATAAAAATATCCACAGAAACATTACCTATGGCATCTTCATTGTTAAGGTGGTTGAATTAAATAATTATAAAAATATTGAGTAATTTGTTCTTCAGCAACCAACTACATAACAACACTCTAAGGAATTTATCTCATCAGATTATTTGATCTCATCAGATTATTTGACAAAAATTAGAAGTCATATCACCATAGTCTTGTATTCATGAATGTCTGCAAAGACATATTTTAAACCTTTACATTATGGAGATGAAGCCATAGTTAGGTGAATTAAGAAATTCGTTTCTTATTATCTATCATTTCCCTCTTAGGAGACTGTCTAAAAATGGTGAAGAGGAAGAAAAAAATCTGAAGATGTATTACATGTTATCTATTTTTTTAAGACTCTAAAATTAGGAACAGACCAACCAAGTCCCTAGATAGTTAAATGGTCATACCAGAAAGCTTATCTAAAATTCTTACAACAAATGGCCGCCTTAAAAGTTTCCAAAAAAATACTGAGAAGCATTAAAATTTTTTGTTGGTTTTTCTTCCCTCTCCCCTTTGCAACAGAATGAGGGAATGAAACATTTTTCTTGGACACTGAGTATAATTATAACTAATAATCTCCTTCTCCTTGGAGCAACATTCGTTGACGTTCCTTCATTTTAGGGTGGCTGGCTGACACAATTCAAATATAATTACTCTTCTTGCATGATAAACTCCAGCACCGTGAGCAAATACAGTATGTCTCATTGTCAAGAATGGCTAGACAGCGGCAGTGTAATGTAGACCTTTCAAGCCCCAGTGTAGCCCCCTGCCTTTGAAATCTCTGTGAGATGACAAAACTGACTTTCATTTCCCTTGGACTTTCTCAAGGTACCCTTATTAAGAAAAAAAAAGCCTAAAACCCATAAATTTAATCTACTGCCTGCCAATCACAATGGTTTCTGCTGTCAGACACTCATGATACATAACCACAAAATTTAAATGTTATTGTTTCATACAAGAAGAAAATGTTGCTCATGACTACTCTAAACAGTCATGTGACAATTCAGTGAATTTTCTTTGTTTCCTTTCTCCGCCAAGAAACAATAGCAAATGCTGGAAACAGGAAACCCATGGGCCAAATGAGGACGGAATGATACAATAATAAACTCCAAAGTAGACCACATTTCCTAGCTATCTTGGGAGAAAAATGCATGACGAGCGGAAGTATATTTCGTAACATATATTTCATTTTAGGTCGCTTAGTGATGCCTATTACATTCTCAAATTGCTTCTGATTTAAAAACAAAAGTATTTAAATGCATAATTAAATGATTTCTGGAAAACCATTTTCACCAACTTAGGGGGAAAATGATCAAATTATAATATTATCATCTACTTGAGATGTTGAGTTTTCAGAAGAAACCAAGGCTAGAAACTTAAACTAAAATATTTCAACATAACCTATCAATCCCAACAAGCAGTGTTTTGTTTTTATTTTCATTCACAAACTATAAATTCCATGGCTTTGTCTCTTAGATTCTGATGAGTATTGTTAAGGGAGCAAGAACATATTGCTATGAATAGCCACAAATGGGAACCTGATACACCTTTGTTCTTAGATAAGCTATAATAAATTTTTGAAATATCATTTTTACCTGTTTTTTTCTACGACAGTGTTGTCACTGTCTTCCAGTTCTAGATGTTTCTTAGCATAAGAGAACCTTTTCTATGGACATTTGTAAAGGAGCCATATTGCATAAAGTACTGCTTTCACTGGCAGTAAATGGAATAAGCAGGTAAAGAATCAGACCAGATAACAGGACTTACATTTCTTGAGTGGGGAAAAAAAAACAACAAGTGGATTTGGCCTTACTTCTTCATGAGAGGAAACAATGGAGATCTAAAGCAATACCAAACTGTAAACAGAAGTGTAGTTTGCTCTACACATTAGGAGGAAATTCTCATAGATTTTTTGCTTCTATAATAGGCAGAATTCTGCAGAATTCTACTAGAGTTGGAGAAGCAGTAATCCCTAGTCACTCTGAAATGACAAAAACGTGTGGCTGTGGCAATGGAAGGAAATATACATATGGGGTAAAATGGAACTTTGATGGCTTCTATCTCTAAGTGCTAACTGGCTTGTTGTAAGAGAATGTCACCAAGATAGATGCATGTAGTCAAAAGAAAGAAGCAAACCAAAGAGCGGGCTCAAGGAAGTTGAACTTAACATGCTTACAATGATCTGGAAAACTCCAACTAAACTCTGTTGGAGATGGGATCCTCCATGATACACTCCTTATGTTACAGGGATGGTCTAATGGGTCAAGTGAGATGTTGACCAACCATGTTTTTGTTTTCCAGAGGATGTTTTGTAACCATGGCAACAATAGGCAGCGTGATCCCACTAAATACCTCAGTGATTTTTTCCTTCTGTGACACAAGGCTTACATTTAACTCTCTTCAACAGCAGCCTCATTCCTACTTTACCTTTTTCCTTCCCTGGAAAGCAGACTCCACCATCCACCTTGTCATCCTGAACCATACGATTTATCTTAATGGAAACACTTTTACTTTGAATTCTTTAGGCACACTACCCAAATTCAATAGTTTATAGAGATCAAAACTAAACAAATACACCAGCCTTCTACAAGAACTAGAAGACCTAGTTTCTTTAGCATTCTCCTTAAAAGTTGAGGAAAGTCATAAGAAAAAGCTGGTGTGCTGTGATCTGTTTCTTTTCTCATAACTCTGTTTCTCCACCCCTCATTCATTCCTCAAGGTCCACATAGCTTAGTCCTAAACTACCTACTAGCCAAGTCCTAACAAGGCCTCATGGCGCTCCACTGACCTACTATCCAGACAAAGTCTAAAATCCAGCAATTTCAACTAAAAGGAACTGGTTATATAAGTGCACTCCAAGTCCAAAAATAAAATAAAACAAACAAAACAAGGACAGGTGCCTGAGATTTGCATTTGGTGTGCCATGTTGCTTCCTTCTCAAAGGCTGAGAATTCTTCGCCTCCCCATGTTTAAATATGCATCAGCTCAGAAGAAGTTACACAATGTTTCCATCAGCCGAAGATGTGGCACTTAGAGAAAGCATCAGGAAAATAAAAACTACAGACAAAATAGGCTGTATTTGCATATTTCACTTGAAATTAGGCTATGTTGCAGCACATTGGAAACTCATATGCATTGGATGTCAGCTGAGTTCCTTTTCTTTCCCCCCAAGGTGACATTGGTGCTTGTCTTACCAAATATGATGCAACTGACAAGTGTTTTCATGTAAGGAAGATATATGCCTCCCATCACCTTGTCAAGCTGACTGAAGGCAAACTCCAGCACATCCCATCACAAGTGATTAGGTGGTCGGAGTCATTAAAAGTCATAAAGTTCGACTGCAGCAGTGTGCCGTGCATACATATGAACCCATCCAGAGCTGTCCCCCTTCTAGCAGGTGATAGCTCACAACTTTGCCTCTGACCCAGGCATAAATTCCCAGCTGAGCTCCTCTTTCTCTTAATATATACCTTTGAAATTATACCGAACAGCAAATGCTGCTTTGGCCAGTCTCTTTGTCTCCTGTTTTCCTGGCCAAAACCGCCAACCACTGAAGGTCCAAACATCTGATTTTGGTTCCCTGACACATACAAAAAAAACAACCAGATTGGCATTACTTCTTCCTCAAGAGATTATTTTCAATTAATATTCAAAGCACTTTAAAAACTCTTGTCAATTTGCCTTATTTAAAAAATCTTAAAAGGCAACACACACACACACACACACACACACACACACAAATGACGTTATTTAATTATGCCAGAAAATAAGAAAATTAAAGGAATTACAGTGATACTGCCAGGAGTCTAAACCATTATGTTAATCAGGAAATCAGGATGGAATAAATTCTTGTGTTATAAAGCCTGCTAATTGTTCCACTTTCAGTATTCACATTTCCCAAAAAAATCTGATTTTCTACAAACTTGATTTTTTAAATGTCTCACGCATATTGCATTCAAAACTTTTAAAATACATCATTTGACCTAAAGATAACACTTCTAAGAATCTGTCCTAAAAAATTAAAGGTATGGGCAAAAATATATCAGAAGATGTTCAGTTCATTTTTATTTATAATTAACAACTGCAAATAACCTAATGTCTGAAGGAAGAAACTATTGAGAGTCCTTGATTTAAAATAATCAATTCCAAATATATTACTAGATTTTTAATGCTAAGGGGAATAATGATGACATAATGTTCATAAGAAAAGTAAAGTACCATGGTTAGGGATGTCAATTATGCCAAATACCTAAGTACACAGAGGGAAAAAGACTAGAAAAAATACAACAGGATGTTAGCAACATTTACCTTTCTATTGTGGGATTACAAACAGCTCTCATTTTGTTGTTTTTTTTAACTTATATGGTTGATTTTCCAAATTTTCTACAATAATCATCATTTACTTTTATAACCAAAGCAAGAAAATAAAACAATGAAGTTACTCCATGGATATATAAAAAAAGCACTCACATCCCGTAGGTCTCTTGAAAGTCATGTCAACAAACGCTTTGTGCAATATGCCACAACCACGTAGCCTACCACTATTTGCTCCGTGATCTTGGGAGTTCTGTGGAGTTATGGAGTGGCCACTGACAAATGAAGTTTTAAGACACTGAACTCAGATGGATCTTGATAGATCAGAGGGCTTTTTGCCAATTTTACATTCTACAAAGGGTCTAGAAGTTTCTCCATCCTGCATAGAGTAGACACAGTTGTGACTAGACAGACTTGCAAGTGAGGAAACAGCAGTTTTAAGACTTCCATTTCAAGCTCCACAACTTTTATGAAATAATTTGGGGCTTTGAGTGAGATAATAATTGAGAACATCTCTTAGGCTAATCAACTAGACACAAATCAACCCACTTCACCTTTTACAGGCAATTTAAAACTTTTTGAAGTATTGGACATCTTAAAGCATAAAGAGCCAAGACTGAAATGCATATGCTATTATTCCATTCCTTAAACCTATTGTTCTGTGCTAAATACGAATCTTTAACAAGGCCCATATCAATAGGTTCAAACGTTTACAAAGTCCCTGCTAACAAGTAAAACTCTTATAAGACCCATATTAATATGATTTTTAAAAAAAATTTTATCCACTTGAGAGAAGTGAAATTAAGTTGTTTTCAAAAACAATAGACAGAACTAGAAAATATCATGTTAAGTGAACTAAGCCAGTCTTACAATGTTCAAAAAGAAATGTACTCATTACCTGATTTATGTAAATGCAACCCCTCTGTACATCACCTTTACAATGAAAATAAAAATTAAAAACAATGGGCAGAACTAGAAAACATGTGATGTGAAATAAACCAGTCTTACAAATTTTTCCTCACATGAAGAACATGGTGGTGGGGAGAAAGAAATGGAAATGAAAAATATATTCTCAATTATCCTTCATAAACTTTTATATTGCAATTTACAATCCCAAGAACAATATCTGTAAAAAAAAAAAAGTATTTTGAAATAGTTCTGTTCATCTTCTCTTTGTTTTAAAATAATAGGTTAGCCATGGGAAAAGATATAATAAAATCTGAAACAGCATCCTATTCGACTAGAAATTATTTTTGTCACCTCATAAACAAAAAGAAGAGCACTTACATGTATAGTGAGAACAATATTTGCCTCCAATAGCCACATAACTTAAGGCAGACAAACATCACTGGCCACACACATCTACTTATTTCTATCTGAATGAATCACAAGCAAATGCACTTTAGATTTGTTGCTTCACTGGCCTTCTGGGTCTTAAAATCCTATTATTTTCACTGCTCTATAGGACTTGATTTAACAAGGCAGAGGAATTCACAAATTCTATTTATCACATTACATGTATAGACTATATTAACCTAAAGAAGGGAAGAAGATTTCAAGGATGGAGGACACGCTTACCAGTTAACATGGTACCAGACTCCAGGGCAAGGCTTCTCAGTGTCAAAGAAAAATGTACTAAAATAATTGAGTGCCAAAATGGCAGAATTTTATTTCAAAAGAGAGGGATTCAGAGAGAATAACAAGAGAAGAAGTATTCAAAGAGTGATAGTCAACGTCACATTAGTGATACTTCCCAAACTTAACGAACAGGGAGAATTGGGTAAACTCTCTGTGGATGAGTCCTAAGCTATGTATGAGTTCCCAAGTTATGTTTTCTTTTCAGTATCCCATAGAAAGACATTGGGCAAGGGTAGAGCCTGGCTGACTAGGACAGTGGGAATGTGTTGGTGTGAGTCACTCTCTCTACGGGAAGGAAGGGTTAGGCAGAAGCCTTTGGGTCTAGAATGTTTACACTGCCTCCCACCACCTAAGGGGTCAAGACCCCCCTTTAGGCGATTTCTCAGTCACTCCATCATAAAGCTAAACGAATGAATCACAGATTGCTAACTGCAAGGAGCAGTTAAGGAGAAGAATTCTTCAGAACCTTGGACAACCAAATGCCTGTGAGGGCATGTGTCATATACAAATTTTATTATAAAAACCAGAGGTATGGTTTGTCCTTCCTGCAACAAAGGCACTCAGATGTTAAGTAAGACACTCAGATTGCTTCAGGGACCCCTGCCACCAACAGAAATGCTTCAAATTGAGTTGTCCTGTTTACTGATCCACATACTATTAAAATTATGCAATAATGTTTCTATGACTTCTGGTGGTTGATTAAAACCTTTTAGTTGGATATTTCTAAGTGACTACAAAGAAATACTACATATGTATTAAATTTATAAAGACCATTGCAGTCTAAAACAGAAAACAATAGAATAGCCTAATCCAGGAATATAAGGGATGAGTAATCAAAAGCAAGAGTCTCTTTCCACCAGCATCTGTCTGTCTGAATCTCCCTCTCTTTCTCTTTCCTCGTCTGTCTGATCCTTTACTTCAATGTTCTCTTGCCAGATGGAAAATCATCTCTGTTCAGTAGTCATGCAACCACCAGCAAATTATCTGAGGACCCTAACTTCTAAATCCAAATCTTACAATAAATTCAAATTGAGTTTAAAAGTAAATAAATGATGAAATCATCTATGGTTATAAAATTCTTTGTTAATTGTAGTTTTTCCAAAGAAAGCAGTTTTCTAACACAGGTCAAAATTTTAACTATCTACCACCATTAAAATGTATCTTTACAGAATATAGTAACTCTATTCCAGCCAGCAATGGATTTTTTCTCAGTTACAAATGCAAAAAAAAAAAAAAAAAAAAGGTTTGTCTATGAGGCAGGATGATTGTTGAGTCTCTTTGAGAGTTACCCTATCTTGGGATATTTCACAATAGCAAGCCTCATTCCAACCTTTCTTTATTAAATAAGGTGGTGATCTTAGAAAATAATGTTTGTTCTCAACAACACTGGCTCTTGCTTAAAATCTAGTATTTACACCTCAAAGAATGAACAGTAACACATACCATAAATGTCATCTCTTGGCCCCATTGTTCACACATTTCTAGGCACTTTGAGCTTCATTCCATGCTAAGAATGTTTTGTATTGATTCTAATATTTGTACTTAATCACTCTTATTTTGGAACATTCTCTCCATTTTCAGGGAAGACTCCGCAGGTAGTGATCCAACATATAAAACACTCAAAATCATTTGGAACATGACAAGATAGACAGATATGCTCTTTATGTGCTCCTCACTGGCTGCCCTAGGCAAGCCTACCTGTACGGAGCATTACATATGGCGCCACAAAGCATGTTATAAATATCCAAATGGCCCTTCATAGGTAAAAGGTTTCCAATCTTATTAGATTCCCATTCTCAAAACCACCTTTTATCATATGAAGGTGAATACAATCATTTTCTGACACCCTGCATTCCAATTCCAATCTCTAATTGAAAATGTCCTTTAAGAAAACCCTAATCATTTTGATTTTAAAATATATCCAACATTCATAAAAAATGGCATAACCTTACTATTCCACAGAAATAAGACTGGCAGCATCCAGTAAGGTTCAATAAAGTCCTCATCAGTTAAACTTAAATGTAAGTTACCTTCACTTATAGCAAATTATATAGGACTACAGCAAAAAATAAAATAAAATAAAATGGAATCTGTTTTCACAGGCAAAATTGATTTTTCACAACATTCTTCAACTGTGCCTGAAAATAAAGTGGATATTTAAAGAGAGTTTGGGAAATTTCAGGAATGTCCTCCACAAGTAAACAATTCAGTACATGTGTAAAAAGAGGCAATTAATTTGGTGAGTAAATGAAGACCAGCTTCTCCTTATAATTATTTTTCTCTACAAAGTAACTCTGAAATGATCTTCCAGGCATTCATAAAAGTACTATCAGTTTTGTCTCGCAGAACAGTTCTTATTTTTGTTTGTTTGTTCTTTGTGCCAATACCAGGGGCATGAACTCAGGGCTTAGGTGCTGTCCCTAAGATTTTATACTTAAAAGCCAGGCACCAGTGGCTCACGCCTGTAATCCTAGGTATTCAGGAGGCTGAGATCTAAGGATCAAGGTTCAAAGCCAGGAAAAATCTGTGAGATTCTTATCTCCAATTAACCAGCAGAAAACCGGAAGTGGCACTGTGGCTTAAGTGGTAGATCACTAGACTTCAGCTGAAGAGCTGAGGGACAGCACCCAGGCCCAGAGTTCAAGCCCATCAACTGACAAAAAAAAAAAAAAAAGATTTTACACTCAAGGCTAGTACTCTACCACTTGAGCCACACCTCTACATTTAGCTTTTTTGCTGGTTTATTGGAGATCAGTGTCTCATGGACTTTCTTATCCAGGCTGGCTTTGAACCAGGATCCTCAGATCTGGGCCTCTTGAGTAGCTAAAGGTTACAAGTATGAACCACCAGTTCCCCATATTAAAAACAGTTCTGACTGCAGTATCAATACTCCTTAACCCCTGCCTCCCTACCTTTCCCCAGTTGAACAACAGCACATGCCCTGGTGATGAACTGGACTCTGTGGCCAGGCAGAATAATGGCACTGCTGGAGATCACAATCAAGATGGTGTCATCCCTCCTTTCCTTTCCTTTCCAACTGCATTGCTTCACACCTGGCCTGAGGCTTCTTTAGGGGTAGAAATCAGGTCCAAATCAGCCCTCAGCTCTTAGGATTTTACTAATAATTGTAATTCCAATTATAAATTCCAAAACAAAAGGAAGCATTTCTTCTACAAAGTGAGGGGAAATAGCTATGTCCATCAACTTCTGTGATCCCATACTCTTTTCTTCTAGTTTGACTATATATAGCAGCTCATATGCTATGTCAGTCTGTCAACAGAACTAGAGGAAGGATGATGGCTGTGCTGCATACCTGTAATCCAAGCTACTCCAGAGGCCGAGGTAGTAGGATCATTATTTTAGACCAGCTAAGGCTAATTCAATCAGAGATCCTATATGACAAACAAACTAAACTAAAAAAAATCTTCTAAGCTCTTGGGAGATTTTGGTGTGGAGAAGGTTTTCTTGAATGTCTTTTTTATTTCATTAGGTTAAGTATAAGAAAAATATTTGAAAGCAAAAAACAAACAATGAATCACAGTCATTTGATAATTAAAACAATACGATGGAGCTGGGTGCCGGTGGCTCACACCTGTAATCCTAGCTACTCAGGAGGCTGAGAGCTGAGGTTCCTGGTTCAAAGCCAGCCCGGGTAGGAAAGTCCATGAGACTCTTATCTCCAATAAACCACTCAGAAAACCAGATGTGGCTCTGTGGCTCAAGTGATCGAGTGCTAGCCTTGAGCTCAAGAGCTGAGGGACAGTGCACAGGCCCAGAGTTCAAACCCCACGACAGACAAAAAAAATCAATATGATGGAAATTAAAATATTGTCAAATATAGGCTTAAGAACCCAGAAGGTTCATGACCCAAATTTGATTGTCTCTCCCTCTCCCCTTGCGAAGCAAAAGAAATCAGATTTGAATGTTATTAACAAAAAAAATTACTGAACATTGGGACAGAGTCTCACGAGCTTTTATGATAATTCACAAAAAGCATAGACTGAATACACTAAACATAGTCAATCTAAGCTAAGAAGACCCAACACCCCGTTATCAACAACTTGATCCAACTAGACAGGCTATCTCTCACCACTTCGCTAGCGTTAAGCTTTCAGTAACAAGTTTTTTTCTAATTTTAAGTGATACTGAGCATAGTAGTTCTAGAAAAGGTCAAAATATAGGATATCTGGAAATAAAGAATTCACTCCTGTTACATGTTTCTACAAGTGGAGATTAAGACATGTCTGGACTTTGACATGCACAGCTATCAAGTGACTCAACTACAGACACTTTATAACCAATTAAAGGTAAGAATTTCTTCCCCTCAAAGTAAAAAGCCACCTAAAGATGCACACAAAGTATTGTCATCCAAGAGTAATAACCATCATTACTACTTTCTGGTTTTCAATACAATTTTGATCATAGATTTTCAGCAGTTTGAAGCAGGGACATGTTTTTCTCCTCCATTAGCTCTGGAGTTTTGTCATTCAGGGATCCCCATACCAGCAGAAATGGAATTACTGGAAGTTTGTTTGATAGGTGGAATTTCAAAATTACTAAATAAAAATATGCATTTTTTCAATATCCCTTGTGTGGTTCCTATGAACAGGAAATTTTTGCATGTATCAGAATCATCTAGACACATTTTAGTACACTGAGATTTTTATTCACTTGATCTAGAATAAGAAGTGTGATTGACATTTCTAACAAGTACATTTTAAACAAGTGTTCATGGTCTGGAGACTCCAGTATGAGTATCATACTGAGTATCAGGTCACAACTAGAGGATGCTTTGTGTTCCCCCTACTTTGAGAAAGAGTGTTCATATTTCATACAAGAAATCATGCCTATACCTATCCCATTGAATAGCTACTCATTTGACTGATAAAAATTATTCTTGACCACTTTAACACATATCCCTGAAGAGTAGATGATGTACAGATAAAAAGGATTCTCCAACCATAGTAACTCCGATTTCTGTTCTCCCTCTCAACAATACAGATCATTGGAACAAAATTAGAGACTGTATACCCTCGTTCTCCTACCAAATTTTCTCATCTGGGAATTTTAAAACCTAAATGAAACACAGCCTCTATTTCTATCCTTCTTCAGTCTGTTCATTCTTTCAACAATTTTAGAAGGTGCTAATCTTCCTCCTAATCCTTTGCTCTTTTTTTGCAAGTTTGAAAAATTGATATAAATGTTTTTATTCATTAATTCTTTTACAGAACTATTATTTCCATGAAATTTTTTTTTCAGTTTACCTACCAGATCTGAATAAAGGGCCACAGTAGTGAATGCCAAAGAATATAAATAATAAAATCAGGCACCTCTTTTGCAAGTTCAAGGGCCACCATCTCTGTTCATATTGTTTATTATAAATTGAATGAAGATTATGCCTCGCATCTGGAAAGAGACCAGATGAGCATTCTGTTGGTGTTGGTCCAGTGCCCATGGATCCCAGTGCTCACATGTCAACACTTTCGTGGGTGGACAAGGGGAGTGGGAAGGATAGTAGCATACCAGAAGCAGAAAAAAGAATGCTTTGCTCCAGCAACTCTAATGAGGCATTCTCCATTTTCTACATGCCACGAGACTTTGGTGTTTGGATAAAAGCTTTTTACCTTGAGCTTACTATGTGCAATTACTAGAGTAGTTGAACTGATCGCTGAGGAATCATTAGCCTATACTGAAGACCCTTGAAGATGAAACTGGTTTGATTCATCATCTCTACCATCAAAAGTTTCCATGAGCTGGGCACTAGTGGCTCATGTAATCCTAGCTACTCAGGGGGCTGAGATCTGAGGATCGTGGTTCAAAGCCAAACAGGGCAAGAAAGTCCACAAGACTCTTATCTCCAATAAACCACCAGAAAATTGGAAGTGGCTTCATGGCTCAAGTGGTAGAGTGCTAGCCTTGAGCTGAAGAACTAAGGGAAAGTGCTCAGGACCAAAGTTCAAGTACCATGACCAAAAAAAAAGTTTCCATGATTTTTCACAGCACATGTCGTCTAGATGAGTGTGACATTAAGAACCAATATACGGGCTGGGAAGGTGGCTCAGTGGTAGAGTGCTTACCTTGCATGCATGAGTCCCTGGGTTCGATTCCTCAGCACCACATAAGCAGAAAAAGATGGAAGTGGTGCTATGGCTCAAGTGGTAGAGTGCTAGCCTTGAGCTGAAGAGCTGAGGGACAGTGCCTAGGCCCAGAGTTCAGGCCCTATGACCGACCAAAAAAAAAAAAAAGAACCAATATCCCTAGGCTTCTAATTGTCACTGCCTAAAGTATGTCATTTACCTCAAGTTTAATCTTTTAGCTGGTTGCTTAATTTTCTGAGGGCCAAAGACATGATGAATTAGTCAGGGCTGGAAATGGCAAGTATATTCACAGAACAAGGCATTGGAAGGGAGAGCCAAGAGCAGTCAAGGGAGAGGGGCAGGAAGCAGGCCTGTAGATCTTCAATGCCAGGGTGGGTACTCTCCCTTCCTTCTCTTCCCTCAAATACTGACAGCCTTTTATTTATAAAGAGGATAAGAAGGTGAATTTGTAGCAGAAAGAGTATAAAGCACTAAGTCTCCGAATTACTCAGGATAGTAACATAAAATTTTTGGTGCATGTAGCATGTGGTTTTAACTCAGGGCCTCACACTTGCTATGAAAGCCATCCCTTCAGGACCTTTTGCTTTTCACTTATTGTTCAGCCCCAGATAATGATTCTCCTGCCACTAGGTCACACATAGGCAAAATTACAAACACGTATGACTTGTTCTTTGTCCAGCCTGGCCTCAAGTGATGGTTCTCCCAATCTCTTCTTTCTGAGCAGCTTGGATTATAGGTGTGTGTCACCTCATTGGGCTTCTTTTTAACCACACTGAGCTTTGAAGGAGAAATAGAGATCTCTGAAGACTTCCCTATTAAGTATATTTCATTGACTACTTTCACCTTTATTTGACTATCAACCTAGATTTTTCTCCCCCTGGTTTCCTGTCAAGAACAAACATCAACTCCCTTCATTTCTTCCTGCTGAATTTTCATCAAAGAGACAAAAAGGAGGGAAGATTTGTTTGGGTTTTATAAGGAACCCTGGCTATGACTTTGGTCCTTGGTCAGTTGGCTCCATTGCTGTTAGCCTAATGGAAAGACAGGATACCAGGGATGAAGGGCCTGGTGGAGAAATCTGATCCTCATGGCAGCCAGGAAGCAGAGAGGAATAACAAGCATAGAGCCAACAATCACCTTTTCCAAGACACAACGACCCACTTCCTCTAGCTAGGCCCAAGTCTCATCCTTTTACCACCTTCTAATCGTCTATTCAAACTTTAAATTCATCATTGAAGTAAAGCCAAGGGTGAAATCAGAGTCTCCATGATCTAAGCATCTTTTGATGATTCGGTGCACCGAGTACATCCAATGAGCCTTTTGTGGGGGACAAGTTATATCCAACCCAAAGAGAGCTAAAGGTTTTCTTGGCTCTTGTTCTTACCATATGCTCAGGATCTCCCTCAGGCTTGAAACTTTGAGGCAGTCATCTTTCTTGTCATCTAGAAGACAGAATCTGCATCATCTGAGAACTTTCTAGAAGTGTAAACCCTCTAGCCTTACCACAGAATTACAATACGAGCACCTCCAAGGGTGAGCCCAGAAACACATTCTAACAGGATTACCATGTATTTCCCATTGCACATTAAACTCTCAGAAATACTACTTGGGGAAGTAACAGTTAAATGATTACTGAAAAGTAACTGCCAGGAGAAGAAGTGAGAGAGGTTTCCGTGGTAGAATGTTGCTTTCAGTAACCAAGCTGGTGTCTTGAAGGAAGAAGGTTAGCCACACCACCCTGTCAGCTCTCTTTGCTTCTCCAATGTAGCTTCAATACAATGGCACCTTCTCCCAGTGCCCACTAGGTTGCCACACTCAGCACCAAGTGCCTTTATAAAAAGAGCTCTGAAGCTGCCAGTGATTGTTTTACTATTGCTTTAGTTGTTATATAAACTAGTGATACAAGATTAAAAACATTATATTTTTATACCCAGTGTTAGAGTTTGGATTCTGAATATCACCCAAAGGCTTGTATAACATAAGGCTTGCTTTACAGCCTGTGGTGCTGTTGAAATGCTATTGGTGGGACTTAGAGAGAAGTTAGATCATTGGAGTTATACCCTTGATTTGGATATTGACACCCTAACCATTTCTCTTTCTCTCTCCCCCTCCTCAATTTCTTTCTCTCAATTTCTCTCTCTCTCTTCTGTCTCTCTCTCTGTGTCTCTCTCTGTCTCTGTCTGTCTGTCTCTCTCTCTCTCTTTTTCCTGGTCACCATGGGGTTAAGAGGCTGCTCCACCAAGCTCTCCACCATGATGTACTGTGTCAATCATCAGAATGACAGGAACAAATGACCGTGCACTTGAAATTATGAGGCAAAATAAACCTCTGCCTTTGTTGATTTTGTCAGGTATTTTTGTCACAGGGACAGAAGCTTACTAACACACTCAGAAAAGAATTATTCAAGATGGTCACAAAATATTTGAGCACAGATAGCAGGGAATGCATAGCAGAGCTAAAAAGGACTGGTTACCTTTAGTTTTGTTTTATCCCATAAATTTTCTGTTTCTTTCGGGTAACTGGAATGGGATCACTGGTAAATATATTCCAAAGGCATGTCAAATGACTTTAGGTTTTAATGGTAGATTGTTCCAGATGATTTACTGCTAATTATTTTGCAAGCTATCATGGCACATCATTTTGGGGATGTTTTCTGGTGTGGTCACAATCGAGGTCAGGCACTGAAAACCACGTCACAAATGATAACATAACATAATACCAGCTGCCTTGGGGGAGAGTGGATCAGTAGACAATGGACTACGTGGGAAGTGGAGATGGAGAAACTTTGAGGCTCTCCTGACCTAGATTCTCCAATTACAAAAGCAAGAACAAACATCCTGCAAAGTTTAGGCAATTCAGTGATCTGTGTCCTGGCCTGACCTTAATTGTTTTATGTTAAGAACTCTGTTGCAATCATAAAAGCAAAAGTAATTTGTAGGATTTTTTCCAAAGAGGTTAGAAATATTCTGGTGGTCCTTTAGTATACTTGTTATACCCTCATGCATCCCTGATATTTTGGATTCATTATGTAGTTTTGCACAAGAAATTACTGCAAAATTTAGTGACTTCAATGAAGCAACACTTATTATCTCACACAGTTTTTGAGATAAGGAATAAAGGATTACCTCCTTGACTTAGATTTTGTCTGGATTTTCTCATAAGGTTATAGTGACACTACAGAGAAATTTATAGCACAATATTCTCATATTAGAAAGGAAGTATCTTAATTCACTACAATCAGTTTACACCTTAAGAAACTAGTTGGGGGGAGAATTATATCAGAAATAAGTATGAAAAATTGAATCATATGAAGAGGAACAGAAATCAACAAAACAAACAATAGAGAAAAGTAATAAAACAAAAAGCTGGTTCTATGTGAAGATCAATAAAACTTATAAGCTACTTGTCGTATTTTATTAGAAAATAAATGGTAGAAAATACCAATTATAGATATCAGGAATGAATACTGGCATAATTATAAAATTCAAAGACATTTAGATGACAAAAGAAAATATTTTAAATAATTTTCCACTAAAGTTAAAACTTAGAATGAAATGGATGAATTTCTTGAAAGACTCAAACAAAGTTCCTTCAAGAAGTAATGGATGGGGGCTGGGAAGGTGGCTCAGTGGTAGAGCACTTGCCTTGCATGCATGAGGCCCTGGTTTCGATTCCTCAGCATCACATAAGCGAAAAAAAAAAAGCCGGAAGTGGCGCTGTGGCTCAAGTGGTAGAGCGCTAGCCTTGAGCTGAAGAGCTGAGGGACAGCGCCCAGGCCCAGAGTTCAGGCCCCACGACAGGCCCAAAAAAAAAAAAAAAGAAGAAGAAGTAATGGATGACCTGAACATGTATTAAATCTATAGTTTACAAAAATTCTTACCTTGCCCAGATGGCTTCGTTGGTAAATTTTATGAATGACACCTATGACATCTACTATGCATGCCTTTGACCTAAAAGTCTCACCACACAGTGTGTGGTGACTTCCTATCTAAGAAGACAGAAGCAAAAAGAAAGAGAAAACAGGGCTGGGGTATCTCCCTTCAAAGCTATGCCCTCAGAACCTAACTTCCTTCTCTAGACCCCATACCTAGTGATTCTGTCATTGCCTAATAGTGCGACAAGTTGGTTAGTGAGCCTTTAGCATATGGGCCTTTGGAAGACACTATAGCAACTATAGCACCCAACATGCTCTGCATTAGAGATGAGAAAAGAAGAAAGTATGACCTTCAAATGTCCTTTAAATTCTAAGGATTTCAAGAAACTTCACAAAATGCATATTCATTTAGTCCCTTAGAGCAAATAAAAGCATGGCCCTGGTTCTCTAGAAGTTCACAGTACCGTGAAGAAACTGGAAAGCCAGAAGCCAAAGATAAATGCTAGCTGATACTCTTTAATGACTGTTTTCCCAGAATGCTTTGAGTTCACACAGGGGCAGCAGGCACCAGCTATGGGGGTCAGACAGGGAAAGCTTCCAGGAGCAGGCAAGGAAAAAAAGGAATAAGAATACAAAGAATCCAGAATTTCAATTTGCTAAATTAGAAACAGCTTTCTATGATCAATTTAGCCACAAAATGAATTCCAAAACAATTGCTCATAAGAGAGCTCTTTGATGGCACTAAATTCTCTGTTAATTAGACACCTGGAGAGAATATGAGCATCCTACTAGAGGGAAGTAGATGAGGAGTGTCAACGCTGAGTACTCTTTTTGTTGGTAAGAGGAAATGACAAGTGTGCTTAGCTTATGTGAGAACCCTGGACACCTATTTAACAATGATTCCTGGGCCCTCGGTTCCAGGGAACCTCTTCCAATGCATTCCACATCAGAACACTTCTGGAGGGCAGAAATGCAGTCCGCATGCCAGCCTTGCCTTCCCAGCCTGCTGTTCTTATACCCTCCGTTGTCATGAATTATGTCTGAAGCAATGGAGTGGGGTATATGTTTTCTCTGATCCAGTACATATGCATGACCCTCCGTCTGAAACTCTTCTGTGCATCTTTCCCTGGATTCTATCAAAGTATAGAGGGTAGAAAGGAAAGCTCTAGACAAGGATCCGTGGAGATCTCTTCATTTACATAGGTCCAACATTCATAGTTTTACTTTTTCCAAATGCTCCACCAAGTCTGACATCTGTGTGTCCTTCCTTCATGTCAAGTCATACGTTTTAAACAAGTATCTTTGATTTCCAGGCTCTCTTCTTACCAGAATCCCTCATCTTGCTGCTCTTATTTGAACAAAAGGCTGCTCGCAGAGGTCAAATAGCCAGGACCCACTAACTGTGTCTCATCTTTAGCAATTAGACACTCAGGGAAAGCTGGGTATGATAGCCCACTCCTATAATCCCAGCACATGAGTTTAAAACAGCATAGACAAGAGCTTAGCTAAAAACAACAACAAAAATCACTAAAAGGTATCAATTTTCTGATTAAAATGCCCCATAACAAGTGGAGAGAAGGTATGGATTAGGAGCGATGGGTGACAATATTGTCAGACACCTTGTTTTCATATACTGTTTTATAGAATGGGAATTTCTTTGTACAACTACTTAAAGATAATAAAAAATAAAAATAAAATAAAACTGCGGCATAACAAGTCCCTCTAGGATATGATTCAATGCCCATAATAGCAATATGTACCTACTGATAAGTTACCTGGCTTTAACCCTTTTCCATTGTCTATAGACATGTGGATATTTGTAGACACTTTCTTAAGTTTCTCTTGACAAAAAAAATTGAACAGAAACTCAAACAATGCTTAGATTTTCCTGGATAATTGTCATTGGCTAATTTTGTTGCCCATTACAAAAAAAACTACTGGGGAAAATTCACCATCACAAAGCTACAAATAATGGTATGTGTCAAATGATAGAACACTAGAATTGAGGGAAAAATACCAAGCCAAAGTTAGAGCCCCTGAGGAATGTAAACTAACATAATTGCTACAGAAATCAGTAGGAGATTTCTCCAAAAGCTAAGATCAACTAATCAACTGCCTGATAACTACACCATTCTTGTAAAAAGAAAGAATACATATATTTATATGTATATATACATATGTCTACATGTGTACATATGCATACACATACACATATACCATGGAATATTATGCATTCCTCAGGAAAAATAAAATATGTCATCTTCAGGAAAATGGATGTAGATGTAGCGATCATGTTGAAAGATAATCCAAGCTCAAAAAGCCAAATATCACACATTCTCACTCCTTTGTACATCGAGAAACACAATGATGGTTATACTAGTGATTATAATGGGATATGAAAATAAAAGGGGGGAGTATCCACTAGTGAGACGGGAAAAGAGGGAATACTGAATGGTAAAGATGGTCGAAGGATGTGACATACATACATACATATATATATATATATACATATATATATTTACATATCTGTGTGCATATGCATATTATATAAAATTTGAGGACGGTACAGATATAACATAGTACACATATATGGAAGCAAAATGAAACTTTCCAAATGCGGTTTATAAAAGGGGAGGAGGTAGGACAGCCATGGGGATATGTTAGAGGAGTGAATTCGTTCCAAGTGTACTGTGTGAATGTAATGGAAATATCACAATGAAACTCCTCCATATAATGAATGCATGTAAACTCAAAAAGAAAGGAAAAAAAGAAAGCATTTATTTTCATGCAGAAAAAATAAGTTAGAGGTTAAGAGACCTTGAGTTAAACCCAAGTACCTGCACAAAAATAAAGCCAATAATGCTTTAAATATAGTTAAGCAGTATGCCATTGAAATTATTATAATAACCAGTAGGATTTAATCAAACATCTCCTACAAGCCAGACATGACTCGTGTGATTTTGACTCTCTTCCTTATTTTTTCCCTTCTATGAGATTTGGGGACATCTTCCAGTGACAGTAGAGCTCCAAGAAGACCAACTGAAAGCCCCCTCATCACCCCAGTTGACAATTCTTTCTTATGACAGGTCACATTGACAGGCCATAAATCACATGAGTTGAACCCACATTTGTCAGCACATGAGTGCACATCAGAAGGTAATTATTGACCAGCACGGGCCCTGGGACCTCAGCGGCCCCTGTCATTCCATCCCAAGTTAAGTCATGGCTCTCACTAGTGGTGAGGCCCAGGGGAGCTTTATGAGGAGGTGTTGACAACATCGTCCTGTCCCAAAGCTGAGGTGGAGGGGTGAGGGGATGACTTGGTGACAGGAGCAGGGATGTAGCTCTTCCCTCTTCTCCTCTGCAGCCTTCCTCTTCCATCCCACAAAGATGCTTTTCACCCTGGTCCCTTTCCTCTCTCTGTCTATCTTTCCTGCATCTGCCAGACTGCTTTCCCTGCCTGCCTATGCCTATGTATTTACAAAGGCAATCCCTCTGTTTCCTAGCTACAACTTAGGAAGGAGCTGCTGGACATCTATTTACCCTTTGGGAAAAGTTGCAATGATGAAATGACCAGACAGAAAATTCCACCGGTAGATCTCTAACCCACGCATGGCTGAGGCTCCAGACCACCATCATCACTCCTGGAGATGCACAGCTGCTTAGTCCCTTCTTGCACATAGCCTTGGGATTCTCCCATGGCAAAGAAGCACTGGAAATTTTCACTGTGGAGCTGGGTTGTCAATTGCAATGATGTCTTCTCTCCTCTATGGACATTGAGTGGTTAGAACTATCTTCATATAACACATATATTATAGGAAGGATCACCATGACCATTTAATTCAGAATGTGTACAGCCTCTTTGCTTAAAGGAAGACTTTCCACAGAGAACAGCACAACAGGTAAGTCTAAGAGAGAAGCAAAAAGAGGAAGGAAGAGAAGTTCAAGCAATAGAACACCTGCCTAAAAGGGGCGAAGTCTTGAGTTCAAACTCTAGAACTGCCAGTAAAAAGAGTGAAGCCAGGAGTCACCTGAAGAATGTTGTTAAATTATACTGAAGTCTCAGGATGTTTGCAATTCACCTTTGGACATCCAGGCCAAACACAGAATGATTGCAGTGGACTCTCTTCTCTTTCTAATCATGTAGAAATAAAGCATGATTTGTAAGATAGCTACAATCAGTGTACTTCTATGACATTTCTGGAAGACTAAGAGGAAGAAATTATTTTCTGATTATATGAAACAACCCAAACAACTTGGGGCCAAAATAGTTCAAGTAACAATGTGGGATGTGGTTGTATTCTTTTAGATTAAAAAAAAAAAGCTTCTAGGCCAGAAGTTTAGATGTGATAACAAAGTGATATGAAGCAGGGAAAGGGGGTTTCAGAGATCTGCTAAACTCTTCTTGTTCCTACAACACCGGCAGAGGAATTGGGTAAAAAAGTGAAACTTATGATCAATTTCAAGTGTCATTCAATATGCCTGTAAACCATATTCAAGTCAAGAATGTCTGAGGTGAAACGTCCAAGACCACACAAGGTTTTAAGAACCTCACACTTGTGTTCTTAAACTATTATTTAGGATGATAGTTAATTTATTATTTAATGTTATTTAAGATGAGATAGTATTATAGACATACAGGAAAAACTAGTAGTAGTCACCTAGTAGTAGAAACACACACAGAAAATGAAAGAGAAGAATATATTTATTTCTGCTCAAACACTGACTCGTATCATACCTGATTAGGTGGGCTGTGCTGGATGAACTCCTATTTCCTGCAGGTGCTTTTGTAATTACAAGAAACCTAAAATTGTCTCTGTGGGCCTACCCCTTCCTCCCAGGTCCACTAAAGATCCATTTTTCTTGGCTAGTGTAGTCATATGTTGTTAAAACTACAGACCAGCCCCCAGACTCCATAGTTTGAAGGTGCAAAGCCTTTAGTGACTGGAAAGGAAATCAAAGACCCCTAGGATGACGAAGAAGCAGGGGTTAGGGGTCATGTGCCTACTCAGCAGGAAGCCAAGTTCTAGAATATTCATGTCATGTATTTTACTCTCCATGTTAGCACAGGTGCTCCCATTACAGAAGTGGACCCTTGTCTTGGTAAATACCTAGAGGACAGTCTCATTTTAAGTCACGTCTCACAGGCAGATTTTTTTTCCTAGTATGGTCAGATGACTTCTTTTTAAGTTTTAAATGTCACAGGAGAGTTGGTTTGCAAGACTTTGGAAAAGATACATATGGTAGTTCACGGACCAGTGACTCTCTTTAACCATCATGGGAAAAGCAGGAACTCCCACTTTCTTCAGGAAAGAAGAGGGTGAGTAGGGTACAGGGTGAGGAGAAACAAAAGCAGTTGCTAATTTCTCAGATCACCTCTTGATGTTTTGTCGTCACATTTTATTTAGTGCATGGGGAGAGAAGGTGTGGGTGTCGGTGGGGGGAGGTGTGCGCCAGTATTAGGGCTTGAACTTAGTCTGGGTGCTGTCCTTTGTAGCTTTTTTGCTCAAGGCTAGCCCTCTACAACTTAACCCACAACTCTACTTCTGAGTTTTTTGGTGGATAATTGGAGATAAGAACCTCACAGACTTTCTTGCCTAATATGGCTTTAAACCATGAGCCTCAGATCATGGTAGTTAGCATTACAGGAGTGAGCCACCAGTACCTGGCTTCATCATTTGCTTTTATTAGCAGTTATTTTTATCCCAAGAAGAAAAGCCAGGCTCCCTGACTTCCTATCGCTTTCCACGGGGACTTACTATGCTTGGAACTAAGTCCTGCCTCCACAGGCTAGTCCTTTTCTCTCCAGAACTGGAGATAATAATACACGTTCCAGCCACTTAATCCCAGTGATGATGTAGGGTTAATGAGAGTGTTTAGAGAGGGGAAAAAAGTCTTTGAGCTTGGATCAAAGGTGGAGGGTAAGTACAACATTTGATCATAAACAATAATAATGGGCCTTATGTTCTTGGTGCCTGGGGAGCAAACCATTCTCCTTTTGGCCTTCATTAATGCTTGGACCCAAGAGTGCTAATTAGTGTAAAAAGTGTGTTGCTGAATGGCCCCTAAAGGCCTAAAGGAGTGAATGCATCTCCACAAGATGATTCATCTGCCTCTCCCTTCCTACACGAGGCTCCTGTCCATTGTTATTAGTGTAGAAAAGAAAACTTTATTCCTGGTACAGGTCTACTGGGCACCATTTTGCTGCTTCCAGTTTAATTAATTGAATAGAAGGGATCTGAGAGTGTTATTAGAATACTGACCTCCATTCGTTGGTGGGAGTAGCCACTATTCTAATGACTGTGGCATTCATAATCAGCTCTAGAATATTCTACATCATTGCCAACATTTTATTTCGTTGTGCAGAGGTAAGTCTGTTCTGTTTAGATGCCACATGTTTTTTAAATCTCCCTTCTTCTCTGCAGGCCTGCTTTGACATCATTGCCTCTTGGCTGATACCAATCACCTGCCCACAGAACTCAAACTTCACACAGCACAGAAGTCATCAAGAACCCAGTAAAGCACTTAGATCCTGATCTCTCCTCACTAATCTGCTTTAACCAATACAGTGTGGTAGGCAAATAGACAATGCGTGGTGGTAGAAATCATAGAAATTTGAACCGTGTTTCCTAACTTGGGACACTCACCCATGGGCTTCATTCTGCTCCCCTTTTCATCGTAAGTACCACTATCAATGTGCGATGGAAGAGAGGGAGGCACATAGGTTTTCCAACAAACATGCGAGAAGTCACAGTTGCTGTTTCTAACATTTTGTGGAAGAAGGAGACCATCGAAGGCCATGCTGAACAACCTCCTCCCCCTTAGAGCCTCTCGCCAAGCAGCAGAAGTCATTTAGGCAACTGTTTAATTCAAGTCTTTATCACATTAAGAGTTGGAGGCCAAAGACCAGAAAAGTGGCTTTGTTAAAGATCACACCCCTTCAAAACCTTGTACACTAATAAGATTGAGATGAGAGGAAGGAAAATACCTGACTGAAAGACAACCCCAGTCAAGTAAGAGTTCTTCAGATCTAACAGAAAAATCACATTTGGCTAACACCAACTTTCCCAAATCAAATCAAAAGATTACTTTCTCCAAATGACAGCATCAGCCCTTGTTTAGAACTGAGCTGAATTTTATTTTTCTTTAAGAGAAACGAATAAGCCAGAGGAGCCATCAGACATTCAGATAAATACAAAAGCTGGGGACAGGCAAGAACAGTTGAGAATGGAGTTCCTGGATTTCCCTGTCTGTTTATGTTAGCTTGATGCACTCCACAGCAACTTGTACTCCTGACACCAGGTAATAAACTCCTCCTTCCAGATTACTTCCATAACAAGACATTTCCCTACCCAACTCTCCCTAAAGTATTCATCCTAGGAAGTGGCACTGTAGCTCAAGTGGTAGAGCACTAGCCTTGAGCTGAAGAGCTAAGGGACAGTGCTCAGGCCCAGAGTTCAAGCCCCATGACCGACAAAAAAAAAAAAGTATTCATCCTGAATTCTGAGATGCAGAGCTTGTCACAAAGACTTGTATAGGATTAATGACCCAGTGAAAAAGAAGACAGATAATTTGACAGAAAAATGCCTCTCGGTCTTTGATAGCTGAGAGTACATGAAGTCTCCATACCGCCTATGCCTTCCATATGTGAAGATACGTCGCACACCTGAACTGAAATGTTGAATAGAAACTCCTCTGTACAACTAAAGATAATAAAAATAAAAAACAAAGAATCTATTGAATATACACTAAATAGCAATTACAACAATATTTTAAGCTGTATGTTTTTCTTTATTTCATTTAACTTTCTAGCTTCTGAAGACAGTCTTTTTATATTTTTAAGTTTGTTAGTGAATTTTGGAGAGAACAATCTTTCAGGTACTCTAAAATAATCGACATGACCCTTCATGAAGAATTTGAACCCAGAAGTACACATTTAAACTCTCTAGCTTATATTTAATCTGAAAAAAACTAACTTTTAAAAAGTTTTTTCTTGATATACAACATCTACAAAATTTCTGTGGTTCTCTGATATTAAATATTTGATATTCATTCCTTTTCTAGAAAATCTTCTATCACGTCAGCTTTAACTTTAATGTACTTTAGGTACATTAAGATAGACCCTATACAATGGCACACATCTAAAAATTCACCTACTCAGTAGATCAGAAAGATTGGAGTTCAAGGCCAGCCCAGGCAAAAAGTTAGCAAGACTATCAACCAACAAGCCAAGTGAAGTGATGAGCCTGTGGTATGCTTCAGTAATCCTATTATGAAGCAGTGTGGGTAGAAGGATCACAGTCCCAGGCCAGCCCAGGCCAAAACATGAGAACTCATAGGAAAAGTAACAAAGCATTAAAGGGCTCAAATGGAAGAATGCCTGCCTAGTAAGTGTGAGACTTTAAGTTGTTTCCCAACACCCCCCCAAAAGAAAGCTATTAAAATAAAAGCGAGAAATAGTTGGAGGATGTACTTCAGATCAGTAACTGGAAGCATGTGTATACTGAAAGTATTTAACTCCCAAGATACTACATAGGTGGTAATGGCAGGCTACCTGGTCCATGCTTCGCAATTATTGATAAGCTGAAAAAACATTCTATGTGAAAATCAAGAGACTCCAAATTATGGGTTTCCATAGAAACAGATAATCCTCTAAGAGGATTAGCTTGTCTGTTCCACTCTTTCTTGAAATGAGGTCACATGAGATGATCTAATTCACACACTGATTTTGATCAAAATCATAAGAAACTTTAAAAATTGAGTTAAGCACTAGATGGGCTTTTCCAAGTAGAAGAAAATGATGCCTGTAGAGACAGATCACAAATTCATCTTTAAATTAAAAATTAAAATAAAAAAGTAAGCCAGACACCAGTGGCTCACACCTGTAATCCTAATAACTCAGGAGGCTGAGATCTAAGGACTGCCATTCAAAGCCAGCTCGGAAAGGAAAGTCTGTAAAGCTCTTCTCTCCAGTTCCCCACCCAATAAAACAGAAGTGGAGCTGTGGCTTAAGTCATAGAACGCTAGCCTTGAATGGAAAAGCCCAAGGACAGCACCCAAAGCCTGAGTTCAAGCCTCAGGAGCAGCACACGTGCGTGTCACACACACCTACACAGTTAGCTTGAATATAAATATTAATACAGTTGGGTACTCTAAACATACCATGCATAATCAACCATACATTTTGTTTTCTTTACCTTATCTTTATTGCATTAAGATTTCTAAAAGCTAAAGTTGCCTTTAATGAAAACTGTCTACAGAATGACTTAATATATCATTCTAGGCAGAAGGTGGCCAGACGGGATCTAGGGAAATTTCCCAGAAGAGAATTCTCTGAGTCATCTTTACCTTCACTCTGTGTACACTTTTCAGAGTTTGGTTTTAGCAATATGCCTTGTCTAAAACTAACACTGACAACAGCAGTTTTATTATGTTATTACTTTCACAGACACCTACGTTATTCGATGTATTTTCTGACAGAGACCTGAGACCAGATTATTTAATAATGAAATAAAACTTCTGAAATTCTTCTAAGTCCTGTACTTTTGAGTATAAAGCCAACAGTAAGAAATTTGTAGCAAGCCTGGGAAGTTGGCTCAGTGGTAGAACGCTTGCCTTGCATGCCTGAGGCCCTGGGTTCGATTCCTCAGCACCACATAAGCAAAAAGAAAAAAGCCGGAAGTGGTGCTGTGGCTCAAGTGGTAGAGTGCTAGACTTGAGCTGAAGAGCTGAGAGACAGCGCTCAGCCCCAGAGTTCAGGCCCCACGACCAGAGGACCAAAAAAAAAAAAAAATTTGTAGCTAAATATTGAATTAAGAGATGGTCTTTTTCACTGTACTGAATTTCAAGGTCCACTTGAGTCTCCTGCCTTTGGCGACAGTTTCGTTCTAGATGAATATCTTTAGAAAGAGAAAAACAATTGTTTCATTTTTTTTCTTAGCAAAGATAAAAGCTCTTTCTACTCCTTTTCTTTTTAGATTCCCTTAGGAAGAAATCCAGTGAAAGCTGAGCCTCAAAGAGCACAATTGGTTTGCCAAAAGAATGTGATTGGTCAGTTTGCCAATCTGCTGTTGAGGGAGATGCTATATTCTCGCTGTCATAAATGTAATATTGGCTTGTTGGGTCCTGCTAAGTGCCCTTGAGTTCTTCAAGAAAGGTATGGAAGGATTGACAATACCAAAGCACCAACACCAATGGGCAGTAACAATGATATGTAAGAAATCCTATATTTTAACTGGGACACCAAGAGAAGTAGGAAAACAAGGATATCTGTCATCATTCTGAGACAGCCTGGGAAATCAATAAGCAAATGACTGTGCTTAGCTAGTTCCTGCAAAGTTAGGGCAGCTCTAAATTCAGAACTATGTTCCATGTGTCCATAAAGATCGAAATTAAAAAGCAATGGGAAAGCCAGGCACACGTGGCTCATGCCTATAATCCTAGCTACTTAGGAGACTGAGAGCTGAGGATTACAATTTGCAGCCTGCTAGGCCAAGAAAACCTGTGAGGTTCTCATCTCTAATTAACCACCACAAAAAAAAAAGCTGGAAGTAGAACTATGGTTCAAGTGGTAGAGGGAAAAAAAGCCGAGGGTCAGATCCCAGGTTTTGAGTTCAAGCCTCAGGACCAGCACACACACACACACACACACACACACATACACACACACACAAAGCCATAGGGATCCAAGAGCAGATGGTTTATTTTGTTTTTTGTTTTGTCTGTCAGTCATGGGGCTTGAACTCTGGGCTTGGGGGCTGTCCCTGCACTCTTCAGCTCAAGGCCAGCGCTCTACCACTTGAGCCACAGCGCCACTTCTGGTTTTCTAGTGGTTTACTGGAAATATGGGTCTCACAGACTTTCCTTCCCAGGGTTGGCTTTGAACCATGATCCTCAGATCTCAGCTTCCTGAGTGGCGTGAGCCACCAGCACCTGGCAGATGGTGTGTTTACACAAGTAAATATTCTTCATGAGAAGACAAAGTTTAGCACCAAACAACATGGGATTGAAGTCCAATAGCCTATATGAGGGAAATGAACAGCACAATACTTAAAAACACCTAAATGCAAAGCAAAGACAAGAGCAGAAAGCACTTAGGCTGAGTGGGTTCCACCCGTGGGAGAATGGTGAAGGCAGCTTTGTGAGGGTCTCAGGGATAGCGCCCACGGTGGAATTCAGACTGAGCATATTCTTCATATATGGAAGAATATTGAAGCTATGGAGAATAACAAGGAAGAGGGAAAACAATTCCAAAAAGTGTCAGTTACTCTAGTTTTACTTTTTTAAGGAAAAAAGATAAACTTGGGGATTTTCCAGTGAAATAAAACTATTCCACCCCACAATTTACAACTAATTATCAGTTTTCACATTGTACTATTGTATGTATTTTATGTGGAAGAAACTGTCACTGCATCACAAGATTAAGTCAGCGAAAGAGATAAGGTTCACATTATGGCTGCTGGTCTTCCTAAATTATGTGGAAATTGACTAAGGAAGTAATTTCTCACAGATTCTCCATATCCTGACCTTGACCAATGTGGATAGAGATGTTATATGCCAGCTGTTGTACATAAGATTTTAGTTTCAAGAGTCCTTGAATGCCCCGAGCACTTCTGTAAGGATGAGAGAGTCACCTTTCTATTACTGTAATAAAACATTGCAGATGTTCAACTTATTAGAAAGAAAGGTTTGTTTTAGCTCATAGTGTTAAAGGTTTTAAGTTCATGCTTGCTTGATCCAGTTGCTTTAAGCCTGTGGCAAGATTACATATCAGGATAGGGCATGAGTGGTAGATAACTCCTCTCACCCCATGTGGATAAGCAGCAAAGAAAGGAAGAGGAACACACACACACACACAGAAAAAACAGAGCTCCATGATCCCCTGTAATGCACACCTTCAGAGTCTAATAAGGAGCTAGGATCTCCCAGGAGATCTTCCTCCTCCTACCTGCCAGTGGCACTCAGTGGCACTGAGCCTTCAACACATTCAAGATCCAAACTGTAAGCCAGGAACCAGTGGTTCACTCCTGTAATCCTAGCTACTCAAGAGGCTGAGATATGCGAATCAACGCTCAAAAGCCAGCTGGGGCAGGAAAATCTGTGAGACTCTTATCTCCAATTAGTCACCAAAGTGTGGCTCAAGTGGTAAAGTACCAACCATGAGCAAAAAAAGCAAGAGCATGAGGTCTTGAGTTTCAGCCCCACGACCAACCAACCAACACCAAGTACAACAAACAACAACAAAAAAAGATCCAAACTGGAACAAAGGCTATGAAATGTACTAATAGATGAAGTGCATAAATATAACATCTCACACACCTTTCTCAGGTCACTCCTGGGATGTTCATTAGAGTAGAATCAGAAGTCTTTACACCCTATTTCCAAGTCCCCACACCCCACGGCCCATGCCCTCCATCCTGTCCTCTTCCCCTACATGAGTTTATATGATACGTACAAAACTCTTGGGCATATCAGACCTTCAAAATTATATTTTGGTTCACTTTTACTGTCATTTCTACTTGGTCCTAATAAATGTTTCTAAAGCTAAGTCTCCATCTTTAACAACCTCTCTGATGCCTAGTTGTCTGCCTTGCTCCTTTGTCCATGCAGCTCAGGAAATGATCCAGAATTCAGATCCTCTAGAAGTAGGAGCCAATCTGCCCCCAGGGAAACTACTCAGCTCAGTCTGAACGTCCCTATTCCTCTGTGTTTGGCTTTCTTAGGACCCATTGTCCACAGCACATGACAAGGCCAGCTCCTCATCTGTGGTCACCAGGCAAGAACTGAATGACCTCCAGCATGCATGCTCTACTCTTTGGTAACACGCGATTTCCTTTGTTACTGTCCCAGGGATTTGTTCTATTGTCTACATTTTATTCTACTAATTAATTTGTTCAGTGCTATAGATTAACAGTTGAGATAACAATATAGATTAGTGTGACCCTTTGTTCTTTAGGAAGAATAAGGACCAAAAAAGAACTGAATCTTGGCATGAAGGTTTATGATGATCATCAACTGCCAACCATGTTCACAGCAGAGCAGGGGAAATTTTACAGACTCAGGTCAAATTCCAGTATTGCTAACAAGAAAAAAAAAAAGGTAAGTTAAATTCTATGTGCTGCCTTTTGTAAAACTACAAGGGGGCAGATCAATGAAGTCTGATGTCTGTGACAGTATTTAGTATTTCTCCCTCAACTAAGATTTCTGGGTAATGGTTTACCGATGGCTTGCTTCTTTTGTAAAGCTGTATCTCTTCCAATAACTGCAACTCATCTAGCTCCTCTTACCCCTATCTACTTTGGAAATCCCAGAACCTTTCTCTCTTCCCTAGAGGTCCTGGACCAAGGAGAAGTCTGAATCTGCAGTTCGTTTGCTGAGAATTACATGGCCTCAGGGAAACAGATGGCTTTGCTCTGTGGACAGCCTACACCTAAAAAAAAAATCAGCATTGTCATAAAAAAAACCCTGAAATCGAGACATGCACATTTTCTCATAACATAAAATAGAATTATTCCACATGTAAATCACTCTGCTTCCATCTGGTTTGCATAAATGGCAATGGTTGAGAAATGGAGCAAATGAAGGGGTAGGAAGTTAAACGGACATTCTACCTCGCCTTCCTCTCCAGAGGAATACACTATTGCCCAAGGTCCTTCACCATAGCAAAGAAAACATCCCTCAGCCAGTCCCCACTGCACTGAGAAGCAGTGCAGTATAAGATTCCCACAATAGAACTAGAAAGTATTCCTCTCTTTGTGTTAACTTTAAAATAGCTCCAGAAATATTTAATATTAAGGTTTAGGTTTACAAAAAGTCAATGATCTCTAGGGCGATCTGAACCAAAGACTCCAGTGTTTTGTATTTTACAATGTTTTGTAGAATACATACACTTCTTTTCTTTTCTTTGTCTGTGGGACCAATAAAACAAATACATAGATCTTGGTAAGGCAAGTCTTGAAAGTTCCCTTCGTAAATCTTATGTGCTACAGTCATGTCTTTGCAGATTCATAGCTGATTAATCACTTAATGTGAATAATTATGCATCAAGAAATTACAGAAGCAAAAGCGGCACTGTGGCTCAAGTGGTAGAGTGCTAGCCTTGAGCATAGAGAGGCTCAGGGATGGAGGCCAGGCCCTGAGTTCAAGCCCCAGGCCAAAAAGAAAAAAAGAAAGGAAAAAGAAAAGAAAAGAAGGATTCTACCATGCTTTGGTATGTCTGGGGTTGACACCCTAAATTGTTAATTGAACTGAAAAAAATACATGTGAATAATATAATTTACTAAGAAGATGCAAACAAAACAATATAATGAGGGATTCTAAGGTCTTCACTATTTAAACAACCTTTGTGAAGACTCCCAAGTAAGCTGCTATTGTGAGCCCGCACCGTCACGAGAAATCAAGAAATACTATAAAGTGAGCTCATTCCCAGCTACAACAGCCATCAGGATGACCTGCTGCCAAGAAAAACATTTCTCTTTCATTGCCTAGAAGAGACCTTCCTATGCGCATGAAGGAAGTCATTCTCCAGATGTTGCTGTTTATTTTTCAAGGCTTTCTTTGGTTTAAGCTTATTTTCTCTTGACCTCCCCCAACTTCTCCCATGCACAGTCCATGGAGAAGGAGCACGGCTCCATAAACCTTGCTAAGGCAGCACCTAGCCCTCCCAATCAATTAGCAGTCCACATGTGTTCCTGTTTATGTGTGTGGCCTAAGTGCCGACGGAGACTGAAGGACCCCCACTATCTGTGCTATCTGGACCATCCATCAGTAACAGCAGACGGCCGTAAAACGTGGCATCAGCAGTGACATCTGGGATGGAAACTTTCTCCTCAGTGATAACAACAGGCCTAGTAATGAGAAATCAAGATAAGGAAAATACAGAGAAGTCAAAATAACAAGAAAAGATGGTACTCCTTTGTAAAGATATTCCATGTCAGATCTCCCCGCCCCACAACAAAACAATCACACAGTGGAATGTCAAAGGTTACACGTTCCCAAATGGGATTTAAGAAGAAATTTGTCTGCATCCTTCTACACACACACTCACACACACACTACACACACTCCAGACAATCAGATTGGCCAATTCAGCAATTAGATCTTTGCGTGTGTATACACACATGCACACTAGTACTGGGGTTTACGCTCAAGTTCTTGTACTCTGGCTTACTTTTTGTTTTGCTTTGTTTTTATGCTCTGTCACTTGAGCCACACCTCCACTTCCAGTTTTTGTTTTTTTTGGTTAATTAGAAATAAGAGTCTCACAGAATTTTTCTACCTAGGATGGTTTCAAACCAGTATCTTCAGATCTCAGCCTCCCAAGTACTCAGGATTCTCCATGTGAGCCACAGGCTCCCTTACTTTGCTGCCCTTATGCTGCAATCACAGGGTATGTGTGGAGACCACTGTGCCTTTGGGGCCTCCAGCCCACCACTCCTCCGCTTCTAGCCGACCAAAGTCAACTACTCTTGTGGCAGAGCCTGCTCTTCCACTATGAAAGGTTTAGCTCTCACATTCTGCAGTGATTTCTACTGCCTAGTCCCACTTGCTAGCTTCTGGATTTATTCCAAAAGTAGAAGCTGGGAGGTCATGGTGCCAGGGAATAGTGCCAGGGAAAGAGAGAAAGCAGAGGAGATATCTATCAGCTAAGAAGTTGTGAATGACTTTCATGGCCCTGACTACAGTGATTTTGCTTTAAACTATATTTAAGTATTGTTGAGAAAATTTTAAACTTAGGTAAAATATTCATATAATCCATTACATTATAACTAAATATGATCCAATATCCAGAGACTGTCCATAGACATATAAGTTTCTTTTTTTTTTTTTAATTTAATTTTATTTTATTTGAGAACATACTGTACAGAGGGGTTACAATTACATGGGCAGGATAATGCATACATTTCTTACCAAGCATTGCAGCCTCCTCCTTTGTTTACCCTTCACCTCCCTTCCCAGCCTGCCCCCTCCCCCCCACCCAGTCATACCCCCCTCCCCCCCACCACATATAGTAAGTTTCTTAGAGAGTCAAGAGACAGGTGGATGGAAGGATGGGTGGGTGGATGGATGGATGGATGGATGAATGGATGGACGAGTGGATATATTGATAGATGGATGGATAGATGGATGGATGGATGGATGGATGGATGGATGGATGGATGGATGGATGGATGGATGGAGTGGATATATTGATGGATGGATGGATGGATGGATGGATGGATGGATGGATGGATGGCTGTTTCCTGCAAGATCTCTTTCTTAGCTATATTGGTCATTTTGGAACTATCTTTTCTTGAGTTCCCATCCCATTCCCTAATGCACGCGTTCACTGTCTGCAACCATGGTGTTCAAATGATTCATGTCAGCAGGGGCCCAGGCCCCAGTGCTGAAGACTTTAAATTGCTGTCGTGATTCCATTGCCAATGAGTGTTAGTTTTGGCAGAGTAGACATATGGAAAACTGTTCTCATGTTCTTTGGCTCTTATACTTTACATGTCACACAAAATAACAATGCAAAATGAAAACTGTTCCAGATGAGAGACAACTTTGGATTTAGTTGGGCTTTTGGGAGTCAGAGCCAAGGTGAGAAGGTAGGCAGACGCAAGTGCATTCTATGTGCAGCCTTTTCAACCACAATCACTGAGATCACTCTGCTCTGTGAGTTGCAATCTGTCGGCCTTCAACGCAAGAATTTATCCTACATTAAGAGTGGCGGGGAGAGAGGAAGAAAGTCACTTTGATGATGAAGGATTTGTTTTAAGACAGTGTGCTGTTTATTTGAGAGCTTTTCAATTCCCTTCCCTTCAAACTATGAAAGATCATGGCAGTGAATATTCTCTAAAATCTTGGGGAGGCATTCTGAGAGGCGAAGGCCCAGAGTCTAGACAATCTCTTCAGAGAGCTTCCTATGTACTACTCCTGGATTTTATTCATTACCCATCTGCTAAGAAGTAATCCAAATAGATTAAAAAATAAAGTGATTTTTTTCTTTCCTCTGCTATTTGGCTTTGAGAACTATTTTTAAATTAATATTTCCTGTCCCTCCCAAGAACTCTGGAAGCTTCGTAGACAGTGGTTAAACAGCTATAATCCTTGCAATGTCCATTCACCACCACTCCCTAGATAAATAACACCCACTTTAAAGTATCACAGTGTCAAATGATAAAATAAAGGGAAGAATGATTTGTGGAAGCTGGACACAAAGGCTGCTCATGCCTGAACTCAAGGGAGGGTTAGAAGGGTTGTGAGCACCATAATTGTGCTAGTGCATCAAAGTCTCCCTATGTTTCCTGGAGTACAACCTGATGCATAACTAGCTTTTTATTTTCCCTTAGAGTGACCTCTATTTAAAAATAATGAGGCCCACTCCATTTTATTTTAGTTAGATGCCATTGCATGTTCATTTCATCATAGCCAATGTTCACATTACCCTGAAATTTTTCTACTATTCAGTTTTAAATAAATGAAAGAAAAAAAAACTTACAAAGCCAGGCATCAAGCACTCATACCTGTAATCCCAGCTACCCAGGGAGCTGAGATCTGAGGCTCATAGTTCAAAGCTAGCCTATACAAAAATCTGTGAGACTAATTCTTTTCTTTCTTTCTTTTTGTGTCAGCACTGAGGCTTTAACTGAGGGCCAGAGTACTGTCCTTTAGCTTTTTCACTCAAGGTTGGCATTCTACCACTTGAGTCACATATCCACTTCCAGCTTTTACTTTTTGCTGGTTAATTAGTTCTTGGGGGAAACAGGAAATTGTAATTTAAATATAGTTCTCAAAGCCAAAAAGAAGAGGAAAAGGGAAAAAAGCACTTTATTTTTTAATTTGTTTGGATTATCCCTTAGCAGATAGGTACTGAATGAAATCCAGGATTAGTACACAGGAAGTGCTCTGAAGAGATCATCTAGACTCTGGGCCTTCACCTCTCAGAATGCCTCCCAAATCATTTTTATCATAGCCTTTCCTGCCTGTGCTGGCTTCAAACCACAACCCTCAGAGCTCAGCCTCCTGAGTAACTAGTGTTCCTCCTAGCTATAATGGAAGCTAAAAGCCCAGTCTATTCAAGTATTATTTTAAGTACAGGATTGTTGAGACAATCTCAAAAACTTGTCTCCCAATCATATTTTATACTCTTAATTGTAATCTAAAGCACTAGAGAAACTTGAAAGTTAGTGTGCTATTGCCTTTGTCCAGTGCTAAGAAATAAATCCTTTTACTAACACACTTGTCACTACAATATTGAACAACAGCTTGTTTCCCCAACTTGAGGTCTTTCTGGACATTGATTCTAAAGGGATGAAGACATTCTCTTAAAAGACAAAAAAATCATCATCCAAGTGGAATATTGCCAAGGTAAATTCTTCCATTCGAGAAACATTTATTGAGATGGCCTTTAAGCCAAAAGGGAAACAATAAAGAAGAAAACAGTTGAATCCCTGCCCTCCAGTCTGACCACTCAGGAAGGAGTGACAAACACCAGGAACACACTAGAGCAATTGGTGTTGAGAAAAGAAAAGGTCAAGTTGACACAGGGGTATTTAAGATGATATCCAAGGGTTCTTCCTGGGGTTTGGTATTTAGGCTCACACCCAAGGAGCGTGACAATTTGCCAAGCAAAGTGAGAAAAACAGCAGACTCTGGATTGAGAGGCAATAGAGACTCGTCATGCATAAGAAATTCAGAAAAACTTCCCAAGGCCAAGGCAGAGAAGCAATGGATGGGGCAGCAAGCTGGAAAGGAAGATGGGGAGTAGGGGCAGTTTTAGGGGAAGCACTGGCCACCAAGTGAAATGTTGGAGGCTTTATTCACAGAGCAGTGGAAACCCAATGAAGTAGCAAAGTGAGCATCTAACAATTTTACATACACGTTTCAAGCAAACAAATACCTGACAACTGGTACTAGAACCTCCATTCTCAGCCTAAATGGTGGAGCTGGAGACATAGAAGGACCTGCACACAGGTCCTTTTCAACATTGGGCTCAAGGAATAGAAGCAGGGGATGGGGAAGAATGAGACTGAGAAGAGGGGAGGGGAGAGGAGAAAAACAGTCCAAATGTAGCACTGAGAAGATTTCTATTGTGTTGAACAGGTCTCCACTCACTAGGAATACTCTAAGGAACTTGCAGCACAGGGAGTACAGCAAGACTCCAAGAAGAAGCTGGTGATGGTGCCAAGTGCTGTAATCCTAGCTACATAGGAGATGGAGATAGAGAAATCATATTTTAAGCTGGAAGACAAAAGCCACAAACTAAAGAAAAAAAGATGGGGGAATGGCTCAAGTGTGCCTTCAGTTCAAGCTTTAGTACTGCAAAATACAAGACAGAAAGACAGACAGATGACAGATAAACATATGATAAAACAGAAAAATTGGTGTCTTAGGATCAGCTAGCCAAGGGAGGGCAAAGGAGACTTGTTTCGCTCACTCCCCACTCTCAAGGAGTCCTACCTGTAACTTCATTGCAAGTCCAGCTGGCACATACATCCAGATGGTTCAAGTCCTGGCAGATTCACAGCAGACAGCAGTAGAGAAGCCCAAAGCAGAGCCAGAGGCACAGGAGCAGCTGAAGCAGTGTAGTCAAACTAATGCTGTTCCACTAATACGGCTCCACTAATGCTGTTCCACTAATATTGTTCCAATTAATACTACTCCACTAATACTGCTCCACTAAGGCTGCCCCACTAGTATTGTTTCAATAATACTGCTCTAATTAATACTACTCCACTAATACTAATCCACTAATGCTGTTCCCCTAATCCTCATTCACTAATACTACTCCAATTAATATTCCTCAACTAGTACTACTCTTAATACTAATCCACTAATGCTGTTCCACTAATACTATACCATTAATACTGCCACACTGCTGTTCACTAGAATGAGGCAGAAATAAACAAGTGGGACAAGGCAAAAGAAGTGTCGTCTAGGTGACCTCATATACCTCACTCAGGAGGCTGCTATGATTCTGTGGCTATCTCACTTCTAAACACACATGGAGTGTTTGAAGGTGAGGCACAGTACTGGTCCTCTTGGTTGCTGGTGTTGTTATTCTTGTTTATTGTACTGGGAATTGAACCCAGAGCCTCACAAACACCAAGCATGTTCTCCACCACTGAACTGCAGCTATAGTAGGACTGAGAATCTAGTCGCCAGTTCCATTTGCAGATACTGCTTTGATTTTTCTGAGTACCACTGTTCTTACACCATTACATCTAGAACTCCCAATGGCCCTGCAATAGGAGACCAAGGTTATAATTGTGAATGTTGTCTATGACTGCATTTCAACCCATCCTACACTCACCATTTCAAGGCCATAGCACATGTTTCTCGTCCCACAAACTTCCTCTCCATCAGGGATGTAGGGACACCTTCCCAGCTCTTCAGGATCTTGTGGTCAGCACATGCCCAGGGATGAGGACATCTGAGGGCATCACTGGGGCTCAAGGCTGCGCTGATGCTGATGGCGGGAGAAAGCCTTGGCTCCAGCCACAGGGGCTTCTCCCCAGGCAGCCTGACTCCATACAGTGCAGCGATTTACATTCCCCAGAGGGACACGATCCTCCAAGGCCATAGAGCTCACTCGACATTATTTCCAGAGCATCTCACTGGTTATCACCAGTTAACCCCATCTAACGTGGAAGAAGACTGTGCACACACATGAATGACAGGATGTAGAGGTCACTGACTGTCTTGGAGATTGGCCACCACAATCACCACTTTACAACTGAGGGCTGTTGGGGCCCAGAGAGGTAAAGTAACTTGGGTAAGATCACACAGTAAATTATAATTCTATGATTTGAACATGGTTCCCTCTCTCTCTCTTTCTGTCTCTCTCTCTCTCTCTCTCTCTCTCTCTCTCTTTCTGTCTCTCTCGCAAAGTCCTATGTTCTTAACAATTACACTTACTGTCTCCTTAAGTAACCTAATAGTCAAAGCCAAAGATATTTATCCACACACAGAACTGTTTAATCAAAACTATTATCAAGAAGAAGGAAAGAGCAGTCCTGGAGCCGACCAGTAAACTTAACTTGGCACACATTTCTGACTCCTGCTTGCTTCTACAGACTAAACTGTCAGATTTATAAACACAGGTATACTTGTGCCAGAATTAACTAAACATTACATGGCACAGTGTGGGGAAAGGCACAATCTGAGAAAGTTTAACTTAGTAAAATAAAACTGACTTCAAAGGAGTGCAGATGGATTCCATATGACCTTTAAGAGTGGGGGCTGCAGGACTATGATGTGATCACTAGACAGGCTGGAATCAGAAATTACTTTCTTCTACTTACTTATGAGACAGTAAATGAGTAATGATTGCTATAAATCACACAGGATACCCAACTCAAGTTCTTTGCTGGGGTTATACTCCTCAGCAGAGCAGAGCTGTAAATGTGAAGATCTAGGAACAAAGAAAAGATGTCCTGAGGATTTTCTACATCTCTAGCTGTATGGTAGCTGTGATCGCCATGTAATGGACCATCAGAGTTAGATACAATAAGCAACTCTTATCATTCTCTGGTGAAGGCAGTATCAAACATGGCAGTGTTGAAACCATGTGGAAAAAAATCTAAAGACTGCGTTCTTTTTTTTTTGCGGGGGGGGGGGGGGGGGGGAGGGTCCAGTTGTGGGGCCTGAACTCTGGGCCTGGGCGCTGTCCCTCAGCTCTTCAGCTCAAGGCTAGCGCTCTACCACTTGAGCCACAGCGCCACTTCCGGCTTTTTTCTCTTTGCTTATGTGATGCTGAGGAATCAAACCCAGAGCCTCTGGCTTGCAAGGCAAGCGCTCTACCACTGAGCCACCTTCCCAGCCCAGACTGCGTTCTTAAGGTGGAAGGCCAGCTATGTTTGTCACACTATAGTTCCAACAGAGTCTAAAGTCATACCTGCTCACAGAGAAGCCATCAAAATTCTTACAAATGTGGGGGATCAGTGAAACCTCCCCCAACTTCTACCTCCTTCCTCTCCACCCCTCCAGAACAATATTTCATTGTACAATGCAAACAGCAACCTCAGAGTTGTAAGCACTGCTTCTTTTCAACTATAGTCAGCTCTGAAGATGTTTGCTCTCTATGTTTCTTCCTCATTTATGAAAGCAAATGAAAACCAGACATATTGTGGGCTGAGATCCACATAGTAAATTAAAGCCATTCCACACTTGACGGTTCCCAGCAGTGCTTCATATCTGCAGACCAGGTCTGCAAACTCAATCATTTTCATTCAACTTCTGTTACAATGCAGTAGACGTGGAATAAATGAGCCAGTGTGCATCTTTCCCTCAATTGCAGCAAAAGCAAAGCACAATTCCTTTAGAATAGTATTTCTTTAGATGTCTATTCAACAGACATCACTTCTTTTTGGAAAACAGTTTGATAAAAAGGCAAAGAGCTGTGCCACAATGTTGACGAAGAGTTTAAAGGATGGAAGAAAGTTAAACAAAGAGGCAGGGGATGCCAACACAATGAAGCACTTCCCAGGTGTCTTTGATCTTAAAAAGATGAAGTTCTGGAATGTCTGTGTAACAGTCTCCTAATATTCCCAGTAGTTTGCTTGTTTCTGTTTGTTTTTGCTTTCTGAGCAAGTGGAATCTTTGAAATGTGGCTGTCAATGTCTTCTCCTGGTCCCATGCCCTGTCGTGTACTCTGATGCCATTTCTCACAGCTATATTGCTTCAAAAGACAGCTACACTGTACCAACAGATATTAGTAGCAAACAGAGGAACTGCAAGCCAGTTATGAAACACCCACCCAAACCAAAACAAGTGCTTTCAACCAGAGCTCTTTGAGCCAGGGATAGTAGGAAACAAAAAGGAAAAGACAGGAAAGAAGTAAGGAAGGGGAAGAAAAAGGAAGGGAAGCAAAGGATGAAGAGAAAGAAGGAAGAAGGGGAAGGGAGAAGAAAGGAAGGAATACAAAGAAGAAAAAAGCTCAAGCTCCTCCCTGCCCTCATCCAGTCATGGGTGGCAGACACTAGGGGCCTCTTGGCCACCTGCCAAGAATGTGCCTCTGTCAGGTCCAGGCCTCCTGGATGGCATGTACTGCTACCCACCGCCAAGTCAGATGACATCTTAAAGATTGCAGCCAGTGACCTCAAACACTGCTCCCCACTGATGGCAGGGCATGCAGTCCAATCATGCCTGTGGACAGAGGCAGCTCCCAAACTCCCCTCAGCCCTCAGCCTTGCCTCACACCGCTGCACAGCTGCAGGGTTCTTATGACCAGTACCAGCACCCTCCCCATCTCTCCAATTCCTCTCACCCTGCAAAGCCACCTCATTTTATGATCTCCAGCTGTGTCTTCTGGTATTTGCTTTTATACTTCTACATCACTTTCTTCTTTTCTATCCAGATGTCCTTTGGTTCTGGTCTTCACACTGCAATGACCCTTGGTTTTTAATTAATTTATTTATTTAAATATCACTCCCCAAATCCTCATGGAAAGCTCTGGGAATGGTTTCTTCAGTGACAGCATCATACATGCTGCCTGATGGGAATGCAGTCATCCATGTGCTCACCCCTCTGCCCACCCACCCACCCGCTCACTCACCAGTGCTCTGGGACCTGAGCAGGGGAGGAGATAATTTATACTTCCTCTCCATGCCAGCTCCATGAGGTCTTAGTCTCATTTCAGATGTCAACATGTCAGCATACCTTGGGTCCTTAGAAAAACATGGCCCCCCAAAAAATGGAGCCTGGGCATCAATAAAAGCCTGGGAGCCTTGTCAGGAGAAGACGCATACACTAAAACCCTGGTTATAGAAGAATGTGTCAGGATGCTTGGACAGCCAGAGATGAAAATGTCACAGTGACACCTGGCTCACTCGAGTATTCATGCTCAATCAATAGCCAAGGCCACCCTACCCCCTAGCCTTGAAGCCTCTCTGTACACTGCCATCTTGTTACACCTCACAGAGCTGGGAGAAATGGCTAGGAGTATACTAACTCAGTTTATACCACAGGGTCCTACAGTCTATCTAGTCCAATAACTAGGTTGAAAATGTACTTGTCACACCTAATCTACTGAACCCTACTTTAGCCACATAGCATGCTATAGAGAGAGCACCCTTACTGCCTAGAGCAACTTTTTGCCTAGCATCCAGAGAAAAGGTCAAAATGCACAATCTGAAGTACAGATTCTAGTATTGCACTCATGAAGTCATAAACTTGAACGTTCATGAAGTTAGGACTGTCTGTGTGAAGGGACCCTTCTGGTGATCCCAGAACTGAAAGCCAGTCAGTGGTGCTGAGATCACTCATTTACCCAGAAAGATCATCCAAAACAAGTCATAGTAGATAGTTCTATCTAAGTAAACTGTCATTTTAAAAGATAGAAGAAACCATGTGCATTCTAACCATCAAAAGGAATTTTCCCAGCCCTTCTCCTATTGCTCTTGGACCATCAGCCAGCTGAATGGCAAGGGAAAGGTCTTCAGTTACCCTGCAGACATGAAGACATGGGAAGTTGGCTATAAAATTACATTTGGGTATTTTTTCTTATTCCCTATTCAAAGTCTGTCCAAGACATCTTTATAAAATAGAGAACTTTCTTCCCCTTTCCATTCTCTTCATTCTCGCATGTCGAGCTAGCTAACAATACTTCCCCAAACTCTCCCCTTCCCTTCCCACCTCACCCCTAAAACACTCAGCCGCCAACAGCATTTTAGCCTGTATGAACTTCTTAAAAAAACCCAACAAATAAATAAAAGAGTCCATAACAAAACGCTTCTCACCACTGCCAAGATAAATTGTGATCAGTCAGAACACTCAGTATGTATTCTAGTGGGGAAAACACCAACAGTTTTAAAGAAAATCGAGATCTGTGACCAAATGACCATGAACCACAGTGAGTACTAAATGTCTCCAAATCAAATTGCAATTCAAGAGGCAGAGGGTTATCTGGGAAGTCAGGACTAAATCCCAAGCTAGAAGCCATACGATATTTCAATAAAAACAAGGTGAGCTGTTTCCCTTGACTCTCCTTTGCTTTTCTTCCATTTTATTCATCTCTGGATAGAAGGGAGAGGCAGGGTGAGAGTCCTATGGAAGATGTGAATCATGACTAAAAACATATTCACTGTAGGAACAGACTAAAGCATTCCCTAGACTGTGTGTCTGTGTGTGTGTGTGTGTGTGTGTGTGTGTGTGTGTGTGTGTGTGGTGTTACTGGAGCTTGAACTCAGGGCCTTGCCCACTTGGTTTCCTTTTTCACTCAAGACTAGCTATCACTTGAGCCATGCTCCACTGCTGATTTTGTTGGTTAAATGGAGATAAGAGTCTCTCAGATTTGTTAAGGCTAGCTTCATACCATGATCCTCAGGTATCAGCCTCCTAAGAGTTAAGATTACAGGCAAGTACCATTGGCAAGCACCAGTAATCCTAGCTACAGAGGAGGTTGAGATGTGAGGATTGTGATGTGAAGCCATCCAGGGAAGGAAAGTCTGAGACTACTAACTCCAATAAACTACTCAGAAAAAGCTGGAAGTGGTGCTGTGGCTCAAGTGGTAGAGTGCTAGCCATAAGCCAAAGAAGCTCAGGAATAGCACCCCAGCCTCAGAGGTCAAGCCTCAGGACTAGCAAAAAAAAAAAAAAAAAAAAAAATATAATACAGGTATGAGCCAGAGGAAGTACAGAGTACATTTCAACTTCTTTATTCTTCATCATTAGCATAATTCACAGCCCCCTCTCTGCTCCCATGACGAGTGTCTTTACATGCTCAACACTAAAACACTCTAGCAAGTCCTGTTTAAAAAAATGTGTGGTGGGGTCAAGCCCAAATTATCCAAAGGGATTCCAATGCATAAACTAAGTTTATAAATGTTTAAGGCAGACTAGCCTTGAGCCTTCCCATAGGACAAGGATAAGGGCAAGAAAAATCAAATAAATCCCAGCTAGATAAGCAGTCTGCATGAAAGACAAGAGTGGGGGTTGGGGTAGGGAGCAGCAAAGGAGGTTAGAAAGGCCAGGAGGAGGAAGAAAGGTTCATGAAACTAGAGTTTGGGAGGAAGTTGTACCAGCAGTTAATAAAGAGCTATCATAACAAGGAAGATATATTCCCAGGACCCTGGGTGACTGAGCCTCTGGCAGCTGACCGGTATACATGATGATGTGGACAAACCAGATGCAGAAAATACAGTGGGTGGGAATTCAAGAATGCTCAGAGAAGACAATGTGTGTTTCAGCAGGACTGAAATCAGAGACATTTCTCATAACTATATCTTCACTGAAAAAAAAAAATCCCACCCCACAACAACAGTCAGGTGACAAGCATTATTTCAAAAGGAAACAATTTTCTTAGGAAATGTAGCTAGTGAAATGAAAGCACTCATCGTTATTTCTGTCCTGTTCTGAGGATATATGTTAGTTCCTGCTGCACCAAGCAGCTCCAGTCATCCTCAGTGATTATCAATAGGGTTATGATCAAGGAAAGGCTCCTGGCAGGAACTGCAGAATAACCCAGAATGACACCCTAGACCTTTCTCATGGGAATTCACTGCAAGCCGCATGAACAGGCTGCATTTTAGCAAACACATGGAGAAGACTCACCACATAAACCTCTCCTGTCTGCAGGAAATGCAGGCCCAATATCAACAGTTTGCTTCACACTGACCTCTCATCCACAAGAGTCCAGCTGCTCTTGTGAGCAACCAAGGCAGGATTTTTCTCTCAAGGATGTGAGGGAAGGAGCAGTAACTGAGAAAGAGTTGACTTATGCAGATGAGACTGGGCCCCAGGGACCATGGCTTTCCCACCAATCTTACTTATTGGTTTGGTTTCTTTTTTTTTCTTTGTAATTCTTGCATCCGTCCTCATGTCAAGAGTATCTCATCGCTCTCTTGATATTTCACTTTTTCCATCAGTGCTTCCTTCAGCTAGAAATTCATTGATTAAATTGCTTTTATTCATGAAGTCATCTTTTATATTCTGTTCTTATTTTTTCCTTTTGGCACAGCAAGATTCACATACCTTGATTCTATGGTGGCTTCTTGAGCATGTATTAACTTGCATGGGCTGAGTCATATTTCCAAACAACGTAAAACATAGTTCCTCATCTCACTTTCCTTTACACTTCCTTTTCTAAAGGGAAAGTTTCAGTCAATGTAATATCTACTTGAAAAGGCAGTATAAACTGAGGAAACAGGAGGTAGAATATACCTAACACTAAAACAAAATAAATCAGCACCCAAACATCCAATTTAAAGAGAAGGCTGGCTATATTTAGAAGGCTTGTCCTTAATCCAAACAGCAAACAGTTCCAGATTAGTGGGGGGGGGGGGGGTTTCTCCCTTACATTTGATTTAATAAAATAGAGATAGAGTCTGCCAAAACCCATATCCTTGCAGATCTTCCAAGTCTGGATCTCAGGGGATAGGGCTCAGGAATCTAAGACTCCAGCAGCATCTGCATACTGGAGCTTTAACAATGCTTTAGAAGAAAAGTGTTCATATCAAGTCTGAGAAACCAAAGACAGACATGGGCTAGGGGAGCAATCCGATTTTTCAGACAGGGACTCAAGCAACCCAAAGAGACTTTAAGACAGGTGAGAGTCCCTGGCAGGAAGCCTCTCGGGGGATCTTCAGGAAGCATGCCAGAGTCACAGCTTTCACTAGTCCTACATCAGTTCCCCAACATGCATCCACACGCTGCTCATTCATCTTCCAACTTGAAACAAGCCATTGAGTTTATTACAAATTAGTGGGCAGGCTGATTCTCAACACAAGAAAGGATCCATAGTAAATCCTGAGTGCTTTATGTTTGGTGACAAGTAAAAGAGAGATGGGAAGACAGCAAGTTAATTTGGCAGCCAGGGAGGAACGCAACCGAGGAATAGAAGCAATCGTCTAAATCCCGATGGTTCTCAGAATGGGAAGGGAAAAGGGGAGAGAGCTAGACATGGGACTATATTTCAGGGGCTGAGACATGACCCATCAGGCACATACTGGCAAGAGGCCCAGCATGAGGCTCCTTCTCAGGAACTAAGCATCCGCAAATTTTCAGGTCTCTGCAATGCACTCAATTATCTGTTAGCTAGTACTTTTCAGCCTGTACAACACTGAAAACACAAGACACTTAGAAAAATCTGGTTCACATGTAAATATTTACCTAACTACCTTCCTTGGGCTTGACAGATGTGCATCACTTTTTTAGCACAGTATGGCTCTGGTGAGCCACTCTGTTTTATTAGAAATATGAGCAGAATACAACTGGAAATGAGGAAATGTATTATAATCATGTTTGGTAGTTAAGAGTCTGTTCTGCCAGTACTTCTGAAACTGAGGAGGTCTGTATTTGAGCACCCACCTAGTGCAAAAGCATGAGTCCAAACCCCAGTACTCTCAGAAGAAGGGGGTGGAATGTGGGGAGAAGAAAGGGAAGGGAAAGGGAAGAGGAGAAGGAAGAGAAAGAGGGAGGGAGGGAGGAAGGGACAGGGGGAGGGAAGGAAGAAAAATGGAATAAAGAAGGAAAGTACTTAAAAGAATTTCTCAGATCTGAAGATCTTTGAGTATGAAGAATGAAAAGAAAGCTGCACTAGTCCCATCACTGAGGAACTTGAGAAGCCAGCGACTCAAAGACTGAGAAGACAGTTCTGGAGAGAGAGTCCAAAGACATTTGGAAGGAATCATATAGCTTCAAAATACATAAAGGTGTGTCCATGTAAGTGTAAAAGCTGAAACAGATGGGTTTCTTTTTTTTCATAAAATGTTTTATCCCATAACTCAGCATTAACAGACAAGGTGGTATTTGGGCCAAGGAACAACAGTATTTGTGCACAGGGGCTACAGTTTGGGTAAGAAATGGTCCCCCCAGAACCTCCATGTTAAAGCTGCGATGGCCAGCCTTGGAAGCCATTGGAAGGTGATGGAGAAAGGGGAAGGAAGTTATGTCATTGGGGTTTGCCATTGAAGCAGAAATTGGGATTTGGGCCTTCCTGTCGCTCTCCTGGGCCACCATGAGGTGGGTAGAGCCCTTCCATAGACTCCTGCCATGATGTACTACCTGGCACAGGACAAAAGCAACTGAGATTGAAAATAAACCTTTCTTCTGTTTAGTTTGATTGTCTTGGGTATTTTGTTGCTGTAACAGAAATCTAACCAGTACAGGGGCTGGGAAGGTGGCTCAGTGGTAGAGCACTTGCCTTGCACGCCTGAGGCCCTGAGTTCGATTCCTCAGCACCACATAAGCAAAAAGAAAAAAGCCGGAAGTGGCGCTGTGGCTCAAGTGGTAGAGCACTAACCTTAAGCTGAAGAGCTGAGGGACAGCGCCCAGGCCTAGAGTTCAGGCCCACGACCGGACGCCAAAAAAAATAAAAAAAGAAATCTAACCAGTACAGCATGACTCTCACTTTACATCTACCTTGTAGAGGAAGCATTGTTTAGGTGCTGCGTTAGATGGGCATCCATTAGTTCACTGAGTGTTGATTAAGAATGAAACCTCAGGTTGTTTAATCATGTACTTTAATTTTTAATTTAAAAAAAATTAGACTAAACATACAAAGTGCTCACTAGTTCAAAACTGACCCAACTGCCCTAGGGAGTTCAAAGGAGGGCAGTACTCCTCGGAGATGGGGAAGGGTTGAGGGTGGTGTGCAAAAGGTCCCAGAGGAGATGACCCCCAGATGACTGTTCATAGTTGAGTATGTCAACAGAGTCTCAGAAATGAAAAATGTGAAGACTTGGAAACAGAGCATTTCCATGGACATAGGAAGAAAGCAATAATTTTTGAAGTTTGTCTGAAGCATATAGTATGAAAAAAGGAGTCAGAGAACTCTGAGAAACAGGGTGAAGAGATTGGTCAAAATCAAATTAAGAAAGATCTTACTGGGCACTGTAGGATCACACTTGTGATCCTAGCTACGCAAGAGGCTGAAATCTGAGGATAGTGGTTTGAAGCCAGAATGGGTAGGAAAGTCCATGAAACTCTTATCCCCAATTAAGCACTCAAAAAAGCCAGAAGTGGAGCTGTGGCTTAAATGATAGAGCACTAACCTTGAGCAAAAAAGCTCAAAGACAGTGCCAGGCCCTGAGTACAAGCCCCAGGACTGGCATCCCTCCCCCCCCCCAATAAAAGGAGAGCAACCACAGTCCTCTCATCTCACATCTTGCACAGAAAACAAATCTTTCCACGCTTCAGGAAAACGACACTGTGATCTAATAACCTGATTACCATCATGCCCACCTTAGGCTTTGTGACCATTTTTATTGTCATTCTCTGAAGTCAGAAGAATGTCTAAACCAGCAGCAACTCTTGTGAGGTGTCATCAGCCTGCAGGACAACTGGGCACCTCTGTAAGTGAACACATCCTTCCCCAGTGGGTTATCAAGTCTTGTTGTTCTCCACAAATCTCTCCCATGCCCTAATAAGTAGAAATGGATCACCCTCACAGAAGACTTTCTTGCAACCCAGATTATCTGGAGAGATCTCAAACTTATGATGCGATTTCTGAGACATTCTACAAAGCACCATCCCCATTTCTGCCAAGAGCAATAACAGTTAACGTTGAGGACACCCTCCATCCTGGACTCGTGGGATCTCATTTATCCCACAGTGATTCTGTGGGGTTGTGGCAAACACTTAGTCCATTTACAAATGAGAAAACCAAGGCGCAGATAAGTAAAAGAACTTACCGTGACACACTGAAAGTAGTGAATGAGTGCACATTCATCCTTCTCAACCCAGCCCCTCGGTCTTGACCCCACAGCTCCTACCTGTGGCTCCTCTTCTCTATCTGGTGTTCTGGACATGGAAATGAAATCCTGGATTTCTCTGAGGATGGAATGGAGATGTGTCTTCCACCATGGGCACTTGTCAAATCTTATCCTCTCAGCTGTCAGTCCCTTCTAGTTTAAAAGAAAAAAAAATTCTAACTTGAACCTCACCTTCCATCACCATTTTTTTTGTTACCTTACAGACTATCACATTTTTATCTTGAGATTTTTTTTTTTAAATCCCCTACCAGTGAACTTCATTGTTTTCAGATGTCAAATGAATCTGTCACCATCTGAGCGTCTCCACAGACCTTGAAATCATGATTCATCAAGGTCATGTTGGAGCCTAGCAGTCAAACCCTGACCCCAAAAAAAAAAAAAAAATCGAAACTAAAATGGGAAAATAAAAAGACTTCTCCTTAGCTGCATGTACATCTGCACATTTCTTTGGGGGTTGACTTTGAAATTCTACAACAGTGCCACATGGAGAACAAGCTATGATTTGATTGTTGGCGTATTTGAGTTCACAAACATATGCTCATGAGTATGTGGAGAACTAGGCCTGCAATGCCCATGTGTTCACAGGCCCTTTATTGTTTTTCTAGAAATTTCCAAAAACAGGTATGAATAAATTATAACCTTAATGGAACCCTTCATTGGAGTAATTTTGATCCAGGTAACCCGTATTCTCTTAGATATGTATAGAATATTTATAAATTTGCAATTAGCCATTTTAATGGGGGGGAGGAAACTAAAGAACAGCAAAGTCTATTTATGTTTCCCTAAATTATCCTCCGAATCCTGTCACTGTATATCCAACAAGAACATTTTTTTGCCATTGTATCACGAAAATGTTGTGTTTCATAGTCCGCTTTCTCTTAAATTTATTTAATATTCCTTTGTACCTAAATAGACCCATACTTGTCTTGCTTGTGTCATGGAATAGTTATGCGGTTCCCCTTCTTGATGCTATTGCTGTGGGGTTTTTTTCATCTTTTCATTTGGAGTTGTGTCTTCTACTATTTTAAACTGAGTTATTTTTAATGACATATTATAGTTTACATTTCCCTCTCTAGGGATTCCTCTGTAGAGCACTAGCTTCAACTATATTTTTACCCTCTTCTAAGTCTTCTGTAGAGCACTAGCTTCAACTATATTTTTACCCTCTTCTAAGTCTTGTCTTTAACCAAGTCTAAATTAAGAACCTAATTAAAACAACAACAACAACCACACACACACACACACACACACACACAGACACACACAGAGGAGAAAAGGCCTAAACACTAACTTTATCCACCTTTTTCTTCTATTTCTCTTCAGAGCTTGGTTACTAGAATCTGTAAAGCCCAAGAATTGGGACCACGTGAAAATTGAGAATGGTATTAAAATCTTTAGGGTTTTGTGTTTTTAGTTTTAATTCTGCCAGCCCACTCTCCAAAAGACCTATAGCAATCCACAATGCTGGCAGCTCTGTGTATATCTGTTCCTCCACCAAAGCCCACTGTCATTGCATTTTACCATATCTACCACATTACATGCCTAAACAGGTACAACTTGGCATTTAACTGGTGTTTTAAGATTCAAACCCTCAACTTTGATCAAAGCCAAACACATTGCTATAGTTGCTTTCTCTTCTCTTCCTGTGATCATGCACAATGTCTTCCCCTCCTGACACTGAATCACATTTTAGTATTGGTATGGCACATTTATATCAATTTATAATTTATCTATAACTTTTGTATCAGTTTGTATTCTATGTTTCTTGTATATAACATGTATGCTTTTACAACAAATTATACTCTTTGCTTTGCCATTCTCTTCTCTGAAATTTTTTACAGAATTATTTTAGATTTGTGTATCTAAGTCCAGGACAACCTTGGAATATCCCATTCCCACCAAGAGGCTTGTTCATAGGGCAGTTCTCATACTGGTGGGCGAGGCCAAAACTCAGTACAATTACATAATTTTTAATACAGAGATGGTATTTTGCATTCATTTTTTTAGGTTTCATATTTACAAAAAACTGAAGATAGTACAGAACCCCCATGTAACTCATATCTAATTCCCCCTAATAATATGATGTTACATCAGTAGGATACTTTTATTTCAACTTACAATCTAGTATAACTATAGCTACTATGGTTATAGTATATAGTCCAGATATATTCAGATTTCCTTAATGTTTACCTAAGGTCCTCTTTCTCTTTCCAGACTCCATCTAGGATACCATATTATATTTCATCATTAGGTCAGCTTTTGTCTCTGACAAAATGCCGGGATAGGCAACACAAAAGAAGGAGAGGGAACATTTACTTATTTGTGGGTGACATTAGTTGTTTTTTGTCAGTCATGGGACTAGAACTCTGGGCCTGGGCACTGACCCAGAGTTCTTCAGCTCAAGGCAAGCACTTTACCACTTGAGCCACAGTGTTACTTCCAGTTTTCTGGTGGTTAATTGGAGATAAGAGTCTCATGGACATTCCTGCCCAGGCTGGCTTTGAACTGCAATCCTCAGATCTCAACCTCCTGAATAGCTAGGGTTACAGGCGTGAGCCACCAGCACCCAACCTGATGTTAGGTTTATGTCAGCATCTTCATTTTCAGTTGGATGGAATTTTCAGACTATTTTAAGAATTGTTCACACAGTTTCTATAGGAAAAAACTAAATGACTAAATGGCATGCTCAATACAACCTGGCTTTCTCCCTATATATCAGTCATCATATCCACCATCACCATATGTACAAGAATAATTTACCCAAGGAGATGCCAGGATAGTGCATAATAAAGAATCTAATAAAGAATCATCAATGTAGATACTCTTTATCACTGACCTAGACATCTGATACTGGAATACACACACACTTTCAAATATGCAAGCATATTACAAAGACATGTACAAGATGTTGAAAGGGATGCTTGCATTGGCTTTTGTGTAGTCATGCTTTTAAAGGCCTCTAATAAGAATCAATAATGAGATGGACTGACTCCTAGAAGTCTACAGAACACTGCTGGCAGGTGCGAGGTTTTCCCCTCAGATCCTGGCCACAGGTATGACTCATCTCACTCAAGCCCAGCCAACCTATACTTTAAAGAACTCATTGCTACAAGGTGCTTTCAATTTCTAATGGAATCTCCAGATGTCTGTTGCAAAATACCTTGGTCCTTCATACACTTTCATCTGTTGGCTGGTAAACAACTTTTTCTTTTATCTTCAAACAGCCTGTTTATTTCAAAAAAAAAAAAAGTGTTGAGTACAATTCTAGGGATTTTCTGTTTTTATCTAAAAGTTGACACACTTGGCTTTGAGCAGTTTGTTTTTGTATCTGAAGACCATCTTCTGGTTATGTTGTTTTTATTGCCAGTGGAACTGACAGGTATTGTCAAAAACAAATAAGTTGCCAGCATAATATTTGTCCTTAAGACCTAAGGCTAAACCTCGCAATGTGTGTGAAGCTTTTTGAATCAACCTGTGTACTTCTAAGGATATGGTGAAAGAAAGAAAGAAAGGAAAGAAAGAGGGGGGGGGGAGGGAGGGAGGGAGGGGGAAAAAAGCCCAGAAAGTCACAGGATGTAACTTGTATCTGAAGCACCGTGGAAGTCCGTCAAGTGGCATCAATTTTGCCTCCCATTTGCTCCATTGGTAGAGTAGGTTTTACAATGCTGTTTTTGTTTTAAAGTAAAATTCTGGGCATTAGGCCATTGCCACACCATTTAGAAACAAAAATAACAGGATGTCTCGTTTTACCATAAAGATTAGGCTACAAAGCAGCCAACTCCATACTGGTCTGGAAGCTCCTGGAAGGAAAAGTCTCTTCCATCATGGAATTCCTGTCCCTCTGTAATGACCTGAGAGCAAGAAAATCCGTGGAGGCACGGTTAAAGGTGACAAAGGAGTTTTATTAGCTGGTCTGCAACCTTGTCTTGGGTTACTTCAGAACTAGGAGCAGCTGCAACCTCCAAGGGGCAAGTTTTTTTCCTTTTTCCTCCTTCCCATGGGCCTCTCCGCTGTCTTCAGGCCTTTCAATGCCTGTCCACGGGCCTCTGCGCTCTGCACAGGCCTCGCGCTCCACGGGCCTCTCCGCTCTGCACAGGCCTTGCGCTCCACGGGCCTCTGCACTCTCCACAGGCCCCACACTCCACGGGCCTCTCTCCTCTCCACGGGCCTCTCTCCTCTCCACAGGCCTCTGCGCTCTGCACAGGCCTCGCGCTCCACGGGCCTCTGCACTCTCCACAGGCCCCACACTCCACGGGCCTCTCTCCTCTCCACAGGCCTCTCTCCTCTCCACGGGCCTCTCTCCTCTCCACGGGCCCCACACTCCACGGGCCTCTCTCCTCTCCACGGGCCTCTCTCCTCTCCACGGGCCTCTCTCCTCTCCACGGGCCTCTGCGCTCTCCACAGGCCTCTGCACTCTCCACAGGCCCCACACTCCACGGGCCTCTCTCCTCTCCACGGGCCTCTGCGCCTCTGCGCTCTGCACAGGCCTCGCGCTCCTCTGCAGGCCTCTGCGCTCTCCACAGGCCTCACACACCTCTTCAGGGGCACCTCTCTTCTCCACGCACCCGGGTCTCCCCTTTGACGCACCCCTTTGACGCCCCGCCCCGCCTCCAGCGGCCTGAGGAGCTTGGAGGTGTGGTCAGTGTGGGGCAGGACTTCCCCCGCGGGACTTCCCCCCACACACACACCAGGTTCTCACACCTCGGAACTACCACAGTCAATGGGTCTCCACCCCACCACAGGACCTTCAAGGAACTCTTTTAAGGTACCAGTGACTGATGCCCATAATCCTAGCTAGCTACTCCCGAGGCTGAGATTTGGGGATCACAGATCACAACCAGCCCAGAAAGAAAACTCTGCCAGACTCCATCTCCCAAGTAACCAGCAAAAAGAGTTGCTATGGAGGCATGACTCAAATGCTGGGGTACACCAGACACAAGTAAAACCACAAAAACAAGAAAGTTCACGTCCCAGGACCGGTACCAACAAACAAAAAGATAGCCGAGGATTCATTTTTCATTATAATAATTTCAACAAATACAAACTCAGGCTTAAATTCACAGATCCTAACCACTGAACATGAAACTATACAAGATTCAAAGCTACAATCATAGACAGAAATATAACAAGGAAGCAATATATACTACTAAAAATGGAAGCTCATGAGGAAGAATTGTAATCATAGTAACTAAAGAAAGCTATCAGATAATTTATTATAAAATCACAACTGGCATGCCTTCTTGGCAAATTATTTTATTACATTAATTTTGATATCTACAGATGCATATTAGTATATGCTATATATATTATGGTTAGATATTACTGCATAAATAGTACATGTTATTATGCTTTCTAGATTAGTGTCATTAACATAGCCATATATTCAGATAGCTTTAAGCAACTCATCAGATCCTAAAAAAACATAGCATATTATTTCTAGTTTGTTTTGTTTCTTACTGTGTTTGTGTTTTATTTGAGTTTTGGCTTTGTTTGAAACAGGGTCTCCTATACTCCTAACTTGAATTTCACAATCCTCCTGCCCCACCCCCAAGTGCTGAGTCATGGATGAGAGTCACCATCATACTGAAATGAAATTTAGGTAAAACTCAAATTTAGTGTTTAATGAGAGCTGGAGATGTGGCACAATTGGTAGAGTCCTTGCCCAGCAAGCACAAGGTCCTGAGTTCAAAGCCCTAGAACAAGCAACTCCCAAAGTTGAAAATACAGTTTTCAATGATGGAATATTTTCACTACATATTTTACAAATATTTTAACTTTTTTATACCTAAATCCAGTATGTAGTTGAGGTTAAAAGTACTTAAAAGATAATTAAAATTTCTTTATATCAAATATATTTTTACTGCACTAAATATCATATTTTTTCAGGATATAATTGGATCATGAAAATTATTTAATTAACAAGTACAACTGTATATATTACATATACATATTATATACATATATTATGGAATAATTAAATAAATAATGTGTGCATTCCCTCACATTCTTATCAGTTTTGATAGTGAAAACATTTAAAATCTGCTTTACAGATTTTCAAGAATAGAATGCATTGTTACTAACTATTCACCCGGTTACATAATGGACCTATTTTTTTTAACTATCAAGTTCAAACAGAGAGTAAAGATTTGTTAATGCAATATGCTAAATTTTCTTCAAGTACTAACATATCCTTGGCCTCTGAAATTGTGCTTTTATTATTTTTTAAGGAACTTAGTCTGCTGGAAATGTACAGAATTATTCTTTATTTTGTAAATTACATGGTGAAAATCCACATAAGTATTTACATATGAAAATGTGTGCTTCCATAATCCACAATAGAACAAAAATTATTAACTCTACTAGTCAGACATCAGGAATTATATCTAAAATGACAGAGCTGTAATTTATGTTTTTTTATCCAAAGGATTCTATTATAATTTTACAACTATGGTTTTACACTCTTCGCCTAAGTATATTATAATGCTGCCACTGTTTATATTCTGCACAAAAGACTGTTGTGATGTTTTAAAAACCCTAAAACTTTAAAAATTTTAGTAAGTACCATGATCTCCCCTAATGTTTCTGGAATAATCCTCTACATGCTTCACATATCTGTAAAGAGGTTAATCGTGACACAATAATATTTCTCTTTTCTGAGTTTTTGTTGTTGTTTTTTGGGTTTTTGGTTGTTGTTGTTTGTTTTTTTTTCAGTTGTGGGCTCTAAACTATGGGCCTGGGCGCTGTCCCTAAGCTCTTCAGCTCAAGGCTAGTGCTCTACCATTTGAGCCACAGCACCACTTCCAGCTTTTTCTGCTTATGTGGTGCTGAGGAATCAAACCCAGGGCCTCATGCATGCAAGGCAAGCACTCTACCACTGAGCCACCTTCCCAGCCCTATTTCTCTTTTCTGTAACTCGTATAATTCTAAATGTTTTTATAAGATTTCAATTTGGAATATTACCTTACTGTTGATGTGCATGCCATATTTTCATGATTACTAAGAAACAGATAATAACTGTTGACAGATCCTGGGTTAGATTTTCTTCTATGAACTGTTTATAATACAGATAAAGTCTGTAGGCACTTGATTCAAACCCCAGTACCACCAAAAAATGGTAACATTTAAAAATAATATTGCATGACATGTCTCCAGAAATGAAGTAGTTAAATTCCCTAACATTTTCACAGTAACAACAACAACAAAGCCAGTGCTCTCATGAAATTAACAAATTGTTACATGGTAATCTCCAATTTCTATCTATGTAAAACATACTTTCTGGATTATTAATGGAAATTGAGCCATTACATAGCAATTTGTGTTACAGTGTAAGAACTTGTAGATTAATTGGTAATTTAGTACTATAATTTTCCTCCAAGAAACAAATCACAGATGCCACAAACTGTGACAGCAGGCGTTAAAATGAGAGAGTGCTAAAGCCAGGAGATTTTTTTTGGTTTTTAGATTTACCAAGATAAATATGAAGTTCATATTTAGAGATGCAGATTATGACATCAACAGGTTTTTATTACCATTATTATTGATCTCATTCCTCCCTTGTAAGGGAAGGCAGAATGACAATTATCTTTTCTGTTAAAGTAAAACAGAATCCTTCCATCTGTTAGGAATTTGTCACACTATGCAGATTGGGTAGAGTTTAACTCCTTGCTGACATAAGCCTAAAAATTGTCCTAGCAACGAATCAAGTCATCTCCTTTCTTTTGGAGTCAAATATGAGGATAAAATAAATGTTAAAATTCAATAGATCAAGGATGTCTATATTTGGAGTTCACTTCCTTCTAGGCCTTTTCTTCTTTGACCATTTTGTAACTTATACCATGTACAGAATAAAGGTAGAATCTGGGTCTTTTGTTCTCTGAGAATAAAATTTTAGCCTTCTCTTTGTTTTAAAATATTTGCATTTTTAATTTTCATTGACACCTAATAATTTCTCATATTTTTGAAGTACAGTGTGATAATTTGATACATGGATAGTGTGTAGGGATCAAATCAGAATAAATTAGCATTTCCATCTTGTGAAATATTTACCATTTCTCTTGGTCAGGAACTCTTGAAATACCTTTCTTCTAGTTTTACAAAATATACAGAAAGCTGTAAATCACTGTGATCCCTATCTGTCAACACTACAACATAATCCTTCTACCTAACTGTAACTGAGCACTCATTGGTTTTTCTCTCTATCCTCTCTCCTGCCTTCCTTTGCTTGCATCTAATGATGACCACTATTCTACTCTCTAATTCTCTAATTTTACTCTTTATGCCTCCCGCAGGGTTGGAATGACCCTACCACACCCAGCGTTTTCCACTGGATTTTGTTAACCGTTTACCCCAGATGGTCTTGAACTGGGATCCTCTCAATCTCTGCTTCCCAAGTAGCTAGGATTATAGGCATCAGCCACCTCATCTGTCTTCAATCTGTCTTAATTTAACTCACAGCATGACTGAAAGTTGACATTGTTTTGGGTTACATGCAGCCTTTTATGCCTTTTGAGAGATGACGGTCTAAAACTTTTGGAGTTTCTTTTACAATATGCAAAATTGAATAGATGAGCTATCTTTGGGCCATCCACACAATGAGAATATAATTATGAGATATCTAAGCAACTATGATTGAAATTGTGACTATTGTAGACCACCAGAAGAAAGTTAAAAAATGATGATGATGATGATGATGATGATGATAACAACAGCAGCAACACTTTAATGCCCTTAAGTGGGGCAACCATTTGTTCCTAACTCTGGACATTGGAGATTCTAAGTGCTCATGCCCAGTCATGAGCACTTAGACCTGGTCTGGAAATTTATCCATCAGCCTCTGGTCCTGGGGCAGGGCCAGACTTGAACTGGACACAGCCTGCCTCCCCATAGGACTTCTCAGCTTCCATAATCATGTGAGCTCACATCCTTAATAAGTTTCTGTGTGTGTGTGTTTGTGTGTCCTGTAGGACACAGAACCACCAAGACATGCATGTGACTATCATGAAAACTCTGACTTCTCCATGTGAAAATGGAGGGTCTGGAGCAAATGTGGATGACAGAGGTGAAGTCAGAGAGTCAGCAAGGCCCATGCTTTTGCCACTACTCCATCCACGCGACCTTCTACAAGGAACCCAGGAGATGTCTCACATGGGATCTGTCAGCACAGTGGGGTGTGTTTCAGAGAGCTCTGAGCTACACACTGTTACAGCCAGACTTCAGAGAAGGAATAGTGGATGATAAAGTGGTTTGGTTTGGTGTTCTATCTTGGTACTTTCTACCAGAGTCATCTAAGAAAAGATATAAAATCCTTGAAAGTTAAATTTTAGACAGAACAAAGAAAATTAGCTTTGGGAAAAAGATTTCCCCTTCAAATAAATATTTGCAAGGGGGGCGGTCAGGAAGGGAAAGAGTGGGAGAAGTAGAGGGAGGGGGTGACACTGTTCAAAAAGAAATGTACTCATTACCTGACTTATGTAACTGTAACCCCTCTGTACATCACCTTTACAATAAAATCTAAATTAAAGAAAATATTTGCTGAAGGAGTGATTAATTAAAGAAATAAATAGAAGTATTAGAAAAAAACTTTTCTTATGTTAAAGTATGAAATGTGCCTCTTAAAAAACCCTGAAGACTACTTGTATTTCTCATGAATAATCAAGAAAGAAAAGAGATTATGCAACTGTCACCCCTCTGTATTTTATAATAACAATAAGAAAATTTAAAAAAGAGGGTCAGACTAGAACTGCTCCAAGGAAAAGGAAGAAACTTCGCATCACACTCAAGTCAAAGCTCACTATCACTGGCCACCAGTGACTCAAGCCAGTAATCCCAGCTACTCAGGAAGCTGAGATCTGAGAATCTTGGTTTGAAGCCAGCCCAAGCAGAAAAAAACCTGAGAGACTCTATGTCCAATTAACTAGCAAAAAAAAAAAGTGGAAGTAGGGGTGTGGCACAAGTAATTGAGCACCAACTGTGAATGAAAAAGCTGAGCAAGAGACAAGGCCTTGTGTTCCAGCTCTATCTAGTACACACACACACACACACACACACACACACACACACACGGGATATTTTCTAAACTTTACAATCAAAAGTCTATATAAAAATAGATTGCCACTTCTGTAATGGTCCCACCCCAGGCTTATTTTAGCTGAATATAGAACTTGAAGCAAAGGACCCTCCCCTCTTCCTCTGAACCTTGCTAGGAAGAACCCGCTCTGCTCTGCTAGGACATGCCCACACAGGAACAGGCTGGGCTGGGCTCCATGTTTCTCTAACCTCAGAGGTGTAAGGGCAACTCCATCCGGGGAATGTGAATCACACACAATAAAGTCACAGTCTCTCCAGCATTCTTGAGCAAGCTGCACTAAGCCTTCTGTGGTATCTAGCTTTCCTTTACTATCCATGAAGCTGAGAATGGCCACCTTGAAACCCCCTCATTTCCCTGTGGTCACACCTTACAACTTACATGTCTTCTATTCTTTTGTTTCTAGTTTTTTAACCTATGTGTTGCCTACCTGGAGCATACATAACTTTTGAGAAATTCAGCAAGAAAAGAATGTGAATTGATCTCAGTTGAATAGGAAAGAATATTAGTTGATGTTTTTCACTTCACAACTATATATGGATACATATTAACAAACATGAAACAGATGTGTGTCCTAAACAAATTGAAGCCCCACCTGGAAGCCCTAGACTGACTCAGCCAGCTGGTCTCCTTATATCTGTATATGTGGCTAAATCTAGCCACACCGGCCTTCCCTCTGTCATTCAGATGAACCAAGCTAGCTCCTAGTGGAGCGCCAGCCCCTGGAGACTCACTCTGCTTAGGATCATCTGTCCCTACACAGTCTCCGGCGTGCTCCATCTTGTCTCTCTAATTCTCTATCAGTAAGCAAACTTTAGAGTTTTCTCAACATATTCTAAAGGCTAGTCCTGTAACTCACTAGCTATGAAATGTGTATGTATCCACACTTCACATCCACATTCTTTGTTTTACTTAATCTTGATTAAGTTCTATAAGTCCATCTCTCTGTCTCTGTTTCCCTGTGTATCTCTGTTTCTGTTTCTCTTTCTGTCTCTGAGGCTCTCAGTTCAACCTCCAATACCATCAAGAATTTTTTTTCTAAATATTAGGGATCTCTATGATGGATGAGTGCTAATAACAACTTTCTAAATATCTGTGATCAAATCTTTCTAAATACTAGTGATCACATCTTTCTAATCACATCTTCTAAAGATTAGGGGTCTCTGTGATGGATGAGTGCTGATCACACCTTTCATCAGCTCTTTCTTCAGTTCAAAGGCTATCCTTCATGATGACCCCTACAAAAAATCCTAAATCCAAATCCAGGCAGCTAAATCTGTTGCTGCCTTTTTTTTTTTTTTTTCTTCCAGTCATGGGGCTTGAACTCTGGGCCTGAGCGCTGTCCCCAGCTCTTCAGCTCAAGGCCAGGGCTCTACCACTTGAGCCGTAGCACCACTTCCTGTTTTCTGGTCCTTTATTGGAGATTAGAGTTTCATGGACTTTCCTGCCCAGGCTGGCTTTGAACTATGACCCTCAGATCTCAGCCTCCTTGAGTAGCTAGGATTACAGGCATGAGCCACTGGCGCCTGGCTGTTTCTTTCTTTAGTTGCTAGCGTCCACCTCAAAGAGTTCATTGAAGCTCATACCTAACAGATAAAAACCTGGCTGATGCAACTTCCTAAAACAGAAGTTCAAATTAGACACCAGTGTTGCATAAAATATAAACATGTGGCTGTAACTTTCAGTCTTTGTTTTAAAAGGATTGTTAAATCATGGATGAATCTGAATGCATTTCAACACTCAGTAAAGATTCAACAGCCTCACCTCTGCTGGGCCCAGAAGTGAGAAACTGATCATCAAACACCAGGAAGACTGAGATGGCTTTCTGCTACCTATAACTGCTGTGTCTGCAGGGCCCTGTAGGGGGCGCCATCCTTGCCCCCACTATCCCCCATCCCCTACCCCCCTCCCCATGGCCTGACACACTCTGTGAACACCTCCACCTAACCTTCTGTGAACAGAGGCAAATCCTGCCCAGGATGGAAAGCAATCATCATCTCCCTTCTTTGGACACCTTCCATTTCCCCTCGGGCCTTGTAGTATTGGAAGGAGCTATAAAGTGTTGTCTCTGCATAAATACCTGCTCACTTTGAGAAAAGGAGCCTGTCTTGCCTACCTCAGGAACTCAAAGCTGAGTAGCCACGAGGTGGACTGTTCCAGCTCTCAGATGCTAGCACAATCCTCACCTCCATTAAGCCCACAGTGTTCTTCAGTGCTGCAGATAAGAGCATTCTTTCACACACATCCCTGCCCCCAAACTGTGGCAGTCGGCCTTCAACTGATAGAGAAAAACCAGGCATTGTATGTGTGTGTGTGTGGGTGTGTGTGTGGGTGTGTGTGTCACACATATACACATGCTATTTTTTTTAAAGAAAATTAGTTATTGGCAAAACTTGAGGGCAGGAGCAACAAATACCATGGAGTGACCAGAGGATGAGTCAGAAGGCTACATAACGTCCTCAAATCTTCTAGAGGGCCAGGAGAGCCTTCCAACCTCTGCCCTCTTCGTGCTTATCATTCTAGCCTGGGCAGCCCCGTGTTCAGGCTGTGCTTTTGGTGTGTGATTATTCTATCTAAAGACAGGTATCATCAGGCCAGCATCCAGGCCAACCACTCTCCAACAGAGAACGGAACCAAGCTCTGAAGAAGCACTGTGTGCCAAGTGTTTTACAGACCTGAGACATAGCAGTGCCTAAAAGAGACCTCTGGAGACAGAGCCTCAGGCTGGACTTTGAACTTTGCCTCTTACTGACTCAAGGCAAAGTTACTGTAGCTTTGTTTGCTCTTCTAGAAAGTGCAATGGCTCATATTTCATGAAGCTCAGGGTGAGCCAGGTGCTAGTGGCTCACGCCTGTAATCCTAGTGACTCAGGTGGCTGAGATCTGAGGATTATGGTTCAAAGCCAGCCTGGGCAGGCTCAACCACCAAAAAAGCCAGGAGTGCACAACACCTATGTGCATCTGATCATATAAAGTAATACTTATCAAAATGAACTCCAGGACATGGAAACAAGATGATTTTTTTTCTTCCTTGTTATTTTTGTTCTCTTTTCTTTTTGTCTTGTTTGTTTATCTCTCTTTGAGAGGGTAAGGGGGCACAAATGCATCAGTGGTACTCACTAAAAACTATGTTGAAAATAAACTATACAACTAGTGGGTGGAGATGGGAGGGAAAACTGGGAGAGAGAGTGAGGGAAGGGGTGACATTGTCCAAAAAGAAATGAACTCCTTACCTGACCTATGTAACTGTAACCCCTCTGTATACATACAATAACAATTTAAAAACAAATTTAAAAGCCAGAAGAGGAGCTGCACTCAAGTGGTAGAGCACTGGTCTTAAACACAAAAGCCCAAGCCCCGAGTTTACACCCCAGGGTGGTACACAGAAAATGAAAGGAAAAGAGCCAGCTTAAGATGAAGATGAAGAGTGAGTACATTACAGAATACTCTGTGCTTTGCACATAGTCTGGAAGAGAGCAATTGCCCTCCTTAGCTGTCAAACAGCATCACTGACATTGTTACCATCGCATCTCACATTCTCTTATTAGGCAAAATGGAACTCCATACCCTCTCAGATCTAAATTATTTACTCTTCCCAGCTTGGTCCCAAGAGACACTCGAGAAGTGTCCCTAGCCTCAGGAAGCTGACACCAGGAGCCAATGCATCACTCTTAATTTATCCACGCAAGTCCCTATAGCTCTTTCAGAGTTGGCTTGTGAAAGCCAGAGTCAATCCCAAAGGCAAACGTGGCTCATCTTCTGAAACAAAAAGGTCATTGGATGGGTGCAGCAGGTCAGGGTGGAGGGTACTAAAGGGAAACCCCACCAACTCATCGCTGGAATTGCAGGTTCCCTCCTGCTACACCGCCACTAATGGGATGAAAACCAACACATCTCATCAGTGATAGGTCCTTGTGCCTATTTTAAGAACAACATTAGAATTAGCCTTTTATGGACATTCAAAAGGCACACAGATATTATCTGCAATTATTTGCTTCTTTGCATTTATGGAATTGCTGCTTCCCCAAAGCAGGTGGCCTGAAGCAAACAGCGCCAGCTGTTTCCAAAATCATCTGTTACTCACCACACTCACACACACACACACACACACACACACACACACACACACACAAAACCACCCAGGAACTAAACAGTAACCGGCACATGCGAGAAATTAAAAGAAGCGTGTGACACATGCAGCTGGTCTCCCAGTAATCAGGATTTTTGTATTCCCTTTTTGCTCAACTAAGTGGATAATTTATAGCATTTGTCTTATTTGACCTTGTGAGGACTTTCTCAAGTGTTTACATGGCTGCTCTCATAGGTTGATAGAAACTTCTTTATCCCACGCAAATGAGGCAAATGAGACCCTGCTCCCCAGGGCTTCTTGGCACCTCTCTGGCTTCTTTATCTCTTTCAGGAATTCATCTTCACTACCCTTTTCACCAGACAGTATGGGTTTCCTAGAATACCAGCTTCCTGCCCCTCTCCTCTCAACCTGCCGTCTCACAGGGCGCAAAGTGCCTGCTACTGGGGGGAAATGAAGGTAAATGTTGCATTTCAGTAATAGGGCATTTTAAAAAGTTTAATCTGATTTTTAAAAATATATGTGTACACACACATATACACACATACACGTACATATATATGTGTGTGTGTATACGCATACACACACACACACACACACACACACACACACACACGTCTGAGAATAGAGATGGCTTAGGAATAAGGCTGACCCAAGAACTCTCCAAAGATACTGACTTGAAATTCCTATAGCAAGATGCAGGCACTGGGACTACATAAACGAGTGCATCATGCAGGAGGGGACTAATTTGATCGCACAGAACTTAAATCCTTCGGAGACCAGGCTAGGGAACAAACATCCTAGCACAGCAGAACTGTACACGAGTAAGAGAAGGCAATATGGATCTCACAGGTGAAACGTTGCTTTTGGAATTAGAGGAGGGTGGCTTGCCTCAACCCACATTAACCAACCAGTGGATGGTTTTAGGTAAGGTCTACATCCTGGAACTCCAGGATTTTAATTCAGAAGATAAAGATAAGTCTTCTTATCATTCAGATGAAGATAGTAGTTCTTTATTTTTATCCAGGACTTCATATTTGTGCATTTTCCTACTTTCTACAAAGTATTTTGTAAACCCAAAATCCATACCCCCTGTAGTTTGGAGGTTACTTCCAAATAAGCACAGGCGCGGCGCAGGGAGAATTTCTGTGTCCTCATTTCCAGAAGAGATTGAACCAAACAATTTCTCATTTCCGTTCTCATGTCGTAAACAAATGTCATTTTCATGATCTACTGAGTGCCACATTTTGAACATTGTTGGACTGTGTGTTAGAGTTCTGCTGTGTAGAACGGTTCTAAAGAGCGCAAAAGCATTGCCTCACATTCTGGAGTTCCAGGAGGCAGTATTGAATCTTATGGGTGGGGAAGTGACCTTGAAGTGACCTTGAGTGGGCTCTGACTGTCTGCTGTGGGCCTTTCTGACTTTGGAATAACTCATGTGACCAGGATCTATATTTATCTGGGACACATGAGGGCCTACAGCTACATACCAAAGTTAGTCTGTCAGATGCAAGAGGCCAAAGTACTAGCCTCACAATCATTACTGATTCATACTCTGAACCTAGGAAAACTCCAGGGCCCAAAATGTGTGTTTTACATAGAAACTATGCTCTAATCCTGAGACAGACAGAGGTCTACAGGTCTCAAGAGCGGTGGCATTTAGGAGTAATAGTAGTAATAAGAAACATTAATGCTTATTGAGTTCTTACTGTACTCTAGACACTGTATTTCATTTTAGAGTAAAAATTGCTTTTGAAGAAATAGAGAAGATGAAGGGGGAAATTCAGGAAACCAACACTCATAGGAATTGAGAAGATATTGGTCTAAGGATGCATAGTTATAGTTACACAGGAGGGAGAAATTTAATAGATCTATTCTACAATTTTGAATCTAGTTAATAGCAATATATTACATTCTTGGAAAAGGCTGAGTAAATATTAAATGTTGTCACCAAAAAGCACTAAGATTAAGAAATTCATCAGCTAAATAGGTAAGTGTAACCATTCCACACTATATTCAAACACTATGTTGAACATAATAAATACAATTTTTTAATGCCTTGGGACAGGGTCTCACTATATATAGCTCAGGCTAGCCTTGAATTCTCAATCCTCCTGCCTCTACCTGTGGAGTGCTGGGCCAACGTGTATATCAAAACCAAATATAAATAATTCTATATCAATGTCAATTTATTTCTCACTATTAGATGTTTTGTGGCCCTGAAACCCTAAAGAAGAGGGGCTCAGGACATCTCAGTACTTCAAGGGAGTCAGGCACAAAGCACGGTTATCTGTCTTGCAGGACGATCCGGCAAGCTAGACACCCATGGAAGAGCTGAAATCATGGTCTTGACTTTGAAAGCATTCTGGAGGCAAAGCTTGTTCTCTCTGTCATTCTCTTCTCTTTGATTGGATCAAACTCACCCACATTAAGGAAGATGGTCTTTTTATACTCAGAGCCAACTTATTTAAACGCACTGATTTAAAAGTGTCTGCAGATGTCTTCTCAGTCATACCTAGGTCCATGTTTGATCAAATACTAGCTGAGAGGATATCTCTCCCCTCTGACTTAACCCTATCCACTCCTATTCAGAGGCCATCCAAATTCCCATCGGTTTGAACTTCCCACTCAAAGCCCACCTAGCGCCAACACCTTCCTAGTGCTGATCACTTACAAGCAATCTTCTCCTCTGTCTTTCCAGAAAGCATTATCTTTATCAGAATTAATGTTGACTGCATTTCAGGTCAGGGTTACTTGTGTATCTTTCATTATTATTTGTGAACCCAGACACAGCAACTCATAGTGCCATTCTTTCTCGCCCAGCATCTAACATAACACATACCAAAATAAATATTTAAAAGGGGATGGGTAGGGGCTGGGAAGGTGGCTCAGTGGTAGAGTGTTTGCCTCGTATGCATGAGACCCTGGGTTCGATTCTTCAGCACCCCATAAGAAGAAAAGGCCAGAAGTGGTGCTGTGGCTCAAGTGGTAGAGCGCTAGCCTTGAGCTGTAGAGCTGAGGGACAGTGCCCAGGCCGAGAGTTCAGCCCCACGACTGCCAAAAAAAGGGGGGGGATGGGTAGAAAAGGAATGGAAACAGCTACAAAAGGAGACCTTTCACATATGTTTTCCTTGAAGAACACTCAGAGACCTAAAGATCTGAAGCAGGCTGTGGATTCACTAGGCTAAATAGTAGAATGCTACCTGCTACTAATAGTAGAAGAATGTACCTACAGAGATAAAATCTGGAAAACAAGCGATTAAGTTGCCAGAATTTCTCCTGACTGGTCCAAAATGACAGATGTAAGGAACAAGTTAAAGTGACACCTTGTCCCCAGCCACCCCGCCCAGCCACTCTCACATGCTAACTATTAAGGAACCAAACAGGGAAGAATGGAGCCCTTGGCCTTTGAAGAAGGGCATTTAGAAAGTCATGGGCCGTGACTAATGAGGAAAACCAAGCAAAACCCATTGCACCCTTTCTGATAAAGACTAAGAAATAAAAGACTTCATTACAGAGTTGGTATCTAGCCTGTGTGTGTGCACGTGTGTATTTTCATTCAAAGTTAAGTGTAATTTTCAATGGGTACGAGACAAGTAGCACCTAGAAGTAAACTTTTAACTGTAGGGGTGAGAGGGGTAGGAAACAAAAATGAATATTTTATCCAGTGAAGTAAATACATCTTTACTTATTTATTATTATTGTTGCCTATTTAAAAGAGAGAGAATTTGATAGTACTTTCTGCTGTTGAAATCAGGTATAAAATAATACTGTTGAAATAGAAAATGAAAACCGGAGAAGGAAAAACAAAATCTTAACCACAAAGGATAACACAGATGCTGTGTGTGCGCTCCATGGCCGCGAGCTTCTTGGCAGTTAACAAAAGGGGGAAAAATACAAGACAGTCAGTTATACAATGCTGAGGGAAAAGAGCATCCAAATTTTCAAGGTAGAAAAACCTTTGTCCCTGCTAATAAAAAAGCATTCATCAGCAGATTAAAGAATAATTGATTACAGCTGAGCTCTTGTAGAAGGCGTTCCTTGTGTTTGTACTTCTTAAAGATTCCTTCATTTTTATCTGGACTTAAGTTTGCTTATTCAACTCTTACATATCAGCTGTATATTTATATAGGTGTGCTGGAGATGCAACAACTTTGTAGAAAATGTATCAGAGCGTGAACGGTCTTAAATTTTAAGTTACTTATCATCAGATACACTTGTGTTCAAAAAGCTAATACCAGCCCCAGAGGTGTGCCGTAGACTTGACGCTCATCTTCTGATCTGGCCGCTGTCTTCAGAAGTGAGTGAGAGCTTGAAAAGAATCATAGCTCTGGGCTGGGAAGGTGGCCTCGTGGTGGAGCGCCTGCCTAGCATGCTTGAAGCCCTGAGTTTGATTCCTCAGTAGCACATACACAGAAAAGGCCAGAAGTGGCGCTATGGCTCAAGTGGTAGAGTGTTAGCCTTGAGCAAAAAGCAGCTCAGGGACAGTGCCCAGGCCCTGAGTTCAAGCCCCAGGACTGTCAAAAAAAAAAAAGATTAAGAAATGGGAGATAAAGTTTATTCCAGGAAATAAACAAGAGAATGCAGAAGCCATCAAAGTCACCAACAGACACTTGTGAAGGACATGGAGAAAAACGCACACTTTCAAAGAAAGGGTGAACTTTACACAGAAAGGACTGAAAATAGCTCTAAATGCTGCCTTAAGAGAAGAAGTCAAGAGAAGCTGACCAGCAACTTTCAGAGACTACAGGAACTCCAGAGATCCAAGGGGTTGCTTAGGATTTCAGTACATAATTCTAGAATATATGTCATGTTTACATTATGAGAGAACAGGAGACATTACATCCACACAAGGACTTCAAACCTTGTGCCTATAGCTGCCACAGCTTCATAAAGTGGAAAGGATCAGGTGACTCAGCACGGAGGTAAGGAAGGACAAGAGAGGGCTGGATGCAGCTACATGGATAGAAAGATCATGGAGTTGGAGCTTCAGTTACTTGATGTAAGGCCATTTTCGCTTGGCCTCTGGTATGGACCAAGTTACGAGGCTTGCATACAACAAGGGTAACAGCACAACTATGAAAACAGTTAAGAAGATTAATGTAAAAATAAATTTCTAATGTGGTGCCTTCCACAAAGATTGTCAATGAATCTAGAGAGCAGAAAAGAAAGGAGAAGAATAGTAGAGGAGGGAAGGAGTATAAGGAAACAAGGAGAGAGGGAGAGACAGACAGAAAAACAGAGGCAAAGACAGAGAATGTGGAAGGGAGGAGGAAGGAAGGAAGGAAGGAAGGAAGGAAGAAAGGAAGGAAGGAAGGAGAGAGGACAGGAGAGAGGGAGGGATGGAGGGAGGGAGACAGTTTGGCCTAAACATGTTAATTAGTATCAAAATTATTCATTCTTGGCATCCATAACTTCTTGATACCTTTCCCCTGTTCCAGCAGAATTCCCCTGCTTTGCCCACAGAGATTCTTTTCACTGTCCCAGAAACTGTTAGTTTTAAAATGTAGCCCAAATGAATACTTCTCAAACTAAAAAAAAAAGTGTATTTTCTTTTTTTTTCTGGGATGGGGGCATGGCTCAAGTGGTACTTACACAAAAGCCATGAGTTAAACCCTCAATATTACATGTAAACTGAAAACAAAATATAATTATTTTATTCTTAGGAAAAGAAATCACCTGTTCCGGCCAGTGAGACCCATTATTCAGTGTGTCAGTTGGTAGAGAATATAGGAATATGGTTTGTTCCTTCCTTCATTGTAGAAAAGTCTAAGTCACTAAAAACAATATTTAGTTCTACCTTTTAACCAGTTTTCTTGACTTTCCATTTGAGGGCCACTGTAATTCTCACTTCAGTCTACAAACACCATATAGATGTTTCTAGATTCTTTATGTCTTTAAGTGTCAGACATGTTCTCATAACCTTATGAAGAAGTTTAACTTCTAAAGAAGGATATAATACTTAAATAGTTTAAAAGATCATTATCAGCACAGGAAAACTCATAATTCTGCCTGGATTAGTTAAAAATTATCATATGAGTATTAGTACATTAAGATGTTTAGAGATCTGTAGAACCACCTTCCTCCTCCTCTTCTTCCTATGCTTCTTCTTCCCCTTCTCCTTCTCCATTTCTCCTTCTTTTCTTCTTCTTCCTCTTCTTTTTCTTTGGTAGTATTATTACCATCATCGTTATACTTAACATCTGCAGGGTGCTTATGGTGTGTCACAGGCTAGCATTAACTCATATAGCTTTCCTATAACTGGACTAGAAGATAGATGATACTGTTCTCATTTACAGATGAAGACATTGAAACTCAGAGGGGTCAAGTGACTTGTTCGGGGTAGGAAGTAGCAGGTTAGAGACCTACAACTACACATTCTGGCTTCCAAGTAAAAAAATAAAGAAGACCCAGGAGAAATAAGGTTTGATCTCTGTCTTAAAGTAAGGTAAGGGTCATTAACTATGAAGGTGAATGGTGTGGAAAGTGCTGCCCACAGGAAGAATAGTCAGTAAGAATGATCAATTTGCCTGGACTCCAGAAAGAAGATTTGAAAGCCTTGGGTGATACATCTTTTTGGTAACTTACTTCCACCACCACAATAAACACTGTAACTTGTAACAAGAAATTGATCAATCACAGTGACTTTTTTTTTTTTTTTGGTCGATCGTGGGGCCTGAACTCTGGGCCTGAGCACTGTTCCTCAGCTCTTCAGCTCAAGGCCGCTCTACCACTCAAGCCACAGCACCACTTCTGGCGTTTTCTGCATATGTGGTGCTGAGGAATCAAACCCAGGGCCTCATGCATGCAAGGCAAGCACTCTACCATGGAGCCACCTTCCCAGCCCCCACAGTGACATTTTCATACAATGAATCAAGTCTGGCAATAAGATACATTCAAATGGCTAAAATACCTAGTTGTGATTAGCTGAGGGGCAGATGTAAAGACTTTGAAAAGTAGAGAGAAATTAGAGATAGTATAAAAGGAAGTGTCAGGAGAAAAAAAAAAGATCAACAATAGCACAAATAGGACAACAAGGAATATGAAAAAACTCAATAGAAACTGAAAGAGGTCAGCTGGGTGCCAGTGGCTCATGCCTATAACCCTAGCTATTCAAAAGGCTGGGCTCAGGAGGATTGAAGTGCAAAGCCAGCTCTAGCAGGAAAAGTCCATAAAATTGCATCTCTAGTTAACCAGCAAAATGCCAGTCTGGAGGAATGGCTCAAATAGTAGAGTACCAACCATGAGCAAACAAGGTGAGTGATTGTGAAGCCCTCAGATTAAACCATACATATGTTAGGAAAAAGGAAATTATGGCGTTGATTTTGCAGAGACAATGGATTAAGTCCACCCCTTTCCTGGAATCACTGGTTCTCCTACACCATGTTTCCTGTATGTTCTGTGTCCAGCGATGCAAGTTGATATTTCCAAAGCTTGGTCCTTGACCCCCTTTTCTAATAACAGCCAACCTTCAGCTGTCTCCTGAGTCAGAATCTACTCTGATGGTCTAAGGCTTCCACCTGAAGACACATCTGTCATATCAAATTAACACAGCCTCAAAAAAACTGAAGCAATGGCACAGAGGACAACCAAAATGCAAAGGAAAGCCCTTGCTCCCAACCTACATGGCTGAAAGATGTTCATCCTGCTTGTGAACTGTGAAACACTTAAAAAATTATTTTTTTTAATTTTTTTCTTTTTTTTATTGTGAAAATACTGTACAGAGGAGTTACAATTACATGGGCAAGATAATGAGTACATTTCTTATCAAGCATTGTAGCCTCAAGCATTGTTTCCCCTTCCTATCCCTTCCCATCTCCCCCCCACTCCCACCACCCCCTATCTCCCTCCCCTCTCCCCCGCCCCCCCCTCCCCCGGCCAAAGTTCGTTTTTCAACATAACGACTTGTACATCTTATTGTTGCAATGGGTCCACCTGTATCCCTAGTTAAACATTTGTTTTTTCCCTTCCCCTCCACAAAGTATACCAACATCAAATACAATGAAAGCAAGGGTTATACCGTGGGGGAGGGACATACAAAGCAACAAAGAAATCATATTATAAATATGTTAGAAACAATCACATGAAAGAAAAACATTTGAATACTTATCTTGAGGTTCATTTCACCTAACATCAACTTATCTGACCTTTTCTGCTTGTCTCAGACATATACTAGTTATTGCAAATAAGGGAAACCATGGGGCCTATGTTTCTTTGGGCCTGGCTTACTTTACTTAATATAATTTTTTCCAAGTCTTTCCATTTCCTAACAAATGGGACAATGTCATTCTTTCTGACAGAGGCATAGAATTCCATTGTGTATATATACCACATTTTCTTGATCCATTCATCTACTGAGGGGCATCTGGGTTGGTTCCATATCTTAGCTATGGTAAATAAGGCTGCAATAAACATTGTTGTGCTGGTAGCTTTAGTATGGTCTTGTTTGTGATCATTTGGGTAAATGCCCAAAAGTGGGATTGCTGGGTCTTAGGGGAGCTATATGTGGAGTCTTTTGAGGAACCTCCATTCTGCTTTCCAAAGTGGATGAACAAGTTTACACTCCTACCAACAATGCAGTAAGATTCCCTTCTGTCCACATCCCCTCCAGCATCTGTTGTTATTAGAGTTCTTGATTATAGCATTCTAACTGGGGTGAGGTGGTATCTCGATGTTATTTTGATTTGCATTTCTTTTATGGCTAGGAAGGTTGAGCATTTCTTCATGTGTCTATTGGCCATCTTTCTTTCCTCTTCAGAGAAGTTTCTCTTTAAGTCTTCAGCCTACTTATTTATTGGGCAGTTGTTTCTTTGAAGATTTGTTGTTGGAGGATTTAATTTTTTGAGTCCCAGTATATTTTAGATATGAGACCCTTGTCAGTTGTATGGCTAGTGAAGATCTTCTCCCAATCGATGGGCTTTCTATTGATCTTGCTAGCTATGTCCTTTGCCATGCAGAAGCTCTGTAATTTCATGCAATCCCATTTGTCTAACCTTTCTTTGATTTGTTGTGTTTCTGTGTCTCTATTAAGAAAATTTCGGCCTGTGCCAAGAAGACCTAGGGTTTCTCCTATTCCATCCTGTAATGTTTTCAGAGTTGAAACACTTAAAATTTACATGTGGATAACTACACTCCAGAATCTCTAGAAGAAATCTTTAACATATATAGTTGAAAAATCTCTGTAAGTTCTTCTATTATAAAATGAGGGATAACACTCATTGACATGGTAAAAAGATCAATAGAGTTAGACAAGAGTTAGACAGTTTAAGGCCTAGAGGAAAAAAAGGCAGTTGAAGTCAAGGTGCAAAATAGATACATTCGCGGGCTGGGAAGATGGCTCAGTGGTAGAGCGCTTGCCTTGCATGCCTGAGGCCCTGGGTTCGATTCCTTAGCACCACATAAGCAAAAAGAAAAAAGCCAGAAGTGGCGCTGTGGCTCAAGTGGTAGAGCACTAGCCTTGAGCTGAAGAGCTGAGGGACAGCGCCCAGGCCCAGAGTTCAGGCCCACGACCGGACCCAAAAAAAAAACAAAACAAAAAAAAAAAAATAGATACATTCGCTTGTATGATATAACCCATGAAAACATAAAAGGCATTAGAAGCACAGAAGATTAGAAACTGGTTGCAAAGTGAAAATCAGGGTACTGGACAAAAATGTCATGAGAAATAAAGGAGCCATTGAAGTGTAGACTAGCGCTTCTGCAAGTTGACCCCCCACACCAACAGTGTCGATGTCACCTGGCAAAAGCAGCGCAGAATTCCCAGAACCACATGTGGCCCAAGGAAGCCAGAACTCTGATGGTAAGTCTGGCACAAAGGAAGGCTGATTTACAGTCAAGTTGGAGAAACAGACTTTAGAAACCCTGAGTGTAGATGGAAGGGGAGAAGAAGACATCTGGACACCTTAAACTCTTCCCAGAATCACACAGAAATCTGACTACTATCCACATTCTACACTGCCTACTAAGTGTCATCTAACACCAAACATTGACTTCATACACACAGTGGACTCTAACAGCAACACAATGAAGTTAGAAATCAATAAAGAGAAGTCTGTATAAGTAAAATTAGAAACTACAAACCACATTCTTAAATGATTCATTGAGGAGCTAAAAGTCATTTGAAAATTATGGAATAATTTCCAAACCGAATGTCAATACAAATCTTACATACTGGACTTGGCACAATGTAAATAAAATGACACTTGAAGAAGTGGTCGATTACAATTGTCAATGTGTATCCTAGAGAGAGAATCTAAACTAATATAGGAAATATTAGGATATATAGGAAATGTATCATTTCCTAAGTTTGCCAAAATTCACTCAAGAAGAAATACTGAACCTGAGTTGACTTAGAACTATAGGATCAGGGGTTCTAAAAGAGACATCCCAGCTCAGAAAGGGCATCACTTTGAAACTACTGAAAATACAAATTTTCAGACCTACTGAGTCAGATACTTCAGTCAGGGTTCAGAAACAGTTAGTTTTAACAGGCACTCCAGGTAGTTTGTGATGCAGCTAAAACAAGAAAGCCCACAATACAAAGAAAGCAATCCCTTCAGTTACTGATTCATGAACAGTGTAGATCTCGCATGGAATTTAATGGGTAGGTGACACCATTGAACAGCAATGCTAATGTATATTTACATACACATCTGGTGTGTTCTCTGTCCTGCATACTTCATGAGAAACATCCCCCACCCCCAGCCCCTCTTACAGGTATTGTGTCCAGATACAGATCTTCTGGATGGTATTTCTAAAATATTCTTAACTTCCCCTTAATGACAGTCTCAAAAGGCAGATGGTAGGCTAGGAAGGTGGCTTAGTGGTAAGAGTGCTTGCCCAGCATGCATGAAGCCCTGGGTTCAAATTCCTTAGTACCACATAAACAGAAAAGGCCAGAAGTGGTGCTGTGGCTCAAGTGGTAGAGTGCTAGCCTTGAGCAAAAGAAGCTCAGGGACAGTGCCCAGGCCCTGAGTTCAAGCCCCAGGACTGGCAAAAAAAAAAAAAAAAAAAAGATGGCCAGAACATCTAAAAGATGAAGGTTTAAGGTTCAGGACTCCTTGGCTGTGTTAGAATTTGATGGGACTTGTTTGGGTGATGAACTGGTGTCAGGTTATAATCAAACTCCATTTTGCCTCTCATGATGGTTGCCATTGTCTACCAAATAAATCAATAACCACCCATGATTGAATCCATCTGCAATTAGTTCACATTGCGTGGACTCAAGAAAGAATGAGTAACTGGACACGGTGAGTTGAGGATAATTCTCTGAAGAAATGTTGTGAAAGAGATCAAGACAGGATGATAGCTGGAGGAGATAGTGAAGTTAAGAAAGACTATTGCATTCTTTCCCAAGTACTCAATGAAGGAATCCTGTCATCTCTGCTCTTTCTGTAAATATTTCCCTAATGCATGGAAAGTATTGCAAGAGTGAGCTTATGATAGTCAAAAATGGCTTATTTAAAATTAATTAGTATCCTCAATTATATGTGTATCCAAGATCTAATTTTTAAACTCATACAATTTTAGCCACTTTCAGAAACAGGAGCCCCTTGGGCATTTTATTCAGCATCTGCTCCTCCATTCTATTTCTTCAGAATTCCATTTCCCTCCAACCACCACAAACAAACTTTCAACAGCTTTTGTTCATTGGAGCATAGTGTTTCCATAACTTCAGGTCACAGGAAGGTTGCATAGAAGAGAGAGGTTTCTTTTGTTGCTGCTGTTCTTAATGAACCCTTGTCTTTGTCCAAAGGATTGTTCCTGATCTATTAGAACATTTCTTTTTCTTCTGTAATAAATATACCCCAAGGTTATTTTCCCTGGAGAATTAGCTGGGCAGAATGAATCCTTGGTTTTCATGGCCTGACTTCAATTTTTTTTTCTTTTACCATGCCTGCCTGGCAGGGCCCTCTAGATGAATACTGACTCACACAGTGCCCAATTAGGGATTCTAATGAGCCAATGAGCCTCCACAGATGGCACTAGCTGTTGTGAGGAACCAAAATCAACTGAGGGAGGTGAGTCCTAAATATCTACCCCAGAAAAAAGGCTCACCCAGCCAAAATAAATGAGGCAGACTTAGAGGAGACATTCTAAACATGTCTAACCCACTATCCAGATGTTTCTAGGAAAACATCTCCAAAGTCAATTCCTTTCTGAAAGCATACTTTCAAAACAGGCGTGAAAAACAACCTGAACTTTTCATCTGATCTAGTCAATTGTCCCAATTTATTAAGCAAAGAACTTATTCTGCATTGATCTTTTCCTCCTATATAAAAGTCTCATTTTTAAGGATACAATATTTGAATTCAGGCAGTGATCCTTAAAGAAGTCAAGAAGTATGTTGAATTGTGTTATGTTTTCATTTATTTGTTTACTTATTATCTAATCCGCTGTTCTCAAAGGAGTTCTAACTCATATGTTGACTATCTAAAATCAAATCTTTGGAGATAGTTCTTGTCAAGAGATGAGAATACTTTTATTTACTTCAGTTTCTTAAAAGATTTTTACATTTGCTCTTATATCTGAATACTATAAGAACCCTGTTAAGACAGAGAAAGGGAGGGTTGGTCATAATCATTTTGCTTTGGGAATGGCTTAGGGGGTGAAGTAACTGCCTAGTTAGTGTGAGACCCAGAGTTCAAATCTAAGTACTGCAAAAAAAAAATCCATGCCATTTCACAGATGAGAAAACTGAACTTCAGAAATTTTAAGAAACATGCTCAATTCCACACAGCTAGTAGTGCCATAGGGAAAACCTAGTTATAGGACTCTAGTAGTTCTGTCATGACACCACAGAATGTCCCATTTGAGAATCTAAGCAGAAGAAAGTAGACACTCAGTACTGTCCCTGTTTCTAAGGGGTTACAAATCATTTAGTGATTAAATTTCAGTCTGGTCATCCTGATGGGCTACCAAAAAAACCCACATTAAAAATAAACACCAAAAAAAACCCCACATAGATTCTGCATGTTCAAATTTATTCATCATTCAAATATAAGGATTCAAAAAATCTAGAAATAATTAAGAAAAATATATCCACCCAATGCTGCCTCTCTTTGTAAAAATAAAAAACAAAACAAAACAAAAAAACCTCTACTATGAATTTATCAACAATGGAAAAGAAAAATCTTATGCTTGGCAGAAAAGAGACCTGGAAAGCCCCTAACTAAGTTGCTCTTACTTTGAAGAGCTCAGGAAGCTTTTGGTTCAGGCTAACAGAATAAACATATATTCCTTCTCATTCCTTCCCAAACTCCACTTGAAAATGTGGAAGAAATCTTTTAATAAAGAATACATCCCAGCCGGGTGCTGGTGGCTCACGCCTGTAATCCTAGCTATTCAGGAGGCTGCCAATCTGAGGCTCACAGTACAAAGCCAGCCCAGGCAGGAAAGCCCATGAGACTCTTATCTCCAATAAACCACCTGAAAAACTGGAAGTGGTGCTATAGCTCAAGTGGTAGAGCACTCGCCTTGAGCTGAAGAGCTGAGGGACCACACCCAGGCCCAGAGTTCAAGCCCACAACCGACAAAAAAAAAAAAAAGAATACATCCCTAACATCAGGGACATACGTGTAATCCCCACTGCTCAAGAGACGGAAATCAGGAAGACCATGCTTCAAGGCTAGCCCCAGAAGATTCTCCACTATATTCTGACTACAGAAAGAAAATGCCGCTCAGAGATCTAATAAGATTCCCTTCCCTGACCCGCTTCACAGCTGTAACATCCAAACAGGCATTGAGAAATATCAGATGTTCTGTTGGGGGTAAAATTACCTCTGATTATTATTGCTGTGAACACTTGAAAGACAGGTAGCAGTCATCTTACATGTGGTCTCTTCAGGATTGCTACCCCGTCTTGGATGGACCTTCTCTGTCGCCTATGCTCCTATGTGGTACCCAAGTCATCCACTTCACTGAAGTCTAGGACTACAAACAACTATTCCCACCCCATCTCTTTTCTCAAACTTTGATCAATTCATCCTCAATATTCTCCTCCATCTAATGACTTCCTACTTCGTTATGAAAATAGAAGCAGTCTGAAAATAGCTTCCTCTTTTCTCTACCACAAAAATCTAGCCTTTCTGAGTCAACCTTTCCTCTGACACCATGGACCACCTCACTCCTCAAAGCAAGGGCAGCTCTTCCATTGGTGCTGTGAAGCCTTTCCTGAACCTGCTCGGAGTTTAGCTCCTCCAACGATAGCCCCTCACGAACATTTGCCTTCCCTCTCTTCTCTGAATCTCTCCTCACTGTATGCCCTTGCTCAACTCCCATTTTCATCCAACTGCCTTTTCTCTACTGTTCTCCTTCTTACCAAGGTCATCAAGCCTTTCATCCCGCCTAATCCAAAGGTTGATTGAAAGTCCTCCCTGATTTTTCAGCCACACAACATAGTTTTTTCTGGGATAGTACAACCTCCAGTTCATACTTACCTAGTAAAAATTTTTTTCTATTTAATCACATCCTCATCCCTGATCCTTGGAGAATGAAGAATAACATGCAAGGCTCAGGATAGCCTGCTTCCTCACTGCTTTGTCCAGTCTGGCTTTGCTCCTGGCTCTCAAAGACACTTCTCCATCAGTACTGGCCTGGGCTTGTCCCTTGAAGAGTATACAGTATTGCCCAGGCATTTGGCACTGGGTGGTTCCTCTCCCGAAATATTCTACCTGGACCCCTAAATGGTTATCATCTTCTCTTACTCAGTTTCTGCTTAAATGACACAGCTACGAAGAGACAAGCCTAAGTCATTCTTTTCAAGTACTCTCTATCTTTGCTGGGTACCAGTGGCTATGTCTATAAACCTAGCTACTCAAGAGACTGAGATCTGAGAAACACCCAGTCTGGAATCAGTCCAGGGAGACAAATGCACAAGACTATTATTTCCAATTAACGAGCAAAGAGCTAGAACTGGAGGCCAGGCTTAAGTGAGCAAAAGCTTAAAATCCTGAGTTTAAACTCCAAGTTAAAACACACACACATACACACACACACACACACACACACATACATACACACACACACACACCTATCCCATCAGTCCTTAATATTCTGCCTTAAATTTCTTGAGACACTTACATCCAACCACAATGCTTTGCATGTATTTTGGTCAGTTATCCAAAATCCCCACTGGATACTAGTTGAGAGCAAATGTACTATTGATGTTTGTTACCCAACTAACTACACATAATAATAAAAATATGATTAATTTAATCATAAAACTCTTGGTGCTTGGTCCTTTATTTTTATGAATGTTGCCAAGGCAGAAATACGAAACTGGAAGCATTTCGTCAGGAAGTTTATTGCATTCCTATTGTATGTTCTTTGAATATCTTTAAGATAAATGGGCACTTCTCTTCAATCTAGTATTAGAATGCCTAGCTACAGCAATAAGACAAGATGCAGACATAAAGGGGATCCAAATAGGGAAAGAAGAAATAAAACTCTCCCTCTTTGCAGATGACATGATCTTGTATTTAAAGAATCCCATAGACTCCACTCCCAAATTACTCAAGCTGATTCAAAACTTTGGCAAAGTAGCAGGTTATAAAATTAACCCCCAAAAATCAATGGCTTTTCTGTATGCCAACAATGAGAAAAGTGTGGCTGAAATTAGGAAAGCAACTCCATTTGTAATAGCCCCACAAAAAATAAAATACCTAGGAATTAACTTAACTAAAGAAGTGAAGGACCTCTATGATGAAAACTTTAAAATCTTGAAAAAGGAAATCAACACAGAACTTAAAAAATGGCAAAACCTCCCATGCTCCTGGATTGGAAAGATTAACATCGTGAAAATGGCAATACTCCCCAAGGCTATCTACAAATTCAACGCAATACCTATCAAAATTCCACCCTCATTCTTCAAGGAAATAGAAGAGGCAATCCAAAAATTCATATGGAACAATAAAAGACCCCGAATAGCAAAAACGCTCCTCAACGGAAAGAACACTGCTGGAGGAATATCAGTACCAAATTTCAAACTCTACTATAAAGCCATAGTAATCAAAACAGCTTGGTATTGGCATAAGAACAGACCTCAGGACCAATGGAATAGAATTGAAAACCCAGAAATGAACCTACAGACCTATAGCCATCTAATCTTCGATAAGGGAGCTAAAACAATAGAATGGAAGACAGACAGCCTCTTCAGTAAATGGTGCTGGCAAAACTGGTTAACTACATGTAGAAAACTAAAGCTAGATCCTTATATATCACCCTGCACCAGAATCAACTCCAAATGGATCAAAGACCTTGAACTCAAAGCAGACACTCTGAAAACACTACAGGATGGAATAGGAGAAACCCTGGGTCTCCTTGGCACAGGCCGAAATTTTCTGAATAAAGACCTGGAAACACAACAAATCAAAGAAAGGCTGGACAAATGGGATTGTATAAGGTTGCAGAGCTTCTGCAGGGCAAATGACATAGCTAGCAAGATCAATAGAAAGCCCACGGACTGGGAGAAGATCTTTACTAGCCATACAACGGACAAGGGTCTCATATCTAAAATATACTTGGAACTCAAAAAATTAAACCACCCAACAACAAATCCTCAAAGAAACAACTGCCCAATAAGTAAGTGGGCGAAAGACTTAAAGAGAAGCTTCTCTGAAGAAGAAAGAAGGATGGCCAATAGACACATGAAGAAATGTTCAACATCCCTAGCCATAAAAGAAATGCAAATCAAAACAACATTGAGATATCACCTCACTCCAGTTAGAACAGCAAAAATCAAGAACTCTAACAACAACAGATGCTGGAGGGGATGTGGACAGAAAGGAACCTTACTTCATTGTTGGTGGGAATGTAAACTTGTTCAACCACTTTGGAAAGCAGTATGGAGGTTCCTCAAAAGACTCCACATAGAGCTCCCCAATGACCCAGCAATCCCACTTTTGGGCATTTACCCAAATGATCACAAACAAGGCCACACTAAAGCTACCAGCACAACTATGTTTATTGCAGCATTATTTACCATAGCTAAGACATGGAACCAACCCAGATGCCCCTCAGTAGATGAATGGATCAAGAAGATGTGGTATATATACACAATGGAATTCTATGCCTCCATCAGAAAGAATGACATTTCCCCATTTGTTAGGAAATGGAAAGGCTTGGAAAAAATTATATTAAGTGAAGTAAGCCAGGCCCAAAGAAACATAGGTCCCATGGTTTCCCTTATTTGCAATATCTAGTATAGGTATGAGTCAAGCGGAAAAAGTCAAATAATGTGATGTTAGGAAAACGAAACCTCAAATATGTATTTTAATGTTTTTGTTTCTTTCATGCATGTGTTTCTAACGCATTTATAATATTATCTCTTTGTTGCTTTGTATGTCCCTCCCCCACAGTGTAACCCCTGCTTTCACTATATTTGATGTCAGTATAACATGTGGAGGAGATGGGGACAAACAAGTCGTTTAAGGATTCAGGTGGACCTGTTGCAACAATGAGAAGTACAAAATGTCATGTCAAAACCAGCTTTACAATGTCGGGGGGGGGGTGGAGGGGGGGTATGATTGGGTGGGAGGGAGGGGGGAGGCTGGGAAGGGAGGTGAAGGGTAAACAAAGGAGGAGGCTGCAATGCTTGGTAAGAAATGTATGCATTATCCTGCCCATGTAATTGTAACCCCTCTGTACAGTATGTTCTCAAATAAAATAAAATTAAATTAAAAAAAAAAAAAAAAAGATAAATGGGGATCTTTAGAAAGCCAAGTAACCCTCAAATTTAACATTGTCCTTTTAGAAACAGTAAGATTTCACAGTGATTCACTTTATGATGCAATTTCCAGAGAAACAAAGAAAGAAAATTAGGTAATAAAATGAGATTTGTTTATACATGCCCTGCTTTTGATTGTAAGAATGGTACAAAAGTTTTAAAATGTTGAACATAAACATATTTAAAAAAAAAAAAAAACAAAAAGCTAACTGAGTGCTGATAGCTCACACCTGTAATCCTAGCTACTCAAGTGACTAGGATCTGAGGATTGTGGTTTGAAGCCAGCCCAGCCAGAAAAAAAATCTGTGATTCTTTTCTCCAATGGACCACAAAAAGCCAGAATTGGAGTTCAAGGTGTAGAGTGCTCTCCTTGAGCACAAAATCTCAGGGACAGTGTCCAGGCCCAGAGTTCAAGTCCCAGGGCCAGAAAAAAAGAAGGAGGAGGAGGAAGAGGAGGAAAAAGAAGAGGAGGAGGAAGAAGAGCTTCTCTTTCATTAAAGAAGATTTTAAAGAGGCTTTGTGTGGGGAATGAATTAAATAGAAATTCTCCAAAAGACAAACCAGTTGCAACTTTGGAAATATCTCACTCTAAAGTGAGCAGGGTAACTGTTCACCTTTTTGGTTTCTACCCCTGGTATATTCTTTTCCATCGACAGACCCAAATAAGTAACAAAGAAGAATACAGTGATGCAGGTATTTAAGAAATCCAGAGGACAGAGAATGGCTACATTCTAGTCTCTAGAATGACAGGTACAGGGAGGTTCGGATGGCAGGGGCTGGCAAGACTAGAGAGGTGAGTCATTTTCTGATCAAATGATGAGAATGTCTTGTGAGAAGGAACTGGACTGGGCAGGAATTCCAGCCAGAGCTAGACTATGGGAAGTGATTCCCAGGCCAGCAGTATGTGAGACAAGATAGCACTGCAATCAACCTGTCAAGTGTATTTATTTGGCTACGCTCAGGCAGCCACATAAGGGAGCAACACAGAGCTCCACCTACCATAAACAATCAGGATGGACCAGAGGATTTTAATTTGCAGTGGTGATGGAGAGATAAGACAATCAGAAGTTTGTGTTGATTGAAGCTGAGAGAGAAAAGAACAGGAAAAAAAAATGTCCTCACAGGATCCTGGGATGGAAGTGTACAAGCAAGTCATTATGGTTTCAGTGTTGATGCTCCCTTCAAAATTCACATTTGAGCTGGTAACTTCCAAGGTATCAGTATTAGGGGCCTTTGAAGAGATAATTAAATTAGGAGGACAGGCCTCTCTTTAACAGGATTAGTGTCCTTACAAAGAGGCCCCGGGGAGCTTGCTTGCCCCTTCCACTGTTGGAGAGCTCCAAGAGAAGGCAGGAAGTGAGCCGAGCCCTCATCAGACATGGATCCACAGGGTCTGGTCTGGCCTTCCCAGAAGCAAATTTCTGTTGTTCATAGCCACTAAGTTTATAGTGTTGTGTCACAGCAGCCTGAATGGATTACAACACAGGCTACCCCCACAGCGGATCTGCTATTGTGAAGATCTGGCTGTGGATAAAGATAGAAAGGGGCTGGGCACCATTTCTCCTATGAACTCGTAAGTTAGCACCCACCAATTATTAAGGATAGAAAAAAAATCATATTCTGGGGGGGAAAAAAGCCCACAAACACCACCAGAACATCTCCAAGGAATCAAGTAGATAAGAACTTTTTAATTTTTTTTAAAGTCTAAACCTTAGCCAGCCCTTTGCCTAGACAGACCTCAAGGCACAATTTAGTTTAAATCCCAGGTAGACGGCAATCACGAAGTACAGAATGAGTAAGCTTTCCCTGCAATGACTAACTTGCCTTTGTATCACCAAAATGACAAGTCATAGCACATAACCACTTCCTCCACATTTACCTCTGTTGGCATTTTCTAATATTTGACCTCAGAATGCTTGGGAACACCAACCTACAAGATATGATGCAGACATGAATAGGAGACAAAAAAATAATGGGTGCTTAAAAAATCAAGATAGAATACATGTATTTATTTGTGAAGAAGTAAACACTGAACACAATCACAAATAAACTCGGGAAGTGTTCTCATATTATAGAAATTATAAAATGAAACACTTGGGGATATATATCATGATGTTTTTAAACTTACTCCATAGAAGTATATGTGTTTATGAAGAAGAAAGAAATATACAGGCTTATGAAGCAAACTGTGAGCAATTTTTAAAAATCTCTTGGGCCCAGAACGCAGTCCATTAAACAGCAGGTTGGGGCAGCGCTTTGTAACTGGAGTGTTTCAGCCCTGAGACAATAAATACACCTGCAAAATGGCATTATGGTGTCTCTCAACTTCATACGTTGAAGGCCAAAATGGCACTACCTCAGAACTGGTCTGCATTTTCTCTGAAAAGTTGAGAAATTTTAGACTTGAGGAAAGCATTTTCACATAGTATACTTTGCGGGGGAGGGAGTAGGGTATATGATGTTGGTGTGTGTGTGTGTGTGTGTGTGTGTGTGTGTGTGTACATCTATCCAATATGACTGATGTGCTTATAAGAAGAAATTAGGACACAGGCTACACAGGACAGAAGCACATGCATTCACAGAGGAAAGATCATGTAGGACACAGTGGGAAATGAATCTGCAAGCCCCCATGAAAGACCTCATAGGAAACCAAATTGCTGATGCCTCAGAAATTCCCACTTGCAGAACATTAAGCCACAGAGTCTGTGGTGTTTCATTACAGTGGCACTAGCAAACTCATACAGATGTCTTCCCGGACAGATTTCATAACAGAATGCTGGGAGCAACAGCCCTTTTAGTAACTTCCAGTTCAGCTCTTCCGGCTGGCAGGGAGAGAGAAAACAAACACCTGGGCATAATACCTGAGTCTTTTAGAAATGACCCAGCAAGGAGAAAATTCAGAAATGCTGGATCTAAATTCTTTACAGCAGAAAGCCCATCTGTTTCACAACTGTGGCTTGAAAGCTTCGTGGGCACTGATGTAAAGAGCTAGGAAGGACTTGTTGCACTACCACATTGTGGCACGCATTAGAGGTAACCAACAATGTGCATTCGGAAATACAAGTCCCAATTGTTCTTTAACTTAGATGATGTTGTGAAAGGTAAATCTTGATTACTAGACACTGGGGAGATATTGGTTACTGAGCATGGAGAAAAGGGGGGCTGAATTTAATCAGTTCATGTACAAAAATCCCACACTGAACTCCATTAATACCTCCAGTTCATAATTATTGCCAACATGGGCTGGGAAGGTGGCCCAGCAATAGAGCGCTTGCCTTGCATGCTTGAGGCCCTGGGTTCGATTCCTCAGCACCACATAAGCAAAAAAGAAAACAGGCGGAAGTGGCGCTGTGACTCAAGTAGTAGAGCGCTAGCCTTGAGCTGAAGAGCTGAGGGACAGCGCCCAGGCCCAGAGTTCAGGCCCCATAACCGGATCCCAAAAAAAAATAAATAAATAAAATAATTATTGCCAACAGAAAAAGAATTCACATCAAGTAGTTGAAATCATCCTCAAAATTTAGGATTAGAAACTAAAAAAGGCTTTGCTTCAAATGTGCCTACCTTACTCTGCCTCCATCTCCACCTCCCCATAAAAACATAAGTTATAATTATCTCCCAATAAATTCCCTGAACAAGAGTTACCAAGAAGCCTCACAAAGCCCGACACACATACTAATTGTAGATGGTGTTGATTTTCCTTTTACAAATGACAAATATAAACTTAGCAAAAAGATTTATTGTCGCTACTAAGCAATGTCGCTGCACGTCTTTTTGTGCTGTTTCTAATTACGAAGTTACCCTGCAAGTGGGTAAAGCAGACAAGTCTGCCTGCAGGCTAGGCCGACATCCAGGACACAGCGCCCTCGCTAGCGTCGCCATGACTGCTCCCACTCCATCCCTTTGACCTCTCGTGACCACTATTCATTCCTCAAACTCTTTTCTCCATCTCTCTCTCTCTCATACAGAAACACACACACACACACACACACACACACACAGCCCTTTCCTGGTTCTGTCTCATGTTTCATTTCTCTGTTTGACAAGCTTCTAGTTGTTGCTACCCTAACTGAAGTTTGGCACCGTTTTCTGGTTTCTTTGCCCTTTTCTTTTCCACATTCTGTCTCCAAGCAGAATGCAACCAACTCATGGCTTCAGTTCCAGTTCCTAGGCTCACATGTTTGGAGCCAGAAGCCCTTCCCCAGGTCTATAGCTCCCTGTGTCCTCAGATATCAGCCATCTCCAGTGGAATGTTTTCACATCTAATTCCTTACCCATAAGCCCCTCGTACCTCCAACTACCCGAAAGGACTCAGCATCTGTGCTTCTTTTTCAGATACCTTGTGAGCAGAACCCCCACTACCTTTCATGCTATTACAAAACAAAAGTTTTAACAGAGGTGAAATAAATCATCCACAAAGTATATATATATGCACATATACTATATGTAATATATATTTTATATATATATATAAACTAGATAGCCCTTTACAGAAAAATTGCCCTAGTTTTCTATCCTAACACTTAGCTTTTTGTTCTCAAGCATTATACTTACATCCTTTCCCTCCCCCCCCTCTCCCCCCCCCCCTCACACACATACACATTCAACTCTGTCATTTTTAGAGTAGGATCATGTCATACTCATTGTTGGTTGGTTGGTTTTGCTGGTAGTGGGATTTGAACTCAAGGCCTCATTCATGCTTTCTCTATCACTTGAACCACTCCATCATCCCTTTTCAAACTGATTATTTCTGAGATAGTGTTGCCTGGGCTGCAGTCCTCCTGTTTGTGCTTTTCTAAGAGTGTGCCACTGTGCCCAGCCATTCATTAGGCTTTCTCTATAGCTAGAAGACAGACGCATGCCACCACACCCAACCACTGACTGAGATGGAGTCTTGTAAACTTTATTTTTGCCCAAGCTGACCTTGATCTCTGCCTCCCAGGTAGCTAAGATTACAAGTGTGAACACCTGCACCCAGCTATATTACTCATTGTTTTAAATCTCTATATGCACCATAGCACTTGATGTACAGTATTTACTTAATAAGTATTGTTGATCTGTCCTGAGCACCCTCTAGAGAACTTGAGTGCTTTTTTTAATAGTTATTTTTTATTGTAAAGATACTCTACAGAGGGGTTACAGTTACATGGGTAAGATAATGAGTCCATTTCCTATCAGCCTCACAACCACAGATAAATTCTTACATCACCTGCAAAAATAGTTGCAAAATTTAGTTAATCCCTCAGTGATGACTCTGGATTTAACCATGTGACTTTCTCTGGCCAATGGGATACTAGCAAAGATAGACAGCAAACTCTTGCATACTTAAACGCTAGGATTTGCTCCTTCTTGCTGCACTTGGTCCCCTAACACTACCAGGTGAATGTGCCCAGGTAACCCACAGGATGATGAAAGACACATGGCCGACTTGCCCCTTTACTCCAAGACCCATATACACAAGGGAGGCATTGGCTATCAGAAAAGTGCAGATACATGAGAAAATCATCTGCACCATGAGCCCATCCAACAAAACACCCTGGAAGCTCACTGACCCACAGAGCCATGAGCTAGAAACCTCTGGGTGCAGCCAATATGCTGCCCAGGGAAGGAGTAAGGCAAGCTAACTACTACTTTGGTCTTCATTAAGACCTTTAAGATTTGTGCCTTCAACTTTACCCCAAACCACCGAAGCAGTGTCCATTGAAACATTAAGCCTCTCACTTGATCCCTACTAAGACACATACCAACTCGTTCTTGCCTCTAGTGTCTGTTTAGATATGTACGACACTTCTGCCAAACTAGTCTTCCTAAAACTTTTCTTTCTCTGTATCCTGATCAATGATAAATAATACTTCGTTTCCTAATGAAAAAATACTTTGTTACATCCTAAATACCTATTTTATAGCCAAAAGCACACATTTTGACCTTCAACCCCCTGAGTCTCAAGAGCAATGAATCATAGAATCATAAAAAATAGATAACACAATCTCTCCAGGCTCGCTTTCATGTGAAGAAACAGACTCATGAGGGCCAAGCATCTTGCCCAAGACGACATACTCACTTAATACCAACATTGAGCCAGATTTCAGACATCCTAATTTCCAGGGTAATTCTATTTCAACTGCAAAACGCTGTAAACATTTTGGCCCTTTGACTGAATGGGCTCATGCCCTAGGAGAGCAGGTCCTCAGATACTTTAAGAATTATGAGCAGAGCACTGTGTTCATTTGGAATGGCACCCTGCCACCATGACTGCTTCACCCCCAATACCTACTGAGTTTCATCCTCAATCTCACCTCCAAATTCTGTCAACTGTCACCCCACGTTTGAACTTACCCTTTCTAAGGAAAATCAGCCATTTCTTCTTTGCAGAGAGTAACTTTCTACTTGTAGATTTCAACTTTAGAGGAATAGCCCACACATCCTCACAGCAGCATGTTCACTGCTGAGGAGAGCAATCCGTGCTAAAGCACTTCCTCCGGGCAGCACCAGCGCACCCAGGATTCCCAGCAAACACTGTGAGGCTCGGTTCTTTTATTGCACTTCAAATTCATGAACTGGGGAGTTAGCAATGGTGAAATGGATCTGCAAATCTGAATCAAGAGATGAATTCACAAGAACATCTGCCCCAAGGAAAAAAAGAGTTTGGTTTTTAAGTGCTGTCTTAAGTACTTCATACACTTCAGCAATTAGTGTACATGGAATCAATATTAACTGACACCTAGAGAAGGCATTGGAAATAGCATTACAGGAATGGACCACTTAGTGAGGCATGTGAATCAGAAGTCAAGAGTGAGCAAGACAGTTTCCCCTACAGCCAGGAAATCTACAAATCTGAATCCAATTCACCTTCTAGGGAAAGAAAGAACTTTTAGAAGGAAAGCTGAAAACAGTCAGCCAGGTGGTGGTGGTGGCTCACACCTGTAATCCTAACTACTCAAAAGGCTGAGATCTGAGGATTGCATTTCAAACCTGCCCAGGCAGGAAAGTCTACCAGATTGTTAATCTCCAATTTATCACTAAAAAAGCCCAAAGTAGAACTATAGTAGAGGGCCAGTCTTAAGTAAAAATATGCTAAGAGAGCACCCAGGCTGAGCTCAAGCCCTAATATACAGAAAGGAAGGAGAGAAAGAAGGCAGGAAGGAAGGCAGAAAGGAACGAAGGAAGAAACAAATTGGAAGGAACAAAGGAAGGAAGGGAAAAATGTAGAAGGGAGAAGGAAGAGAAGGGGGAAGGAAGGAAGAAATGAATGAGGATGATAGCCAAATGCATTCATTACATGCTCTTTGGAAGTACAGAGCAGGGAAATTGAAGAGGGGTGAGCACGTTAAGTCTTAGCTATGGAGAGAGGGGTCACTAGAAGTTGAAATGAAATTGACCAAAAACTGGTTTGAGTTCTACTGAGTCCTTTTCCCCAAAGTAGAGTAGAAAAGATAGAATAAATCTCCCACCATGAGGAACTTGGTGTTGTTCTCGCTTAGAGTGAGGCCACCTCAGTCTCTTACAAAGGTATGTCTAGGCTGGTGATTCATATGTAACACAAATTTTTTATTTGAAGATCTCTCTCAGAAGATACAGTCAACTCATTTTATGAACATACACAGAGGGCAGATCAACATAGGGAGGTGGATTTCATCTTGCTGTCAGAAGAATTTTTTATTATGGTAAAATATACATAACATGAAATTGTCATTTAGCCCTTCTGAAGTGCACAATTCGTGGGTGTTAAGTAAATCCAACTGATGTTGCAACTTCACCTACCCACTCCAGAACCTTTTCATCATTCCACATTAAAACTCTTAAATATATTAAACTAATGTCCTCATTTTCCAAGTTCCTGATGATCAGTATTTGACCTCGGACTCTCTGTAGTAAGTGGAATAATATTGTGGAAGTATCATAGTTTTGGACTAAAACTCAAAATGGAGTCCCTCATGCTAAAGTTTACATTACCAAGTTGAAATTAAGCTGTTTATCTGATATTCTAAAACATTAGGATTAGAGACAAAACAATCAGATTTCCAAATAGAACTGCTTACACACACACACATACACACAAAAGGTAACATGAAGTGCCCTAAGTTAGTGGGGTTTTTTGTTTGTTTGTCTTTCTGCTCCCTGTCCCAGCCTTATAAGAAAGTAACTGAAATGATCAATCCACTCTTTGTTCTGTTTCTGCTTCCTTCAACCTTTCTCTGTATGTAAAACCAACCTCTTCTGCTCAGCTTATGGGAACATTTATTCTACTTTATGGAACAAAGAGTTGCTTCATTCTAGAATCAGAAACAAAGCCAATTAAGAGCTGCAAAATAAATTGTTGTGATTTTTGTCCTTTGAAAACATAACATGTGCTTTTCATCTAGCTCATTGCATTGTGTCTTCAAAGTCTCCCCATGTTAGAATGCCTCTCAGAGTTTCTTTTTCCCCTTCGTTCTAAAGATCCAACCCAGGACTTTGTACATGCTGGGCAAGTGCTCTACCATGGAGCTACCTCTCCAGTATAATTAGGATTGTCAATCTTAAAACATCAGTTTCTCACAGACGTTGCAGTATCTTCTATTCCTACCACTTCCATTCCTATCGCTTGTCAGCAAAGCGATATTTTCTGTTGCTGTTGTAACAGCCGTGGCGGCACCACAGCCCCAAGAGGTAGGGAGGGGCTGGTGGGTGCATTCTAACAAAGACTGGACCAACTGACAGCGTTGGGCCGGAAGAAGAGCGACAGCTTCTATTTGCTGTCTCTTGGGAAGTTCATTCTTGGAACGTGGCCACCATGCTGCTGCGAGGAAGCCCAGACCACCCAGCATGGAGAACACCTCGCTCTGGCACCCAGAGAGCCAAGCATCTTAGTCTACCCCAGTCCCAGCGAGCAAAGCCGACCTGCCCGGCCCGAGGCCGCCCCCACGGCCCGGTGGACCTTCTGCCACCCATGACCAGACTCAGGGAGTGATCAGAGGGGACCAGGGCTCCAAGCAGGCCTGTCCTGAAGAACCCCAACTTTATGGCTAGGCCCTTGGCCCCTCCTCCTCCTTCCTGCTGAGGACACACCCCCTCCCGCGACCAAGGGCAGAGCCCCGCCCTCTGAGGGGTCTGCAGCATCCCACGTCTGATTTCTGCAAGCATCCTCTGCTCATTTTTCTAAGCCCAACCCTGGAACTTTCCACAGACTCTCCAGGTCTCTTTCTTGGCTCTGGGTTAGAAATAAATTTTCCTTTTCTTCTTTCTTCCTCCTCCTCCTCCTCCTCCTCCTCCTCTTCTTCTTCTTTTTAATTTGCCAGTCCTGGGGCTTGAACTGAAGGCCTGGGCGCTGTCCCTGAGTCCTTTGGCTCAAGGCTAGTGCCCTACCCCTTGAGCCACAGCTGCACTTCTGGGTTATTTTTTGTGTTTTGTTCTGTGGGTGTTTTTTTTGGGGGGGGGGCTTAATTGGAAATAAGTCTCACAGACTTGCCTGTCCACACTGGCTTTGAGCCGCGACCCTCGGATCTGGGCCTCCAGCGTAGCTAGGATGACAGGCGTGAGCCACCACTGGTGCCCAGCTTAGAAATACATATTCCTTGGCGAGGGGCAGGGAGCAGAGACCAGCGACCTGAACTCGGTCCGGTATCCTGCCCATTTGGTTTCTAGAAGTTGCAGGGGATAAAGAGACAGGGTGCAGAGGAGAGACAGACAGACAAACAGAAGGATACGGAGAGAGACACAGAGAGACAGAGAGAGGGACAGAGACAGACACACAGAGACAGAGCCAGGGCGCGGGCCCCTGGGCCGGGCCGGCCCGTGCGTCCTGTGGCTCCCTGGGCGCAGCGCTCTGGGCGCTAACCCGCCCGGGGCAGGAGCTCCCACGGCCGTCCGCGGTCCGCGTCGCCTCCTGACCCACCCCCAGCTCCGTTTCAGGAAGGAAATAGTTAAAGCCTCGGCCCTCGGGGGCCCGGAGGGGGGCGGCAGCTGTGCGCCCGGCTCTTTAGTAGCGGCGTCGTCCGGAGCGAGCGCGCACTGGAAACGCACCCGAGATCCAGGTCGGCTCGGCGGCTGCGGAGGCCGGGCCCGGGCCCCGGGAGGAGAAGGGGAGGCCGGGGAGGCCGGGGGGGCGGGGGGGGGGGCAGGAGGCGGCTCCTCCCGCGCTTGCTTTGCCTGGCCAGCCCTCGCCCGGGACGACGTTGGAGAGGAGGCGGAGAGCCTGCGTCCGCCCCGCCGGTCGTCGCCCGAGGCTGGGGGGCCCGGCGAGGACCGCCCCCCACGCCCTCACCCCGCGGCGATCCCCGCCGCCGCCCTCCGCGCCACCCACCCTCGCCAGCTGCGGCCGCGGCTCGCCGGCTCCACGGTGGGTACCCCAGGCCGGGCCGGGCCGGGATGGGACGGGACGGGACGGGGCGTGGAGGAGCCCTCGTGCCGCGTCCTGCAGCGCGCGCGCGGGGCACCGAGGGGCTGGGCGGCGGAGGGGCGCGGGTCGGGGGTGAGGAGGCATCTCGGCAGGGCTCCCTGGGTGCACCCCCCTCCCCCGGCCTTTCCCCTGGCGTCCCGGCACCGTGGCTGGCTCCAAAAGTCGGCTGGAAAGTTGGCGCCGCCACTTCTCCCTCACCTGCTTCTGAGTGTGCCAGGGGCACGTGGTGTGTGGGAATTGATGTCTTGGGGTGCAAGAAGCCCCTCGGTAGCTAGTCCGGGGCGGGGGCTTGCCTGGGGGAGCGTTTTCTTCAGCTCATTTCACATAGTGGGGGGGGGGGGGGGAAGAACCCCAGAGGGCTGGTTTTGAGCTATGCGGCGTACACCCAGCTGATGGCTTCCTCCAGGTAGACGGGGAACAGAGCACCTACGGATTCTGACTCCACCAGAGAGAATGAATGGTGCCTTCCTCAGCTGGAGAGCTCAACCCTAGGAGACTTCTCATAGAGTCTACAAGTTCTCCACTTGTAGTCTCCCCGCCCCCCCCCCCCCAAGCCCCCTACGCTGTCAGGAGGTGGAGAGTAAGGTTGATAAGGAGCACTGTGTTCATGGACGCCTGGACTCTGCTTTTGAAGGAAAACAGCCTCCCTCCCCCGGCCCAGCCCGTGTGTTTTTTAAGTATTAACTAACTGGGAAATATCTTTGGCCATCGTTTTACTTGTGCTCACCTAATCTGCTGTGTGTTTAAGTTTGGAATGTCCTAACTGTTGATTTCAGGTGAACTTTGAAGGGTGGAAGAGGAGTCCATCCTGTCCCTTAAAAATAGCTTTTGCTCCTCAGCAACCTCCTAAGACCCCCTAAAAGGAAAAGTGCTGAATCTATAGACATCTCCTTCAGGTTTGAGCCTGAGATGGTTCCCAGAGCTGTGAGTGATGACTGGCAAGTCTGGCTTGACTGCATCACACACACACACACACACACACACACACACACACACACACACACACACACACACACACACACACACACACACACACACACACACACACACACACACACACACACACACACACACACCCTTGAAAGAACAGGCACTGAGTGGGGTCTTCCATTTGGTTTTGTATTTGTCACATGGCATCCACATGCCTTTGACAACGGTCCCTTAGATTTGTAGCTCTGTGTGTGGAAGTGATTTCAGTGTTGGTGTCATTGTTGGAAGGAAGGAATGTGGTTTTAATAATAGTTGGCTCACACCATGGTAAGAGCCTGCAGCCTTCACCTTAGTGTCTGCTAGAATCAGCAGACCACGCAAGCCAAGTGCCCTGGGACTTTGGATGGGGGGAGGGGGGTAGAATCTCCTTATAACACTCCAGGGAAGTTCACAAAACGCCTTTCTGGCTAGCTCCAAGGAGAGCAGGAGTACTTTGTTTTCCAGAAAGGCCTCCATCTCTCATTTTGAGGAAATCTGTTACTGAATATTCCATTCCAATTGGGAAACTAGAAGGTCTTTGGTCACTGAACAGCACAACATAGTTTAGAACTCCCCCCCTCCCCAACCTGGCTTGTGTGCTCTCTTGCACTCGTGCTCTCTCTCTCTCTCTCTCTCTCTCTCTCTCTCTCTCTCTCTCTCTCCCCCTCCCTCCCTCCATCCCAAAGGAGATGAACTTGAGCTTGAGCTTTGTTCTTGAACTCCTAGCCTCTTCAGAAAGCAAATCACGACATTTTGTGGGTTTACTGTTATTTGGACAGGTACTCCAGAGCATAAAAGGCAGGCGAAAACTACTTATAATTAAGACTTGGCATAGCTGGCAAGATACATGGCAGGTGTCTAGTTTTGAAATTCTGATATTTTGTTATGACTTAAGTGCACATGGAGTCTGCAGCAGCAAGACATTACAATGGCCCTCTTCTTGGCTATAAAGTCTTGCCATAGCCGTTTAACTTTTCCAAGACGCAGTTTCTACCTACAGTTGTAAAACTAAACTCTGATAGATAACAGATACATATATGTTACTGTACACATGTACGTATGTATAGTACATGTATATATGTGCCTAGCAAATATTAGGCTCTGAGTGCAAACTATAGCTGAAAATAAGAAAAAAGAAAAGAAAAAAAGAAACTTTGATACCATCTTTGACTTGAAATTCTGCTCAACCTTTCTGAATCTGTTTCCGGAAATACGCTTTCAACTTCGTGGGTTCATTGCATGAATCAGAAGACAATACATACATCAATGGTACAGTGCCTGACACAGAATCACACGGCTATGTAGGATGTTTACAAGATTGCATGGGGACGGGAAAACAAAGAAGTATAATTAGTTTGGGAAAGTCTTTTACTCTCATTGCACGGATTGGCAAATATGACGATGATAATTACTGCCAGTAGCTCCCATCAAAAGCTGTAGAGTTTGCCCATTAAGCATCAGGTTTGCAAAATAACTATTTTTTTCTTTATTGATTATATCCTTATTTCTAGTACTTAGGGATTGAACCAGATCCTTGGGGATGGCTACCACGTATGCAGCACCCCTAGTCAGGCTTTACCATTTTGTTTTGGGCAATTCTAGAATACAGATGGAATGCCAAGCCTTGTGCATGCAGGGCAAATGCACTACCACCATTATATTATTTTTGATTGATGATACAAAGATCAGCGCACCTATTGACAGTGTTCATAGCATGCTAGTTGTAGATGAACATTTGTAGCATTTCAGATGACTGCCTTGCTGCATTCTATTCTAGATTTATATAATTCACATGTGGGGAAAATGCACACTTTGAATCTCAGATTTTTTAATTAGTGAATTGGACTCTTTTATGCCTCAATCCCATGCAGGTCGTACTCAGCATATGACTTTTTCTTTCAGTAATACATAAAATTTTGGACCTCAAGTTTAAAAGATCTTTGTACTTCAGGTTTTCATCAGTCCGGTTTAGAGAAGGGGGAAAAACTATTTTAAGAGAAAATTGATATGTCCTCATCCATACTATGATTTAAATGTAAGCATAGATGTGGGTAGAGATAAGACAGCAAGAGAGCAAGGAGACAGAGAAACACTGAAAGAGAGAAAGAAAGAGACAGAGAGAAAATCCTTCCTTAATAGATGTTTGATCTTTTTCTTTTGGCTTCTTTTTCTGTGGGTTTGGAATTGGAGTTTTTGAGACAGAGTCTTGCTGTCTAGCCCAGGCTGGCCTGAAACTAGAGATCCTCTGCCTCAGCCTCCCAAGTGCTGGCCATTACCCCCTTGACCCCCAGGCCCAGCTGATCTGGTCTTTTCTAGTTTTGTTCTGCCTTCGGGTTACCTGATACTAGTGCATCTTATCTAATGACCCAATACAGCCTGCATTCTAATGAAAGCAGCAAAATGATTGTCAGCTGCAATCTTTTTGGCAGCCTAATTTTGTAACAAAAGCCATTTTTCCTCCTTTATTTCCAGGTGAACTAAAAAAAGCAACCAACCAAGAAAGTCTAAAAGCATCACAATAAAACACTTCTTCAAATCTGCATCAAGATGGAAACCTTTTGCCTTAAGATTTCCTTTTGGCTGGCCCTGGTTGGATATGTAATGGGAGATAATCCTGAGAGATATAGCACCAATCTAAGCAATTACGAGGACGGCACTGGTTTTCACGGAACAGAGCTCAACCTCCTTGTCACCACTCATCGGCCCACGAATTTAGCTGTACCGAGCAATGGCTCAATGCACAACTACTGCCCACAGCAGACTAAAATTACCCTAGCTTTCAAGTACATTAACACGGTGATATCTTGTACTATTTTCATCGTGGGAATGGTGGGGAATGCAACTCTACTCAGGATCATTTATCAGAACAAGTGTATGAGGAATGGACCCAATGCACTCATAGCCAGCTTGGCCCTCGGAGACCTGATCTACGTGGTCATTGATCTCCCTATCAACGTATTTAAGGTAGGAAATAACTGTTGGTGTGTTTGCAGATGTGAACACAGGTTGTGATTCCACAGTAAGAAATTCTGCTGTTTTTACCGAGTTGTTTCTGCCATCTTAAAAATCAGTGCCTCATCAAGATTTTGTTTTTTGTAACGTATCTCACTTACCATGCCACTTATTTGCTAACAAAGCAGTGTTTGCGGATGATGCTTCAAAACCATGATGCTTCATGAATTCTTGTGCCAGCATTTAGTGTGCTGGATAAAGATTTTTTTTTCTTTTGGCCAGTCCTGGAGCTTGAACTCGCGTCTTGGGCACTGTTCCAGAGCTTCTTTTGCTCAAGGCTAGCACTCTACCATTTTAGCCATAGTGCCACTTCTGGCCTTTTCTGTTTATGTGGTACTGAGAAATTGAACCCAGGGCTTCATGCATGCTAGGCAAGCACTCTACCACTAAGGCACATTCCCAGCCCCTAGATAAAGATTTTTGAGAAAAACTCTGGAGTTTTCCTGAGATTGTGTTGTCAGGTTGAGACCTACTGTCCCCCAAATTCTTAAAATAAATATAACTTGAGTTTTAGTTACTTTTCCATGTGGTGGTGTTCACGGTTCATAAATCCACAATACTGTTTGAAATTAAAATGACCTGTTTTATGTTGACTGGGTGGATAATTCAAGTCAAAGGGTGTGCTGGCTTTTCTCTGTTATCTAGGTGACTTGGAGGTAATGGGGTGCACCCGGTAGCAGGCCAGGAGTGATCTCATGCAGTATTACTAGAACCATGTAGACTAGGCCTGGCATTACTCTTGTCCACTTCACTGCTTTTAGTTTCTGTTTACTAAGTACTCTCTGCATGCCACCCCTGAATGAGGCAGTAGGATCCAGAGACAGATAAGAAAAGTGATTGCTTCTGTGGGAATGGATGCTGACTATCCATTCATCACTGGTTTATGCCTCCCTCATCTTGCTTTAGGGACTATTTGGTCCTCAAAGCCAAAAAGAATGAGCTACTCTGCATTTGATATATTCATTGGGTAATAAGAATTCAACTGTAGGAAACTTCAAATGAAACTGGCATGATGTATATGCCTCATTTTATGAAATGTTTTTATCTTCAATCTAGTGAAATCATTTTCTTCCTCCCCTATTGTTATTAGTAGTGTTAATATTAGTATGTTTACTTCTTTCCTCCTCCTCCTTTTCTCTTTCTCTTCTTCCTCTTCTTCCCCTCTTGTCTTTCTTCTTCTTCTTCCTCTCTTGCCTTTCTTCTCCTTTTTCTTCCCCCTCCTCTCCTCCTCTTCCTCCTCCTCCTCCTCCTCTTCTTCTTTCTTCTTCTTCTTCTTCTTCTTCTTCTTCTTCTTCTTCTTCTTCTTCTTCTTCTTCTTCTTCTTCTTCTTCTTCTTCTTCTTCTTCTTCTTCTTCTTCTTCTTCTTCTTCTTCTTCTTCTTTCTCCTCTTTCTCCTCCTCCTCCTTCATCCTCTTCCTCCTTTTCCTCCTTCTTCTTTGAAGTATCCACGGAAACAAATTATTACAGGTGTTAATATGCTGAAATGTTACTTTAAGTGATGAGTTTTGTCAACTGAATATGAGTCCATTTCCAATAGATGCACTATAACTATTATGAAATCACATTAGCCTACCAGAAAAATCAGTGGTCTAACAGTAAGGATGAAAATAAGGATTATACATTAAAAACCATTCAAATCCATAGCATATACTGTTGGCAAAATTAGAGAAATTACATAATGAATATTTTTTAAACCTACCATTTCTTTCCACAGAACAGTATGAATTCATGTGTTTTCTATTTGAACTTAAAGTGGTCTTTTGGAACCAAACTGGGATGCATTGTTGAAAACATATAATTAATTTAAAATGTTTAGCATATGCTACAGAACGTATTTTTTCTTCCACAATGTTCTTAATTTTCCATTTGTGAGTTGCCATGGATACTTGACCCTCAACATCTCCCCTTAATGACAGATTTGGAAATGTTGGCATGACTTAGAGTGTGGCATATTGAACATTGATTGTTCATACTTAGCTAGCAGTTTTAACTAAGCCATCTTTGTTCTAAACAATAACTCATCATCCCTGAGTTAATAACTCCCTGCTGCAATTCATGCTGAAACACATGAAAGAGATTTGACCGCGTAGAAAACAGTGTCTTGGAAAAGTAATACATGCAACCACTGAGAAGGAAACCTGCACATCTCTGAGGTACAGTCACCAGTCACCAGTCAAGACCTCATTTCCATTCCACAGTCAAATTATCTGAAATGTTTCCAAATCGGTGAAAACCAAAATAAAACTTTTGCTTCATGTTCATGGAACAACAGATGGAGAGTAACACACTTTTATTTAACCCATGGTTCTTCTCTTTTAGGGATCCTATACTTTTATGCAACTTTTATTATAATTGTAAATAATGTGGACAGTTAAGACTATGGTGTTTTTACATCACAGGAGTAAAGTTGTATAATTTCTGTTTTTTCCTTAATGAGTCATTTAATTAACATTAATTTTAGGAAGTCTTCTTAAGGTTAAAATAATATATTCTTTAGTCTTCTTCCAGAGGAAAAGAGAAAAGCACAGGAGTGACTTAGGCAGGCCCAAGTATTTAGGGATGGTCTCTCTGCCATCCTGCTCCCTGGTCAGGGGCCCATACCTCACTGCTGTTCCTTTGACTTCTGCCCAGGACAGTCAAGAGAAATGCTTCCAGGCAATGTGAGATCAGTCTCTCATTTCTGTCCTCCACCCCTGCCTCCTGCAGCTTCTGAGGCTTTGAAGTCTTTTGTGTATCTAACTGGTGGATTTTTCTGACCACATCAAGTTCACTGCTTCTATGTCACAGAACAAAGTAACCGTTGTCCAATTCACTTTGCCATTGTATTTAGGGACCTATGAAAATAATGTATATTTTTGAAGAACATTTTACTAAAAGAATGAATGTACCGGCCTTCTTTATCCTATCCACTATCAAGAGAATTAAGTTGAAGGAAAAAAAATGGTTGAACCTATCTGCTGTACTCTTCAAAGGAAGTTGAGTTTTCAAATCCAAGTTATTAACTGTGTTTAGCAATCTGTTTTGTCCTCAGTTCTAAGGTGTGTCTGTCTAGAGTCATATCAGAGTCAGCGTAAGTAGACATGTGAAGATTGTGTCTTTGGGCAAACTAGAATGCTGAGTCAGCTGTAGTGTGTCCCAAGAAAAAGAAGGGCATCATGGTATTGAATTGACACCATGTGCTCTTCCACATGAAAGGGCTGGTGGTGGGAATCACCATTGAAAAGCACCATTTGCCACTGCAGACATACGGGGTGGCACCAGATGGTCTGTGTGCATGGAAGAGGGATATTCCACACATGAGTTTCCAGAGGTGACTTTATCCAGTTTCTTCCCCCAATCTTTGTTACACTTAACAAAGCCTCCACTCTCTCAGAAATGGGGAGCTGTCCCCACCTGTCCCCACTGCCTCCCTGTTCAGCAATCTGGCCACCCTTTACCTCCTTCTTTCCAGTTCCTGATGTGCATGCCCAGCTCTTACAGGAATGTCATTGCTACCGCTAAGGAACTTTCTGTGCTCTAAGTAGCTTTCTCAGAGAGGCTAAATGTAGTTCCTTAATAGCTGCTGCCAAAGGCTTTGCACATCTTAGATTATGAAATGGGTTCACTCTGGCGTCATCTATGTGGCATTAAGAAATAGAACAATGAAGAGGAACTCCTCTGGCTCTTGCTTACATACACCCTCACATATGAGTGACAAAAGAATATCATACAATCTGAGAAAATACAATGCAGAGCAGAAGAAACCAAAGAAAACAAATGAATGCCAGCTGCTTTCCTGGTTTTCAAACATAAAAAGGCCTTTAAAATGGTAACATTGGAGAAAAGCTGTTACTAACCTGATCAAAGGATAACACTAATTTTTAGTTGTCCAAAAAACAGATAACATCACTGATGGCAATTGAAGACTAACAACAAGAGGAAGGAGGAAAGGAACGGAGCTAGCAGACCTTCCCCTCCACCCCAGCTTATAGCCTAAGCTGGAGATGGATTCAATTTGTTACAAAGTTGTATTGTCTTGGTTTTTTTTAATTCTTGAGAAGCATAAAAATTTAGCCAAGTAAATGAATATGCTCCTAAAACATTACATTTAGTAGAATGGCAGGATGTTGGAGGATCAAAAAACAATCCCCAATTAGTAAATGGCAATATTGACTAGAAATACAGAATTTGGTATTTCTATTCTTTCATGACTCATAGTATTATACTTATGTCAATGGAAAGCCTAACGTTTGCCTTGAAGGCAGGGGAGGAACTTGGTTCTGGATACTTTTGACATGTACTGGAGTCATGAGTCGTGGAGTTTCTACAAGTTTCTCAGCTACACCTGGCCTTTCACACAGAAACATGGATGAAAGAAATAGGGCAAAGAGCAAATGATACACAGGTACAAATGACACCACGAGAAGAAGCCTCATGCTTGCTTACAGGAACTTCTGGTGGCAGGAGGTTGAAACCAGGGCTGCTGTGAACAGTGGTAGAGTTGAATCATTTGTCCCGTTAGCCTGTGGCACCAAGTGGACGAATAAGAACCACAGTTACAGATCCAGTTACTGGTAATTCCTATTTCTGCCTTACTCTAACCCACCATCGCACATGGAGGACTGCACTCATTTCTGTAACAATACACAGTTTCTGTGTGAAATTGCCAGGAATATTTTGCAATGAAAAGTCAAGACTTCCAATATGTTGCCCTGGAATAGGATCTGAGCACTGGAGAAACCAGAGGATCTCACCCAGGGCCAACTACGTCCCTGTTCACACCTCACACAACGCTCAATGCTGGGCCACTGGGACCCTTCTACTTGGGGTAACCATACAAAAGTTGTGTCTTGACACAGCGACATACCAGGGCAATTTGTGTCTCAGAGACAGATTGCTATGACTTAAAAATTAAATGCCTTAAACACAGTTGATGTTCAGTAATACTTGTGTTTGTAATTTAATTTGATTAGGGCCTTCTGATTAGATTGTTGAGACTTTGAAGTTTAAAAAAATGATGACTAAGGTTAAAGCCTGGGCAGTAAAGTCCCTGCGACACTTGTGTACAATTAACCAGCAAAAAGCTGTAAGTGGAGGCATAGCTCAAGTTGTATGTAGAGTGCCAGCCCTAAGTAAAAAGTCCAAGCAAGAGGATCAGATGCTGAGTTCAAGCCCAAAGCAAGGCACACTGTATGCACACACAGACAGTACCCAACAAATGAGTGACAAAAGATAGTTGATTCTTTTCTCCCAAGCAATTCCAGACCTGAACGCAGACTTGCTTGCTGGACTTCTTTTTTCCCTGCAAACCAGAATGTCTCAGTGTTCAGAGATGTGGGAGAACTTAGGAGGAACATAGCAGTGTCAAGGAGTGGGATGGTTTCCTCTTCCCTTTGTCTCTAAAAGTCTTGAGTTTGTTTCCTAAGCTTGAGGCATTGTGCCATTGAAGCAATTTCCCTTGTCTTGGGGGTGAAAAGCAATCAGGGATAGTCCTTTCCAAGATTCCTGTGCAGTATCCGTTCACTAAGCATGGGCTTTGTGATTTTGATGGAAACATGAACCATACAAGTGACTTCACATGTCAAAATGAACACTGGCTTCACAAAGCATTTTATTTGCTCTTCAGAGACTAGAAAATAGGCTGATTTTCTGGCATTGCTAAGATATGCGTGCTTTGCAAAAATTCATTATGCTAACTAGCTGATTTAAGGATAAATGTACATATAAAATGACAGAGTGATAAATTTATTAGCCAATTTTCTGTTTGTTATGAGGAAGTTGCTGTCTGGAAAGCCTTCAGAACCCTGTCCAGCTCTACCTCCCCTCTGACTTGTCGTTTCCTGTGTCTGGGAACCTCATTGCTTTCTCCCATGGTCATGTTCAGTAATTATTCTCATGTGGGGTTACTCTGCTAACCCTCAGCATTTGGCTCCCAGCACAGTGAGTCCCGTTTGCAGGAATGGGGGATGGAAAGCATCATAACTGCAAGATTGTTCCCATGGCTGAGGAGAGAGAGAAGTGCTTCCAGTCCCATTCTTGTTAGCCAGGTGTTGAGAGGTAAACAGATTCATGGATGATGACATTCTTTTATCAGAGTTCAACTCCTTAGAAGAGTTTGCCAGATCCCAATTTTAACATAAAATAAAGATGCAGAGAAGTTTTAGGCTTGAGAAAAGAATGTTCACATGCTATGCTCTGTGTAAATGTGTGTGTGTGTGTGTGTGTGTGTGTTGTGGTTCTGTGAATGTGTAGGTGTATAAACTATTGCCTCATTTCCAGTATTCTGTTTAAAACAGATGTTTCTATTTTATCATAGAGTATTTATTTATATAGGGTAATCTTACAATTGCATTGCATAATTATTATACAAAATGTATATAGTTTTGAACAGTGTGTGAAAACCAAGATGACCAAGAAAATACAGTATACTAACTCTGAAGTTGATATCAAGACTTGAGTGGTTACATAAGGAATGTCTTAAGAAATCTCATCAAAATAAATCTGACATAGTACCAGAAATTCTATAACCACCTTCTGGATCTACTACCTTCTCTTGGAACTCCTTTCTATAGCTACAGTTGTATTTTTAACTAGTTCTCTTTGTTGTTGGAAACACTATCTCAAGCTAAAAAGATAGCAGTTGAAATTAAAGACAGGAGTAAAGCTAAATGTGTCATTTAATGCTTAGTTTTGATATATGCTCTGACTTATTCATTTAAATTTGGATCATAGCCCCTAGTGCTCTTAGATTTGAATGTAAAATCAAATGTGCTCTCAGAAAGCCTTAATATTATATGCACAGATATTTGTGAAATGTAAATGTCACTTTTTAAAATTTTAAGTTAAAAAAAATTATACCTAGCTGGATGCTGGTAGCTCATGCCTGTCATCCTATCTACTCAGGAGGCTGAGATCTGAGGATCACGGTTCAAAGCCAGACTGGGAAGGAAAGTCTTTGAGACTCTTATCTCCACTGTACCACCAGAAAACCAGAAGTGGTGCTGTGGTTCAAGTGGTAGAGTGCTTGCTTTGAGCTGAAGAGCTCAATGACAGTGCCCAGGCCCAGAGTTCAAGCCCTACAACAACAACAACAAATTTATACCCTGTCACTTCTCAGAATGTAAACAACTCTGAGTTTCAGTGATGTTTGACTTACAAAACAACTTGGAGCCTAAGGCCAATCATGCAAGTGAGTCAAGTCATGTTCTTCCGAATGCTTGCCGTGAGCAAAGGATTCCCATTATTTTAGACCCAGTTACTATTCCAAGCAATGGAGAAGCCAACTCATTAGTCATTTCTTTACTCAGTCTCATTCGTTCTTCTCTAAATGTCCTTCATTTGCTCATACAATAAAGACATAGCAGCAAACAACACACACACACACACACACACACACACACACACACACACACACACACACCCCTTGCCCTCATGAAGCTTGCACTCTACTGGAGGTGCCAGATGAAATACCAGGTGCATTAGGAACTGTGTAGTGTGGGAGGTTTCGTGCTGGAACACAGACTGAGAAAGGAATTAAAAAGCATTGCGATTGAGTTTTTTGGAGTGAATGACTAGAGAGAACAGTGTACATTTTCAAGAGATGAAGGAGCAAGCCATACCAACCATCTAAAGTAAGGAAGAAAGAGCAATGGACAGGCCCTGCAGCAGGAAGTGCCTCGGGTTACAGGAATGGCAGGAGGTCATGATGGGTCAGTGGAGAGGAGAGAGAAACAGCAGATGAGGTGACAGGGAAAGCCTGGGGGAAGTCAGCATCATAGTGGAGTGACTAGAAAACTCCTTGTCTACTCCAGGATGCTTTTAAGAGTTAAAGGAAATACTACCAATGACTGCATCTGGGCAATGTAGGCCTAAAGCAGGACTGTCCTGGATAAAATAGGAAACATAGGTATCCTACCTAAATATTTTTGTTAAGCCACTGTTCTCTGAAGGAGATAGGACTTTTGGGGGAGAGGCTGTGTACAGGTGTCAGGGCCAGACAGGATCTGGTTGAGCCTCCCACACTCCAGCAACTGTATTGAGAAGCTCAATTAATGGAAGAAAAATAAACAGCCACAAAAGATGTTATATATCCCAGTATTTAACATGAAAAAATATTACCTAGAATTGAATTAGGGGTGTCTCTGACCAGCTCACTTGTGTGCTTCTCCCAACAAAACTACACAATGCCACTCTCTGAATTTTCAACGAGGAAACCAGAGTCCAGAGAGTTAAGTCATTTCCTCAAGGTCTCCCAGCACCCCAGTGGCAGAGCCAGGACTCAGAGACTATCTGAGAGGCTGCACTATTCACTAAGTGTCCATCCTTCTCATCCAGATAACTCAGGAGACAAACTTCAGCCCTACCACAGAAATACATTATTAAAGACTATTTGTGATTTTTCTTTTAATTATTCTTCTCTTTTTATCTGCTCCCACATCTTCTTTTTTGAATTTTCACTTACTTATCTGCAGTGTGGGGGATGGAACCCAGGGTCTCACCCATGGTAGGCAAGCACTCCACCCCTGAGCCCCATCCCCAGCTCCCACACAGCTTCTTTAGCTCCTTATTGAGGACAAGAATAACACACTCCAGGAAAACCTTGTGGGATGTGGAGATTGCTCCTCTCTACTGCATCTGTGTCGTACGCCTTACACATGGACTTGGGACATCTGGTAAACAGGGCTTTCATATCCTGTTAGTGAGATCAAATGACAGAGCAAGAACCAAAAAATAAGATATAAATAAATAAACTGAGAAGAAAGGTTTAGTTCCTTGATGGAGTAGTTGCCCACAAACATCTGCTCAGAGGAATATTTTTTTGGCCAAACTAATGTCCCATTCATTTATCATGTGAGAGGCTGGGCAATTTGTCTATGGACATAATACAGAAAATGAATAGCTATGATTCTCATAGATCCAGCTGGAGTAGAAACATCAGGCTTACTGAGAAAGCTAAGTGTTGCCTTTCTAGACCCTCTTCCATCTGGCTTACCAGATATATAGGTTTGAAAAGTAGACTGAAGAAACAAGAACAGATGGTAGGTGATTATGAAAGAAGTCAGAAATCCTCACTATACCTATATGATTTTCAGTCACCACATACTTGTACATGCAGACAGGGTGTAAGGTGCCATTTCAAACCATGGATGTGATATGTAATAGTCAGATTCAGTCATCCATCTCCATCATCATGTCTTGGTGTTGGGAAGAGTCAGAAGCCTTTCCACTAGGTATTGTGTTGTCAAGCATAGCTTCCCGGAGGAGCTAGAGAACATGGCATCTGAACCGATTAACCACCCTCTCTTCCTCCAGCCTCCCCCAGCCTCTGTGTTCCACTGCTCTGCTCTCTGGTATATGAGATATGCTTTTGTTTTATCTTCTAAGCAGAAGTGTGAATGGGTGGTGTGTGTTTTTTTCTGTGTCTGGCTCCTTCCATAGTGGTGTGAATGGCAAGGGTGAAGCCCTTTGTCTTTTTAGATTACATATAAAGTGTGGGGGTTCTAGTACATCTAAGAAGGAATCTGCTTTCCATGTCTAATTTTAAAAAGAAAACCATATTGAGTATGTTCAAAATGTCCAAAGTCACTTTGTGTCACAATATGAAAAATAAAATTTCCCAACAAAGCCATGAATTCAAATCCAGGTACCAAAGGGTTGGAGAATACATAATTTATAATGCCAGTATTTCAGCAAGGATATCCCAAGGAAAGGTGGTGTTTTCTTAAATGTATTCAGTGGGAATGAATATAGGCAAAGACCATGTATACAGCCTTGGTTCCAGAAGTTTTATGTGCTATTACTATTTGTTTTGTTTTCTGGAGTCAGACAAAAGTGATTAGTCATCTTTCTAACAATCTATTTGAAGGATACTCTATGTACTACAAAATTTGTTCACTTATGTATAAATCCAATTGTTTCAGTGATGTTAGAATTGTACAATTAACACCCACAATTCAATTTCAGAGCATTTCGATGATCTTCAAGGTCCTTTATTCTTGCTTACATTCAGTCTCCACTCCCATGCCCAGCCCCAGGGAACCACGCATCTTTTTCTAACTAATTCACCTTTCTGTACATTTCATAGGACCCAAAGCACCTGCTCTGGCTGGCTTTGAACTGGGATCCTCAGATCTCAGCCTCCTGAGTAGCTAGGATGACAGGTTTGAGCTACCAGCACCCGGCAGCTCAGAGAGTTTTGACAGGGAAAGAGCTGTTCAGTCTATGCCTCTGCTGAAGTTCTGTTACTGAATATTAAAAGTATCACTACAATCTCTCATGCTCTTTTTCCTCCAAAAACACACAAGGTATCATTTTCTTAATGCTGCATACCATGCCTTTATGCATTTATTGTTTCCATCACACACAGAGTAATTGTAAACACTCAAAATGCTTGACAGCAAAGAGCTCAAGTGTTAGGAATTCACACTTTAAGTCAATGCATAAGCTGTATGTTTTCACATGCACCTTTGAGTTGCCCCATTTTTTCCCTATTTGCCACTGCCATCATCTCTGGTAAGTTTTGGGTGATGACTTCTCAAATCTACATGTGGGGAAATCTGTCCATTTGTTTTGTTTTATTCTGCTTTGGCTTTGCCTGCTTGTTTGCTTTAAAGAAGTACTAGAACATCCCATCACAGACACTGATGATTAAGTAAACTATAATTTTTTTTCCATTATGTGTTAGAGCCCTCATTTTCTATAATTATTTCTCCTCCCACTTTGTTCCAGCAAATGTGGTGCTTCTTGCACAACATGCATGTGAAATCTTTTCTCCATCCAGGACAAAGCCAGGTTTCTTTCTTTGCAACATAAATATTATTCTTTTAGTTATGAACTAAGCCTTTACGTACTGGCACATACATGGGACACTAAATTATGTGCTTTTTATATGAGGATATCTAATTCTCCTGCTTTAAAATTGTATTTATCTGTTCAGTGATCCTTTGGCCTTGTGCATGCAACATACGTAGAAGGTTCTAGTCCTTTACTTCTAAGTTGATTTCCATCCTTCAGACCTCTGAGATTCTGGAGGAGGAGAAGCCCGCATCTTTTCTTCTAAGGAAGAAAACTTTATGGGTCTGGAGCTCTGGCCTTAAAACTATTTTCTCTCTCTTTTTTTCCAACCCCCACCTGGTTGTTATTAACATCTATGTATTTCAGATTCCAGAAAATTAAGGCCTCTGCAAAAAAAAAAAAAAACACAAACCACTGAATATTCAATAGTGAAAGATGTCGGTAGCAAGTAACAGCAACAACCTCTTGAGAAACAGGAACAGGAAGCAGCTCTACTTCTCACTCTTAAGGAATGATGGTGCTCTGTGAACTATGCCCTCTTCCCAGTGCAGTGTGTCTATTAATATTCCCACTCACCACTGGGCATACAGCCATTCTTTTACCTGAAATTTTCACTGTGGCACCATTAACATGTCTAAGTCACACCAGGTTCCTGGCTGCGAGCTCACATGGCCACCTGACGAGAGCTCCCACAGAACACAGCTTCGAGCTTCTGTTGGCTCCACAGTAGTCCATGAACTCTTTGGGAATGGAGTCCTTTGCATTCATGAGGCCTGGATGAGCCTCCTGTACCATATGCCATAATTTGGAGCTTATATGTCCCCCCAAAATCCACCTGGTACCCCACCCTGTGGTGCTATCAGAAAGTCAGATAGAGGCTGGTGGGAGTAAGTTAGATCACTGTGGACTTGGATGCTATGGGACTCTGGCATTTCCTCTTCCTCTCTCTTTGCTTCCAAGTCACCATGAGGTGAGTAGCTTTACTCTACCACACTCCCCACCATGACGCTCTACTGAGCCACAGACTGAAAGGCAATGGGCCAAGCAAACCACACACCAAAACCTCTGCAACCAAGACCCCCAAGTGAGCCTCTCCTCCTTATAAGTTTGTTTTGTCAACTCTTTCGTCACAGTAACAGAAAATGAACACTCTACTAGAGAAATGGGACCAAAAAAGAGTAGAAGCTGATACGTGTGGCCATCCGTGGGTTTGGCTCACGTTTCCAGATCCTTCTCTCTGCTAAGCCCTTTTCATGGATTGTCCCTTCTGATGTCCATAGCCATTTTCTGAGGCAGCCAGCGAAGCTGTAGCCATTTTAGGTGGGGGTGGGCCACTGAGAAGCAGAGAGGTTAACCAGAATGCTGAGGTCATAGGGTCAGGAAGATGGTGGAGCTCAGATGCAGGTCAGTCCAAGGAGTCAAGCTTCAGGGGCATACCAGGCCAAGTCACTGGCTTTAATTAAAAGGAAGGCTTCTCCATTCCACCCCCCCTCCAACCAGGTCACAGAGGGCATGCAGGGCTAGTCCAGTGCACTTTGGGGGCCATTGTTGTGCCATACCTATCACAGACTTCAAATTCTTGGGCTGGTCAGAAGGCAGGAAGAGTCTGACAAAGGAAAAGCATACTGATGGCATGGTTTTATTACATTTTCATGAAAGCTCTGCCGCAATCCTGAAGCAATTAAGGACTAATGGAACAGCAAGGAATATTCTCAGTCATGCAGAGTAATTTCTTTTATAATATCTGATTTGATTTGCAAAAGCCAGAGAGCATGTGCTCATTAAAAGGCCTGCCCTGAGCATCCCAGGCTTTATAATCATCTCAGTCTGTTACCACTGGAAGATGTTTTCCTTCACTACTGATTCGACTATGTACCAACTCCTATATACCAGCCAGAAAGAAAGAAAACATCAGAAACTCACTTTTTGAGGACTGGTGCCTGGTCAGTCATGTCAATCCAAGTGAACCTGCAATGATTCAGGTTCATGGAAGGGAACATTGTATTAACTTTGAGGTTTTCATCTATTACATACACTGTACTCGTAAATGCCCCCATTCCTGTCTAAGAAGAGTGAAATGAAAGGAAGAGAATTTTACAACCTGACTAGAGGAGGTGGAAGGAAAAATAGCGCAAAGGAAAATGTGCCACTAGTTTTATTTGTGCCATTTAAGATGCCATAATAACAAAAGTAATTAAGTAGAAGAGGATATTAACATCTGGAGTAGATAAAGAAGGGTGATATTGTCTTATAGTATCATTTTTAGTAAGTTGTACATATTTGGTACATTTTTAGTTTAGGACTACAAAGTAGCATTTGTATGGAACATGTTCAGTTTGCAGAGAATTGTTGCATTTTCACTGACCTGCTTTGCATCTCCCACATGAACTTCTGAAATCATGTGACACCCCTTGGTAGCAGGTCCTTTAACACTGAAATAGAGATTCAAAGTAGGTAAGGGGCTCACCCATAGTAACAGGTAAGACTTGCACTGATGCGGTATATATACACTGCCTAAACTATACAATATACATTTGATACACAGTATATATGTTATATGTACAATGTGTCTTCTGTGTTAAATATAGTTATATTATCATATAGACCTGATGTTATAAAATAAAAATATATTATGAGCATATTATATATATATTAGGGCATTCTGCCTATATTTGGCATCGTTACTAATATTAATACATAAATCATTATTATATGTAACATTATATTCTCCATATCTTTCCAGGCCAAAAACTCCTGAATCCATAAAGCAGGAAAGAAAAAACAATGCCAGTAATACTCTATTGGTACCATGCTATCTGGAAAGCATGGAGGAAACTAAAATTCAGAAGTTGTGCTTTGTAACTAGAACTAAGTAAAATTATGCATTTGACTTCAGCTCTGCCATTTCTTCCTCCCCTGCCTCCTCCAGCTGCTGGCTGGGCGCTGGCCTTTTGACCACAATGACTTCGGTGTGTTCCTCTGCAAGCTGTTCCCCTTCCTTCAGAAATCATCAGTGGGGATCACCGTCCTCAATCTCTGTGCGCTCAGCGTCGACAGGTATGGGTTTTGCCTTTTTGTCATTTGAGTGTCTAGAAAGGCATCTTTTACAAAAGGACAAGTCAAGAGAGTCTGTGCCTGCAATAATTGTTAACTAGTTTCAAGTGAATTAAAACACTATCAGTTTTGTCTCTACTGTGTAGAATTCTTCACTCAATTGCTGATCATCAGTTGTCTTGGGTACCGGCAGTACATACCTTTGGCCTTTGGGCCAATAATTGGCAGTTAGCATCTTTAAGACAAAATAAATAAATAAAAATCCAGTGATCCCGGTGCCTATGGGTCATGCCTGTAATCCTAGTTACTCAGGAAGCTGAGATCTGAGGCTTATGATTCAAACCTAGGGAAGTCCATGAGATTCTTATCTTCAGTTAAAAGCTACCAAAAAGCTGGAAGTGGAGCTGTGGCTCAAGTGATAGAGCACTAGCCCTGAGCAAAAAAGCTCAGGGACGTGTGTGTGTGTGTGTGTGTGTGTGTGTGTGTGTGTGTGTGTGTGTGTGTGTATGTTCAATGACATAATGACATTAGCTATAATCAACCTTGTTGATCCAAGTGTATGCAAACTCTATATTTATCAGTTATAATGCTTGAACAAAGTAGTAATTATACAATGTTGTTATATTCTTCTCCATAGTTTTTCCAATGTTTATAATGTTTCATAATTTATATAGAAGGCAACAACAGTAATAACCTTTATCCAATTCTGAGAAATTCAGCAAGTATGGCTAAGGCTTTCCGGAATTCTCACAGTTCTGTGAACTTCTAGACAGTATCTCCTTCACCTGCTAATTTTCACAGCAGTAATTAGTATAAAGGATGAAAGTAGGAACTTTATGACCCATTCTATAGTGCTCTTTTATGTTTAATATAATGTTACACAATTGGTGTACAATGTCCTGTTAATGACCTTACATACAATTTAGAAAAGCTTTTATTTTTTACTGAGTTCATACCACTGATGATCACTTTGTCCCAGAGCCTAAGTCTCATGACTATAGGAATAAAAAGCCTAAGTCAGGTGTCAGGGATTCACATCTGTAATCTTAGCTACTCAGAGAGCTGAGACAGGTTAAAAATATTTTCCAGAAATTACCTGTGATATGTGCTACAGTTATCTCCACTTTACAGTTGGGGAAGTTTAATTTAGAAAAGACTAATCAAGCCACATGATTACAGAATGTTAGAATCATTCATCAAATGTAGGTAGTCTCTGTTCTTCACTACTGTACTTATCTATGAAGAAACTGAGTCACAAAGCAGTACAAGGAAATAAACTAGTATCTGTGCGATCTCTTTTTTTTTGGTCCGGTTGTGGGGCCTGAACTCTGGGCCTGAGTGCTGTCCCTCAGCTCTTCAACTCAAGGCTAGCACTCTACCATTTGAGCCACAGTGCCACTTCCGCCTGTTTTCTTTTTTGCTTATGTGGTGCTGAGGAATCGAACCCAGGGCCTCATGCATGCAAGGCAAGCGCTCTACCACTGAGCCAACTTCCCAGCCCCTCTATGCGATCTCTGAAGTAGAAAGACCTTCTGAAGTAAGACATTGTGAACACAATTATATCTCAAGGGATGAAATTCCTAAAATTCAGACTGAGCATTCCTAAAATTTTAAAAACATTCCTAAATTTTTAAAAACAAGTTAATAAAGTAATAAAGGAAAATTCTGCCATGCCTGTCAGAGGCTCGGGCTTGCCCTGCCTCAATTTGCCTTTGGAGAATCTCAGAGGGCCTTTCTGCTGAGACTCAACCAGATCCAGTCACAGGCAAGGAGACTTAGGCTGTAGACTCTAATCTCCAGTGTAATGTGTCCTCCCTGATCTCATGTGTGAGGAAAACTGAACTACATGTCCCATCACTTCAGTCATCTACGTACAAATTCAATGTGAGTCATTCTTCATTCAGAAAATGGAAAAAATGCCAAGAATTATCACTAAGATAGTGATATAGTCTGACTTTTAGACCAAGGAGATGATATTTTTAAAAATCCACTCCTACAAAAACAGCCCTACTCCACGAAATTGTTCCTTCATAATAAACTCTGTTTGGTTGTCTTGTAGTCTACTAAAATACCATTTTTAATAAAATAAGCAGTAAAAAAGAAAGAAATGGGAGCCTGTCACAAAACAATTTGCAGCATGTGAAACTCCATTTTCACTATCTGAGCTGAATCAAATTATGAACCCAGAAGAGTTGCCATGATTTTTAATGATATTTTAAGTAGGATAATTGTCTCTCATTTTGGAAATGAGACACCATATTTTGGGGGGACAAATGGGAGAAAACATTCGAGCTCTGTTGAATTTCTTTATTACTTCATCAATCACTCTGTGGTTACAGAACATTGAAAGATCAAAGAAAAGTCCCAGCTTTCTCACTACCAGTCTTTGATCAGCCTGAGATAAACAAAAGAGTAAGAGAAAGCATAGGGTTTTTACCAGAAAGAATGACCTTTCATTGCTCAACTGTGACTTGTCAGGGTTAACCTTTTTACTAATTTCTCCTTGAATTGAACTTTTAAAAATCTTTAATCTTACATTCTTAGTCTCTTCTGAATAAGAGAAGGAATTTCAGAAAAAGGCACAAATTTCAACCCTACTTAGAGGGTCAAAATAAGTTTTTAATGCTGAGGCACTAAAATGAATGAACTTTTCCCAGGAAAATGTGAATGATGAGCTATTAAGATAGGTTTTTTTGCATGACATATGTGTTATTTTGAGTTTGGGGTAGGGAAGAAGAAGAGCAGGAGGAGGAAGGCTATGGGGTATTGTTCTTTGTAAAGTTTCAGTCCTGTTTAAAATAGGAGATGATGGTGTAGGTCAGACATGAACAACTGTAGGTGCAAATCCCACCTATAGTTAAAAGGTGACTAGTGAGAAAGGCTATAAAAAGATAAAACTCCTTTAACAACTCTTCCAGAGTGATGTTTAAATAGGTACTTGGAGAAGTTGCAAAGACCCATTCATAATGCCTCACATTGAAAAGCTGGTGTCAGCTCTCCAACCCATCATTTCAAATCATCACTTAGTGATCTCGATGATGTTCTCAAACATTATCATCACTCAAGTTAGCATGAAGGTGATTTTCTGAAAAACCTTGTTTTATTTAGACTTGGGCTTGTTTTCTTCTTATTCTCCTAGCGATATGGTTTTTAAATGCTGCTTAACCAGCATACAGACTCAAGATGGAGCTGAACCCAAGGAGAGGCAAGAGGGGTCTGCTAGGGCAGCTTGGGATCTTATTTGGGGTCTGTTCCTGTCACTCATCTCTTATCTTCTGTGACTGTCAAGATCAGGCCACTGGTGAATATTGCTACCCCATTTCTCTCCAATGACCAGCTACTCCAAAATCAGCCATTTAAAATATGATTTTATCATATCTCACCATGTTATAGATCAGGAATTCAGGCAGTTCTTGTCATTCCAACTAGAGGTGGGTAGTAGATTTCAGCTGGTGCTGAGCTTGTCTCCCGGGTCCACATAGCACACGTCTGGCGCCTTGGCAAGGGACGGAAGTGTTAGCTCAGAAGAGTTCACCTTCCTCTTACAGAGCTGCAGGGCCCTGGACACTCTACTCCAGAAGACTGGAGCTGCAGGGTGGAACCTGCCATTGCTGGCGACAGGCTGACCACATGGTGGCAAGGCATCCATCTAATGAGGATCCATTGTCAGATGAGCCAGGGCAAGCTAAAATTGCATAGATGCACTTGTAGGTCTCTTTTAACCCAGTCTACCTGGTTTCTGCTAGTAGTTTGCCTCTAACCCGCCTGTGGCAATCAGTTTGTTTGTCATGTGAGAGATATAAATCATAAACAACCTGGAGAATGGTCACTGTCCAAGATGGGTAGCAATGCTCCTTTACCTTACAGAAGTGGCAAAATTGGAGAAAATAAACACATTCCAAGGATGGCAAGCACTTTCCAAAAGACACTTACTTGTTAAAAACTTTTTTAAGGTGCTTAAGCAAGGTGTGACGACTCATACCTGTAATCCCATAATCTGCAAAGCTAAGGAAGGAGGATCTCAAGTTTGAGGCTGCTTCTGGGCAACATAACTAGACCTATGTCTCAAAAGATAAGAAAGGTATTTGAGCCACTTTCTCATTCCCCTGATTCAACAACCCCCATTCCACTAGGATAATTCATCCAGAACACCACTCATAAAGAGGAAATAAATCCATATATTCAAGCATTTTGTCATTCAGGACCATGAAACACTAGAAATGGTGCCAACCTAGGAGAAAGATTTCAGCAAATACTGTATAATCCTATGCCATTAAATTGATAAGTGTCATGTCTATGTAGACACACGGGCAATCATTTTCTTATATAAACAGAGCAAAGCATAAAGTTGGAACTGATGTAATTATAGTATGTTTTCAAACTCTTCCTTTGAGAACAGCAGTGGCAAAGAATGAGAAAAATAAAAATAGATTTAGTTAATATGATGTCTCTGGGATTGAAGTTCTATTTTTACAATGTTTTAAAGTCTGTATAATCATAAAATGTTTTGAACATAATGAGTCAGTCCATACCTTCAGTATACATGCATAAAGTGCCTCCACATTAAAATTGTAAAAATCTACTGGTGACAAACGTCTTCACATAAATAAAACACCATTTTTCCTTTCATTCTGGCATGTAGAATGATAAGGTAAAGGTAATGCAATGAGAAAACACTTCCCTGGGAGTCTGTCCACCAGAGCCCTGACCCTAACTGAAGACCAAGCAGAGTGGCCCCACACCAGCCCTCTTGTCTCCCCATCCTCAGGTTTTGTTTTTATGAGTGGGTTCTGTGGTGATTAATTTTCCATCACTGTCACAAAATCCTTAAGGTATTAAACTTCTAGGGAGGAAAGGTTAGTTCTGGCTCACAGATTTAGAGGTTTCTGACCCTGGTCAGATCTTGGTCTTTGGGTCTGGGGAGGCAGCATACCACGGTGAGAGGGAAAACAGAGGGAAGGAGTAGCCAGTATCTCACATTCCCTTGCAAGGGCAAGACCTCACTGACCTGACTTCTTCCCATAAGTCTCCACCTCTTAAAGGTTCCACCACCACCCAGCAAGTGTGACAGTGCTGGCAACCAAGCCTTTAACACATATGGCCTTTTGGAAATATGATCAAAACCACAGCAATGTGTCATGTTCTGGGAACTTAAAGCACATTATAAAATGAAGCTTGTTTGTGAATGTATTTATCCTAAGATCTCACTGATCCCATTTCCCTACTTAAGCCACCTTCTGCCCCAAATCCTGGCTAAGAAGCTGGGCTTTATTATTTTAAGATGAAGTGAGTGAAGTGTTTATTAAAATCACCTAATTGAGCTTAAGAAAGAGAGGAAGTAACAGCTACAACTTAGCTGGCAGTCTTGAGATACAGATGGCCCATGTCCATTCCCTTGAGCTTTCACTGGACATCAGGCCTACCCATTCAATAAGGCAACAAGGCAAAACAGAGATGAAAAGCAAAATAAACCAGGATTTGTATCTTACTACCAAAAAAATCCATAAATTCTTCAATGCAATCTAGACTGTATTATAAAAGAGATTTTCTTGATCTATTTGCATGCCTGTATTTTATTCCATTCTGAACACACCTGGACTTTCTCTAGAGACTTATTGTACACAGATCTTGTTTACCCCAAAAAAGTTGTGCAAAATGTTTCTCCAGAAAATTGAGTTATATAGACCTAAAATTATAGATAATAGTCTGTAAGTGATTCTGGTAAAGAATTAGACATCATGATTCCAAAGAGTTGTGTTTTCCCAACTATACTATGTGGACAGATTTTAACAGTTGAATACAAAGGGTAAGGGCTCTTCCTGATGGCCTAGGTAGCTTGTACATTTCCTTGGTTTTTGTGAGTAATCTTCTACAGTAAGTTGCATGTCTTGAAAATACAAAAGCACCTGTCTCTAATGCTTTGGTCTGTTTTATAGTCTCCTGGCACTATCTACTAAAAGCTATAAAAAGAAAAGGTTTCCTTTCCATTACAACAGCAACAAAAATTTCAAGAATGAAGCCACAAAACCATGCCATGTCCCAAATCTTTTCTTAATAGTATGTCTGAAAGCATTTAGCATCAGACCATCACATCAGGTCAAAGAGCACCAAGTTTCTAAACCACACTTCCTTTTGAAGTGACATTTAATTGTGACTACCATAAAAATATTGAATTTTAAAAAAACAAATCAATTTTAAAGTATAATTTTTAATTCAGCTGTGACCGCCTTCAAAGGCTTATTATGGCACTAATAATCATTGAAAATAATACTAGTTTAAAGACAGGTAAAACTGATGGGGGAAAATCCTTATCTTACTATCTTGTGTGTGTGTGTGTATGTGTGTATGTGTGTGTGTGTGTGTTTATTCTATTTAAATGGTAGCTGTAGAATACATATAACATTAAATCTACCATATTAACTGCTAAAACATAAGACATAATTTTTTAACATCAGTTTTTAATTGACATTTATATCCTATACTCTATATGATCTTTTTTTGTTAGATTGTAACCCCTAAAGATTAGTAACCAAGATATTTTTAACTCCGTTTTATACACTCTAGAACAGAACTATAATGAGTCAGTCATCCTTTGACATTTACCAGAAATAATATTGACTACAATGCCACCCACTATGAACACACGGCAATGAGATCTTGATTGTGGAAGATGGATCTAAGGTCACTGTTTACTCAAGGATATCTAAAGCTCCTTCATGGATAAAGAGGGATAAATATGGCTATTTTTGTTAGTATAAAAAGTACTAGCAATTCTTACTACACTTTCCACCATCCAGTTAAAACACCCAGGCATATCTCTCTGCTGTTGACACAGTCTGACTCTCTCAAGATTTCTCTAAATCTCAAATACAGATCTTAGACTCAGGCCTGTCTAGAAATTGGATTCTGAATTAATGGAACTCATCATGGCCCTCACTCAAGACTCAAGACTCACCAAAAATTCCTAAAAAGGCTATGGTTGGTCATTGGCCAAAGGAAGGTGTATTCTAGAATTATAACTTATATTCAGTTAAAATAAGTTTAAAATATCCTAAAGACTTGATGTTATCACCTCATCTTTTCGATCTTCTTTTTGCAGGTACAGAGCAGTCGCCTCCTGGAGTCGAGTTCAAGGAATTGGAATTCCCTTGATTACTGCTATCGAAATCGTCTCTATTTGGATCCTTTCCTTTATCCTGGCCATCCCTGAAGCAATCGGCTTTGTCATGGTCCCCTTTGAATACAGGGGTGAACAGCACAAAACCTGTATGCTCAATGCCACATCCAAGTTCATGGAGGTGCTGGGAGTCTTACAATTCACTAAATTTACTAGACGTATTAAAGATAATTAAATATAAAGCTTGACCAAACTTTATAAGGAATTAACTGGGGAGAGGAGAGGAGAGGAGAGGAGAGGAGAGGAGAGGAGAGGAGAGGAGAGGAGAGGACATATTGGTTCTCCATCATCTTAAAACTTACAGATATCTCCCCAGTGGAGGGAGGGGTGCTATACTCTGTCAGTTCAGACATTATACAGTTTCATGAAAAGGAGATGTTAAGCCAGTGTTTAGTTCCTGAATAGAACAATTTTGCCTCCTAATCTTGTCTCGTAGGACAATTAAGATTCTAAAGTTCAGCAGGACGCTGGTGGCTCACAGCTGTAATCTTAACTACTCCGTGGGGGCTGAGATTTGAGTATTGCTGTTCAAAGCTAGCCCAAGGCAGGAAAGTCCATGAGGCTCTTATCTCTATTTAACCACCAGAAAACCAGAAGTGGTGCTATGGCTCAAGTGGTAGTGCTAACTTGGAACAGAAAAGCTCAAGGATAGCGCCCAGGCCCTGAGTTCAAGCCCGCAACTGACAAGAAAAAAAAAAAAAGAATTCTAAAGTTCATTTACCAAAGAAAGGCACAAGGTGTATATGTACAGAATCCTATTTATTTCTATAATAAGGAACACAGCATAAGAAATTCCATCTACTAAAATGCAAATGCTTATTTCATGCTTCTTAGGGAAATATACCATGTATGTGTGTTTGTCAGGGCCCGGAGTAGGGGTGGAGGGGGAAGGGGGAAGGGGATAAGTATATGTATATACTAGGGCTTGAACTCAAGTCCTCAGTGTTGTCCTTAAGCTTTTGTGCTCAAGAATAGTGTCCTACCATTTAAGCCACAGCTCCAATGTTTTGGTGGTTAACTGGAGATAAGAGTCTCATAAACTTTTCTGTCCTGGATGGCTTTAAATCTTGATCCTCAAATCACAGCCCCTGAGTAGCTAGGATTATGGGCATGAGACACCAGCTCCTGGTTCCCTCTTATTTTTTTTACAGGTGGATTTACTGAGTCAAAGTGTAGAGTGTAGGTCTGATATGCAAAAAATACAGAATTTCAGAACATTTCAAAAGGTATTTTAGTTTAACAAATTCAGATGTTCTTTGGTTAACCTGACTACATCAATGTTTCTCTCTTAAGCATAAGCCCATTCTGAGTGTTTGGGCGACACGTTTAGAATGCATGCTTCCTTTGCAAAACTACTTACACGGGTCTGAGAGAGAACTACTAGAGTGACCAGGCCTCTTAAATCAGCTTTAGTGCTTTGATGTAAGCAGCATGCAGCTCAGATTCCACTTCTAACACTTACAGAAATCTCCAGATATTCTTTCCTAAAGTAGAGAATTCACCACATTAGTGGTCTTATCCATGACCAGCTATCCAGCTCAGGAATTCTTGTTTTAAATTAAAAGTGCTCATGACAACAGCCTGCCTGGCAACCTTGAAGCTGAAGTCTTCTATTTATCCATTTTTAATTAGGTCAGTCTTCCTAATGATACACCAGACAGTAGCAGATTATTAGAATCCAGGCAGTGTGAACGGGAGTCTAGGTATTCCAGAGGAAAACATACTAATCAACACAAGATCAGCACGTACTAATCATTTGGGCTGGACAAAATAAAATGGGTTATTTCATTCAGCCTGGGTCTTCTGTATCCATTTTCAGCAACTATGCAGACAGGCTTGCAGTGAAGGGTCTGAGTTGAACCAGCAATGCCTCAGAGTTAGTTCAAAGTCTAAAGCTCATTCTCTCTTCTAATTTCCCCCTCTTTCTTCAATTCTTCCTTCCTCAACTCTACCCTAGAGTCAGTCTGTGCCCTAGACTGACCTGAGGCCTTTCCAATCTCTTGCTGATGGTACCAGTTCAAAAGAAACCTATGACCTTTTTCTCAACAGGCCTCTGTCATGGGGGCAAGGACTCCATCCAGCCCTCAGGGTCAGCTTCCAGACTCTGCAGCTGCTTGTGGGTCATTTGTACTCAACCAGAAATGCATGGGGAAGAGAGACAACAAATCAGAAATAGGGAAAGGGGGCCAGTGGGGGAGCTCCCAAGGAAAGAAAGGGGTTGTCCTTCACTTCAGAACAAAGGAGGAGTCCTTTGATGCTTTTTTAAGCTCCAAACTAAAATCCTGCAGTGTGTGCTTGGGGTGGTGAGAGTAGGAAAATATCTGTATAAGCAGATTTCAATAACCTAACTTTTCTGGGAGTTTGAACATAACCTGAGGGGGTGGGGGATGGGAAAGAAACTATGTTGATTTTCCTCTAGCTTCTAAGTGAAATCTATCATTTCCTTCAATTATAAATGTAGGCAACAAACCACAATAGTATTTAAGAGTACCATGGCTTTCCCACTTGTAGAAATAGACTTTTGTAATCATAAAATGTATGCTCATACTGCTTCAACATTTTGGCAGTTATTAGAGCCACCCTGTCTTCTGTTTAGTTTGTTGGTAAACATATACATTATTTTAATTTTATTTTTGATAGCCACATTCCATTGTAATTGGCTACATCCAATGTAATTGACTTCCATTACAATTAAATAATATTTGGTTTTATCATGTGACAGTATTTTTCTTAGAACGGACTATCAGACTTCCAAAAGGGGTCTGTGACAACACAAATAGGCAGAATCCTTTCACTGAACTCCTAGTCTTCAGGAACCATTGTTTTCCTGTGTATGCTGATATTGAAGCTTACACTCCAGGCCTCAGGCTCTCTTGGCTTTTTTTGCTCAAAGTTGGCTCTCTTCCACTTGAGCCACATGTCGACTTCCAGCTTTTTTGCTGGTTTACTGGAGATAAGAGTCAAGGAATGGTATCAAGCGGCAGTCCTCAGATCTCAGTCTCCTGAGTGCTGTGATTAGCGTGTGAGCACCAGCCCCCTGGCTTGGGAGTCATTATTTTAATAGACAAACTGTAGGTGTAGCCCACTGAGCTACTTTCTATATTCAGAAATCATCCAGTTTTTCACAGAGCAGCTGACTTTTGTGTGTGGAAGGGGCAGAATTTGGATGTCACAGGAGGCTGTATTATTTTTTAGCAGATGAATAATCTGGAGACATATTAAAGAAGTATATCTCTCAGGTTGGTATTAATTTAATGGAAATAAGAATGACGGTATCACCCAGCATCATTGCCTCACGCCTATAATCCTAGCTACTCAGGAGGCTGGTATCTGAGGATCACGGTTTGAAGCCAGCCTGGGCAGGAAACTCCGTGAGACTCTTATCTCCAATAAACTACTCAAAAAAGATGGAAGTGGCACTGTGGCTCAAGTGGTAGAGCGCTCACCTTGAGCAGAAAGAAGTTCAGGGACAACACCCAGGCCCAGAGTTCAAACCCCTGGACCAGGAAAAAAAAAAAGATAAAGATATTATTTTCCAGCTTTTAAGTTTTCTCCTTTATAAAGACATAAATCTGAGGCTGGGAATGTGGCTTAACATGCATGAAGCCCTGAGTTTGATTCCTTAATCCCACATAGATAGAAGAGGCCGGAATCGGCGCTGTGGCTCAAATGGTAGAGTACTAACATTGAGCAAAAGAAGCTCAGGGACAGTGCCCAGGCCCTGAGTTCAAGTCCCAGGACTGGCAAAAAAAAACAAAAACGTAAATCTTAACCATCTTGTTATTTACAAAGTCCTGCCCACAGTGAGATGATGCTAAGTTGGCCTGCAGATAAGCTGCTTCAATAGTTTCCAGGTGGGAAGTAAAGGAAGGTGAGGAGAGTTATTGAAGGCTTCTACTTGCTGGCTTTGGGGTCACACTGCAGGCATACCAGGCAAAGGGTTAACTCTTGCTAGCCACAACTACATAGAATAGCCACTCAGATCCTTCAAGGTTACCTCACAAAATATTCATATTAACCATAATCATCAAAAGTCAACAAAGCTCGGGCAAAATGTTGACAAACATGTCTCAAATTATGTTTTATGAGCCTCAGAAAAGAATGCTTTTTATTGATTAGGGTTCTTCCATTGTGTAACTGAAGTCAACTTCAGCTTACAAAAAGTATCTTTGTCCTGATAATGTTTTTCATATGCAGTTTCTTTATGTGCTATTAGCAAGCCAGAATAATTTCTAAAAATTCTCAGTTTAAAAAAAAAAATCACAGTTTACCAGGCACCAGTGGCTCATGTCTGTAATCCTGGCTATTTAGGAGGCTGAGATTTGAGGATCAGGGTTCAAAGCCAATCCAGACAGGAAGGTCTGTGAGACTATTATCTCTAGCTTATTAACAAAAAGCTGGAAGTGGAGCTGTGAGTCATGTGGTAGAGCACTGGCCTTGTGCAAAAAAAGCTCATGGATGGCACTCAGAACTAGTTCAAGCTCCAGAACTAGAGGGGAAAAGAGTCACATTTTTTAGCACAACCCTGAGGTCTTTATTCCCAACACAAAACATGAATTAAAAAAATACATCTGTAGATACAGAGATTTTGAAGTGACCAGAGTGGTCTACAATTAATTTATACTCCTTTGTCCTTTTTCTTCACTGGACAGTTCTACCAAGATGTGAAGGACTGGTGGCTCTTTGGGTTTTACTTCTGCATGCCTTTGGTGTGCACTGCGATCTTCTACACCCTCATGACGTGTGAGATGTTGAATAGAAGGAACGGCAGCCTGAGGATTGCCCTCAGCGAACATCTCAAGCAGGTACATTGGTTACAGTGAGGAAACCTGGCCATGGCTCCTAGAAGTCCTCAGGCTGGCATATGACTTGATTTGTTTCCTAACAGCTTTTGTCCAACCACATATACACATATACTGTAAATGTTTTATTGCCTAGGATTTATTTTACTGAACTTTTCTTATGCTTAATTATATTTACACGCACACAAACACCATTGTGCCTATAGTATAGGTAAAGAAACATCTGTACAGGTTTGAAGCTTAGGTGCACCAGGCTATCTCATATAGCCTCGTATGGAGTAAGCTATAAAAACGAAGTATACTTTTGCACAATGGCAAAATTGCCTTAACAATGCAGTTCTAAAAATACATTCCTGTGCTTAAGTGATACATGACCATACTGTGCATAGCACATTTAACCTGGTTTCCTAAAAACAAAGATCCTGTCTTGTAACTGCTTTCTTTATAGTTGTAGTGTTATGTTTTTCTGTGAGATAGGGAACTTGCCTGTGAAATAGTCAAGAGGGCTGGACACAGAGAGAAGGCAACTATTTGGTGATTGTGCCAAGAGTACATTGAGCGCATGTGCATACACATGTCTGCATTGCACTGGGCTTGGAACTATGCCAGAGCAGAATGAAGCTTGTGAGTTTCATCCCTTCCAAGCTTTGCCATCTACTTGTCAGAATACAAGCACAAAACAATTAGAGAACAGAAATACATTCCAAGTAGCCTGTACTATAGAAAGCCAGGTGGTACAAGAGATAAAGTCATGGAGAAACTGTTCATGAATGAGGGAAATTGAACTATGCCTTGGAGGGTAAATTGTATTTGATGAAGAAGAGGAGGGGCATGGAAGAGGGGCATGGAAGACAAGTGAGAAATGCAAGATGAATTTAAAAAAGCAACATCTAAAGTAAGATTCATGATAGAAGCATGTAGAGATATTCACTTTTGGAGGACCCAAAATTCTAGAAGGAATTTGAACGCATCAGTAGGAAGCTAGTGTTGCACAACCTGTTCTATTTGCTAAGAGTTCTAGGTTCTAGGTCACAGTTCTAGGTCACAGCAGAAAAGTATATACAAACATCCCACCACACTAGAAGTCAGTGTGAGTTATGATGGTCTCTCTTAAATCTATAATTACCACATACAAGCATCATTCCTCACCAACAACTCTTCGATTAGTACACCAATTTTTCTGAACTTCAAGTCCTCATCTGTAAATTGGGCTTAATAATATATGAATCAGTGTTGTTATGAGAATCAAAGGAATTGATGTGCATGTGTGTACTATATAAAATCCAATGTGTCATACAAATGGTAGCTATTATCTTTTATTAACATTTAGCAAGACAATTTATTAAGAAACTTTAGTATGACTTTGTTCAGGCATGAATGTTTAAAATACTTCAGGTGGAAAAACGTTAACAAATTGTTAACTCACCCCTGCAACAAATGAAATTAATTAGAATAGATTTGGGAAAAATAGTGTTTTAAATGTTGAGTTTATTTTGTTGTTGTTGTTGTTATTGCATTAGTGTCATGGTTAAGTCTATTTCAACTATGATTGTACCTGCTTTGAAAACAATTGGGATTTGGAACAATAATAATATACTACTTCATATTTACATGCCTCTTTAATTTTTTTTTAATCAGCTGTGGGGCTTGAACTTAGGGCCTGGGCACTGTCCCTGAGCTTTTGTGCTCAAGGCTAGTGCTTTGAGCTGTAGCTCAAAGTGGTTCTCTGGTGAGTAATTGGAGATAAGAGTCTCATGGACTTTACTTCCCAGACTGGCTTTGAACCATGATCCTCAAATCGTGGTAGGTAGGATTACAGGTGTGAGTCATCAGCACCTGGCACTTCTTTAAGTTTTTAAAGAACATTTTCTTGTCTTTTTCTTATTGGATTGCTCTAAGCATCGGTAGGTAAGACAAATAATACTCTTATTATACTGGTGATTCAGAGATTTATTTAACCAAGTGGAGATTAGAACTAACGATTTGGTCCCCTTGTAATTAATGTTTCATTTTGCTACAAGTTCTTTTTTTGTTGTTGTTGGTCGTGGGGCTTGAACTGTGGGCCTGAGTGCTGTCCCTCAGCTCTTCAACTCAAGGCTAGCCTCTACCATTTGAGCCACAGCACCACTTCTGGTTTTCTGAGTGGTTTATTGGAGATAAGAGTCTCACAGATTTTCCTGCACGGGCTGGCTTTGAACTACAATCCTCAGATCTCAGCCTCCTAAGTAGCTAGGATTACAGGCATGAACCACTGTGCCCAGCTTTGCTACAAGTTCTAAATGGGAGTAAAGCAAGGCTTTCTGGAATCTGTTGAGTGGAACTGTGGAAAGTCAGCATTGAGAAGGAAATCTTGCTGCTCTAGGATTCTACAAAGCTCTAGTCCTTGCTTCTGGCTTAGTGGTTTCTAATCAGGATAGTGGCAATCATTTTATCAATTAGATATTGTGTTTGGATGCTGGTAAGAGAAAACCCAAAGGTAAGAGTGAGTTGACCTCTGAGTGAGTTCTCCTCTGCAAAGAATTCAGATGCTAACCAGGTGCTGGTTTTAGGTTCACGCCTAAAATCCTAGCTACTCAGGAGGCTGTAATCTAAGGATTGCAGTTCGAAGCCAACCTGGGCAGAAAAGTCTTCATGAGACTCTTATCTCCAATTATCCACTCAAAAACCAGTAGTGATGCTGTGGTTCAAGTGGTAGAATGCCAGCCTTGAGCACAAAGAGGCTCAGGGACAGCACCCAGATCCTGAGTTCAAGCCCCACGACCAACAAAAAACATTCACAGCTGTGAATGTGACTTAGTGGTAGAGTGCTTGCCTAGCATGCATGAAGCCCTGTGTTCGATTCCTCACACCATGTGGAAAAAGCCAGAAGTGGTGCTGTGGCGCAAGTGGTAGAGTGCTAGCCTTGAGCAAAAGAAGTTCAGGGACAGTGCCCAAGCACTGAGTTCAACCCCCAGGACTGGCAAAAAAAAAAAAAAAAAATCAGATGCTATAGTTCAGTGGCCTAGGAATTTAGAAGCCAGTGTCTGCCTCCCCTGATCATTCAGCCACGGAGGCAGCAGAAGCAGCTTGACTTTAATATTTGGTTTCTAGGTAGCAAGAAGGAAAAAGGCAGAACACATTTGTGTATGCGCCAAAGCAGCACTCCTTCCCTGCTTCCGTTAATGTTCCCAAGAACCCATACAGCAACTTCTTAAGTTAGTCAGAACTGTCATATTACCTTGGAGGTAATTAGTCTCCCCAGATGCCACAACAAAATTAGGGCTCCAAGTTGTAGTAAGACAGACAGGACATGAGAGCAGATGTTAGATTAAGTCACTATCAAATTGCTATGGTGATGTGTAGATGTATTGAAGAGAACATATACAGAGAAGGTAGACCCTTCCTGAATTCCTTCTCTCTGTAATTTTCTGGGTGAACTGTCTCTGCAGATAATGACCCCTTAAAATGTCCCCTGCCTCCTGCAGACTGGAAGGTTTTCTCTTTCCTCACATCATCGCTCTGACTCCATCTCCTAGCTAGACTACAAATATGGAAGACTAAAGAGCTCCCAGTTCCTTGGGCCAGAGCAACAGTTTGTGAGAATTGCAGGAGAACCTTTTCAAATGGCTCAGCCAACCACGTAGGCTTACTATAGGCTTCCAGGACTTCATGTTAGAAGCTTCCAGGCTGAATAAGCATCACCTTTCCGACCCATTTTCAGTCAATTTTATTTTGACATTAACTGAGCTGGGAATATGGCTTACTGGTAGAGTGCTGGTCTAGCATGCATGAAGACCTGGGTTCAATTCCTCAATACCACATAAACAGAAAAGGCTGGAGCTAGCGCTGTGGCTCAAGTGGTAGAGTGCTAGCCTTGAACAAAAATAGCTCAGAGATAGTGTCCAGGCTCTGCATTCAAGCCCTAGGATTGGCAGAAAAAAAAGAAATTGATGAACATTGAATGATCCCAGCTACAGATCAGTTACATTTTACATTCTTAGTTAAAGCTTCTAAATACATTAATGTAAAACTCAAGCCTGATGCACACAATTGAATGCTGGACAATAATTCTATGGTTTTGCTTGTAAAGAACAGACACAAAGACATGTAAACCTTTCACTGAAGTCATCCCAGAGTCAGCATGCACTAGTTTTTATATTCTTCATTGACAACAATCCTCTACCCTCATCCTTGGTTTTTCACTACAAGCCATTAATAAAGGGATTTAAGAAGAAAAGAAAACCAAGGTTGTTTCACAACATGTTTTTCCACCCGGTGGCATTAAATAATGACCCTATAATCTTGTATTTCGAAAGAAATTTTAAAAAAAAATCAAGCCAGACATGGTGGCGTACACTGTAATCCCAGGGCTTGGAAAGTTGAAGCAAGAGGATCACTTGAGTCCAGGAGTTGTAGACTAGCCTGAGCAACAAAGCAAGTTGCCATTTCAAAATAAATAATAATAAACAAGAGGACATTTTCATATAACGTTAGATTTTTCAAGATCAAGAGAGAAAACATCCATGCTTTGTCTCTTCTATTTCCCCAATCCTACTTTCCTTTCCCAATGTCTTTGTACATGTGTCCATTCATTTGGGTGCTATCTTCGGTCACTCTACTTGCCATGCATCATGCATGCTAGTTTCATTACCTGCTATTGACTTTTTGTTGTTGTTGTTGTTGTTGTTAGTAATGGGGCTTGAACTCTGGGCCTGGGCACTGTCCCTCAGCTCTTCAGCTAAAGGCTAGCGCTCTACTGCTTGAGCCACAGGGCCACTTCCAGCTTTTTCTGTTTATATGGTGCTGAGGAATCAAACCCAGGGCCTCATGCATGCAAGGCAAGCACGTTACCACTGAGCTATTGTCTTTTTAATGAACCCTTTCCCCCCATGCCTTTACTACCACCAATATCCACACATACATGTCAATTCAGCCACTGTGTTGACTCTGTCCAGCGATTCCCAGCTCTGTCCTGGCCCCAAATAGCATCCCTCCTGGCAGCTGTCCTAAAGCATTCTTCACAACCCCTTCATGAGAGACTGGCACTCCACACCTTGAGGAAGAGAGGTTTTGTGAGAGGGCCATTCTGTTCTTCTCTGAGTCAGTCTTCCCCTCAGATACCCTTCACCCTGTTGAATAGTTGTTTTAACTAGTATCTAAACTCTCTGTGCCTGTGTTTCCTTTTTTTTCCTGCAGCGTCGAGAAGTGGCGAAAACTGTGTTCTGCTTGGTTGTAATTTTTGCACTCTGCTGGTTTCCTCTGCACTTGAGCCGCATTTTGAAGAAAACTGTGTACGATGAGATGGACACAAACCGCTGTGAACTGCTTAGGTATGATTCCGTACACCCACTAGGAAATTGAGGGCTCGCTGCTTTTCTCATATACAAAGTTTTCCCATCTAGTTTACATTTTGATTAGCCAGGAAAATTAAATTTGCAAAGGTGATTTTTTTTTAGCTGACATAACCCATAATGGATTCCCCAAATTTGTGCAAGCCATGTTTGTAATCTTGCCTTTCCCCTCCCGAGGCTGTGCACGACGGTTTCAGCTAAGCTAGGCACTGACTGATCTCTTTGTACCCATCCTGCAGCACCGAAACTGCCACTTGAACAGGCACCTTTTTACAAAATTCCAACTGCCACCTTATAAGACATGACTTCTGGGCAAGAAAAATGCTTATCCCAGGGATCAGCGCTGCTGAGCACATTTTAAAACAATATGATCTGATTATTCTACACCATTTTCCTTTGTTCTAGTTTCTTGCTGCTCATGGATTACATCGGTATTAATTTGGCAACCATGAATTCCTGTATAAATCCGATCGCTCTGTATTTTGTGAGCAAGAAGTTTAAAAATTGTTTCCAGGTAAGATTGCTTTGTAAGCATTTTTTTAAGGACAGCCAAATGAGTGGGTTAGTTAATCAATAGGCACAACCAATTCCAATCTTAATACTATTTTGATCAGCCCTATTCCTTTTCATCGGAGAGGTGAAAATCACAGTATGTTACTTAAAAAGTGTCAGGTTGTCAGCAGAGCAGAAAAGTAATGTCTATTCTGACAACAGCCTATTTGGAGGTTAAAACTAAAAGGATTATCTTAATTGCATGGCAGTTGAGTACTTTCTTTTTAAAAATTCTCCAAGGTGAGCTCCAGGAAAATTAAGTACATAAAACTGATTTTTGCCTTCCATTGTCTTAGACTTAACAAAATTCACTAAATGAGGTCAAATCATGCATTTAGTTAGTAACGGCTTCTTCAAGGAGAGTAAGTGCTTATGGCATTATTACCATAAGTTCAGTTTTCTTCTGTTTTCAAAACTTCCTCCAGCTAAGCCAGGTACACCCTGCAGAGGACCCCAGCATGTTATTGCTGTGTTACTTTTCCAGTTCCTCAAATGACTTTAGCAGGGAGTGAATGCAAACTGGGGCTCATAGGACTTAATGGGAAGAGTAGCATGGAGGTCAAGGTCAAAAGCATGGAATCAGGAAGCAAGCAACATTGACTGACATCTCAGCTCTGCGCTGGCTAATTGTCTGACTCAGGATTGCTTGATGCCTCTTCTGCTTTCTTAGTTTCCTTATCTGTAAAATCAGATGACCACTATAACCATCTCAGAGGAGCAGAGCTCAATGTGCTAAATGTGAAGCTTTTGAGACTAAATGCTGAGGATGTGTTGATCATTATTACAGATAGAATAGCAAAGGAAAGCCTAGTTACTTCCCTCCAGAATTTATCATCTAAAAGGAGACAGACTTACCAACCAAAGAATCACACAAAGGGAGGAAATGGTATGGAAGTTTCAGCTGCCCTATTTTTTTAGATCACCTTGAAAATGTTACATCACAAAATGCTGTTTCTCAAATGGATTCACTAACACACATACAGAGGGGAACATTGTGTGCTCACTATTGACATTTGAATTAGACACCATTAATTAGGGGGAAAGGGAAAAAAATGAGATACAAATTCTTAGAATTGAACATATTTTTGACAGGTCTTCCTAAAGCAGGCATATACCCAAGGGAAAGAGCCCAGTCTAGAGTGTCTCGGGCTCTAGTTCCAGTTGTTCCTCTTATTCTCCTCTCAAGGCCTCACCATCCTCCTTCATTCATAAAGCAGGGCAAACAGCACCTCTTACTCAGGGCTGTAGTGAGGATCAGGTAAAGCCCCTGGTGCAAAGAGTGCCATATGCAGGGAGTGGACTCATGCCCAGAGGCCCTTCCCTACCCCCCTCTGCCTAAGCTGAGATGCTTCCTTCTGGCAATGCCACCTTCCCTTCCTCCTCCACCTCAGTTAGAACTGAGGAGCAAGAAACCTCTCACTCCGCCCTGGTGAGTGGTCTACTGTCTAGTAATCCTCTAGATTATTACCCACTACTACGTGTGCGGACATCAGCTTCTGTGTTTGGCTGGGGACATGCAGGAAGGCTCGCTTGGGCTATTTACAGTCTCTTCTTTCTCCTAGTCGTGTCTCTGTTGCTGCTGTCACCAATCTAAAAGCCTGATGACCTCAGTCCCCATGAATGGAACAAGCATCCAGTGGAAAAACCACGACCAAAACAATCACAACACAGAGAGGAGCAGCCACAAGGACAGCATTAACTAACCATTGAAGAAACGTGGATCCATGTTCCTTCAAGTCCTGCAGGTGACTTGTCATCTGGCAACTATGTCTCCAGAAATCTCTTCTGAGCTCCTCTTCCTTAACTCAGTCCCACTTCCCCCAGTGTATTCTACAAGTGCTTCACCAGAGTGGACTAGCTTATATCCATGAATCTTCTTTACTTAAGTTTATATATTCTGCATGTTCAAACACTCAAAAATGGCAGGAAGTGGGAGAGAATGGAGCTTGTTCAATGAAGCCAGAAGGATTTTTGCTACCTTTGCATGAAAACAGTTTTGAGTACATGACCAGCTTTGATGGTGGTTCTATGCAGCGTTCCACAACAACTGGTCATCGGAAGAATTGAGAAATTAAGACCAAATATTTTTCTTTTTTGGCCAAGCATAACATGGATTTTGGACACTTTTCTTTGAAATGTCATTCAGTGCCAGTATTTTTTTTTACTGTATAATAGCCTAGAACTGTTTGAGCTAATTTACATATATTTTGTAAAAAAAAAAAAAAAAAGGACAAAAAATAATATTGAGATAAGCAATGAGGTTAAATATTCCCGATGTCACTGTTTTGTTTTTTAACACATGAACTCTAAAACTGCAACCGAAAATCAGGCGCATAAAACACAGATTGATCCTCAGTAGCAGTTCAATAGTTGCTATTTGAAGAAAGTTTTTAAAACGTGTACTTTCTTTTCCTAATAGTTATTTTTTCAGAAAATCTTGAACATATTTTTATGTTAAATTCAAAAATAATATTTGCAGTCTGAGCAGGGTGATGCATGCCTGTAATCCCAACCCTGGGGAGGGAGGAAGAATCACAAGTCTAAAGTCAGCCTGGGCTATCCAGCAAGACCTTATTTCAAAAATAATACTAATATATGGATAAAATAGTTCTCTTTTCCACAAGCCCAGTCTTTTATGTAAAAGCTACGTTCCAATTTTGTATGTGTCATTTAAATTTGTCTGAGACTTTCAGTGCAATGTGTAGAAGTCTGAAGTATACCTAGGAGAGGAAGAATATTTTTAGAGGATGTAGAAACTTTTGTTGGGTTTTGTAATATATATTATCCCATTTTATTCTCTTAATTTCTCCTGAAATGTTAACTAGCTGTAAAGCTTTTTTGTAGTTCCTTTTCCCAAGTATGAAAGCTACTTTTAAAATGGTCAAAGTAGTTGATCCTACCAGTGAGTGCAGTTCCTCCCACTGTGAGCCTTTGATTTGTCATTTCTCTGGAATGACAGCATGAACTAAGTCCGTACCCACCCCGCCCACTCCCAGTGGTCATCATTTCAAAGGGCCCACCATGACTTTGCTGGGCATTTTCCCAGATGTTTACAGACTGTAAGGAAAAAAAGTCCTCCATTATTTGTGAGAGTGTGTGTGTGTATGTGTATGTGTGTGTGTGTGCACGCTCACGCATGCACGCATGTGTGAACAATTGTACATTTTTGTGTGATACACCTGAGAAGAATGGACTGTGTAGATTCAATAATCTTAATCATAATGCCCTATGGTTGTACCAAAGCACACAGTCTTAAGTGGCTTCACAACAACCCACCTTGGTCACTTCACACACAAGAATCTCCTGTGTTTCTCCATCTTATGGACTGTGTTACTATGGCAAGTGGAGTATGGGTGGGTGCGTGGGGCACCATGTAAGGGAAGAACCATGGGTTAGCAACACAGTGTTTTGCTAAGTTGGTTGTTTGACAAATCAGTCCTACTGTTTTTCTGTGTTAAAGCCAAAGGCATTACACCTTGTGAAGTATTATTGTTCTAATCCTAATAAGTTGCCTGATTTTTCTATCGAACTTCACCAGCTACACTGCTGGTGATAAATTAGGTAAACTAATGTGTTGGGTTGTGTTTTAGCATAGTCACAGTGAAATGTATCAGGTTCCCAGCTGTTTGAATTTCTCTCTGTGTTAATCAGATTCCATCCTATCATCAGGCCATGATACACAGTGAGGCGTTCCTGTCACATAAGCCTTGGGTCCCCACTATTTTGTATAGACAATTGTATTTTAAGTAATTTTGTTTCTTTCATATAAAATTTATTTTATAATTTCAGAAAGTCATAGATTTCTGAATAACTACACAAGCTTCAAAATGTATTTTGGTTACAGACTGATAAGGAACTGTGGTCTACTAGAAGGGATATTTTCAATTTCTACCTTTACCACATCTTTCCACCAAGTAACTGTAGAAATGAGCCAGAAGCTAAGGCCCTGAGATGGCAGTGGCCCATAAGAATAAAATAAAAAGTTTACAGAAGCTTTGCAAACGTCTCTTCATTTTTCCCAAAATTCTTTATAGAAAATGTGCATTACATGATTCTGGTTGCCAATATCTCTCCTTAGAGATGTTTTTGCCCGCTTACCCAGATACTTCCTAATTGTATTCTACCCTCACTCGATCAACCTATTTTTGTTGTACTGTACAATTAACTCTCCCATTCACTCCTTCAGTAGCCCTTCCAGTACATTTTATTGAGCATCTATGTTTTTTGTTTTGGGGATTTTTATTTTGTCAGTCGTGGGGCATGAACTCTAGGCCTGGGTGCTGTCCCTGCACTCTTCAGCTCAAGGCGAGTGCTCTACCACTTGAGCCACAGCACCACTTCCAGTTTTCTAGTGGTCTATTGGAGATAAGAGTCTCACGGATGTTCCTGCCCGGGCTGGCTTTGAATTGTGATCCTCAGATCTCAGCTTCCTGAGTAGCTAGGATTACAGGCAAGAGCCACCGGCGCCCGGCTGAGCATCTATATGCACCAAACATTGTTTGGGCATTAAAGAGAAAGCAGTGAGTCAAGCAGGCAGGGGTTCATGGAGGTCTCAAAACAGCTTGCATTTCAGATGGCAGAGTTGGGAAAATAAGCAATGATAATCCATAACCAATGTATTAGGTAGATGCCTGGAAGATGACACGTACATCCTACTGCTTCTTTGACATCTCCCCTTTGATGGCATCATATCCAAAATGAGGCTCTCAATAACTGCTCACAAATGTCACCAAAAGCATTGTCCACATGGCTAAATGCAGTTCCATCTTTGAGTTACTTAAAACCTTTGAAGTCATTTCTTGTTCTCTTACACCTCATGTGCAACATCTCAATAAACTCTGAGATCCTGTTTTAAGAATATTCCCAGGACTTGGGCTGGGAAGGTGGCTCAGTGGTAGAGCGCTTGCCTTGCATGCATGAGGCCCTGGGTTTGAGTCCTCAGCACCACATTAGCAAAAAGAAAAAAAAACCAGAAGTGGCGCTGTGGCTCAAGTGGTAGAGTGCTAGCCTTGAGCTGAAGAGCTGAGGGACAGCACCCAGGCCCAGAGTTCAGGCCCCACAACTGGACCAAAAAAAAATTAAAAAAAAAAAAAAAAGAATATTCCCAGGACTGTACTGTTCTGGCTCTTTTATTTGCTTCCTTCATCTGCACACTAGAGTCTTGTACACAGCTACGTACCCAGCCTGCTCTTCTCCCCCATACTAGTTAGATTAAGCTCCGCCAATAGTACCTTCTGGAGACTTGTCTACTAGTAAAGCTCTAAGTAACAGCAGAGCAGATGCTGGTGGTGCGGAAGCCACTCGCCACCTAGGTTTGGGCATAAGAAAGACAATTATCTTTATTTTTATTTTTGCCATGGGGCTTGAACTCTGGGCCTGGGCGCTGTGCCTGAGCTCTTCAGCTCAAGGTGAGTGCTCTACCATTTGATCTGCAGTGCCACTTCCCGTTTTTGTTGGTTAATTGGAGATAAGAGTCTCACAGACTTTCCTGCCAAGGCTGGCTTTGAACTGCGATCCTCAGCTCTCAGTCTCCTAAGTAGCTAGGATTACTGGCATGAGCCACTGGGGCCCAGCTGAAAGCCAATCTTTGTATGACAAAAGAAAAAAATTGGCACAGGTCCTTGTTTCTGGCTTTTCTGATGCCTCTGTAGTTTGCATAAACAAACCAAAACTTGTGATAGCTAAATTCAGATTTCTGTTGTCTACGAGGAAGACATTGAACAGCCATCTCACCTAATTTATATTTTAATGTGGATTATGTATTTTTTATTTTAATAAGTTTTTTATTGTAAAAATACTGTACAAAGGGGTTACAGTTACATGAGCAAGGTAATGAGTACATTTTTTATCAAGCATTGTTGCCTCCTCCTTTGATTTTCCCCTAACTTCCTCTCCCTCCCACCTCCACAACTACACTCCCCTCACCTAAATTGGAAAGTTTGTTTTTCAACATAGTGTCTTCTACATCTCATTGTTACAATGGGTCAACCTGTATCCTTATTTAAACATTTTGTTTTTTCCCTTCCCCTCCCCAAATTATACCGACATCAAATACAGTGAAAACAGGTTAAACCGTGGGGGAAGAACATACAAAGCAACAAAAAAATCACATGGTACCTTATAAATACATTAGAAACAATAGCAAGAAAGAAAAAAACCTTTTGTGTCCCTATCTTGCAGTTCATTTCCCTTAACTTCAACTTATCTGGTCATATGTACATAGCTTTTGACCTTTGCTACTTGTCCCAGGGATTATGTATTTTATCATGTGACTTTTGATTAATCCATTAACCTCTCTGGTTTTTAATAATAATATCCCTGACATAGCATTGGAAATTACACGTGGAGCAAAGGAGTGCACTGACCATCTTCCCTGCCTCCTCAGGCTATGATGCTGTCTCCTCTGTGTTCTTGGTGAAATAATCTAGTACAATGCCACCTTTACTGCTTTTACTCTATTTCAAGCATGTGAAGTTTTTCACAATGCACAAGTCTGCCACATGCAGTCAGTTGTTCCTGTGACTCCTTTGGGGTCTTTGCAATGAAACTCCCAGTGGTTTCTAAAAGAATCCTACATGTGGAAAAGCTGCTGTCATTCTTTCCTCTAAGCAGTAACAAAGACAGCTCAGTGTCTATATTTGGTCAGGGCTGTTGCTCTTTGACTTTTCATTTCTAAAACTGAAAGGGAATGGGGCCTCATTTCCTAGAATCAGGAGACTGAAAATAACATTTGCCACTGCAAAACTGAGCCTTCCCTGGGAAGAATGCTAGGGTGATCATGTTTGATTTTATGAAGCCAGAACTCATAACATCTCCAAGTTTGCTAAGCTTTTAACATGAAGAGGATCCACTAGTGTCTGTAACTGTGCTTCTTTCTGGGAGATAATAAACTAGAGACAGCAACACTAACTCTAAACATAATCAGAAGAGTCATGGAGTCTTCCTAGGGGAATATGAGATGAGAATTCCACACATTTTCCCTTTTTAGTCCTAACCACCGTCATTTTGTCTAGTGGATCTATATGGGATTAATCATTGTTCATTCAAATCTGATCTTGTCAAGGTGGGTACCTTAATGTATCTGGTGTCATATGATGGATTTGTCCCAAATGGGTGTCATGACCTTGCCTTGTCTACATAGTATCGTAGTGTCAAGCAATTCATAGTCCCAGGCAGCTCCAGGGCACAACTGTGATTCACTCCATGCAGACACATTTTCCCCACTGTAAAGGCATCTCTCCAGGAACTACAGCCCTCTGTTTCTATCCCAAGTAGGACTATTAAGATTAACTTCAATTAAAACTCACACTGTTAACGTAGCCAAAAATGAGATCTATTAAATGCAAGCGAGTGAAGGGCATGTATGTGTTGTTTTAGGCTTAAGGGTATAAAGCTCTGCACAATGAAAAGCCAGTCTGCTGGGCTGCATTTGTTCTCCCGTTTGTGAAATGTACTAGACTGTGCCTCTCCTTCTCCATGAAGGCCCTGTGAGGAGGACAGAACCTCTGACCAGCTCAGACCTAGCATAGCCAGCTCCTGTAGCTACAGGGAGGCACGGAGGGAATCTTCCGTGCACAGGCGAGGCAAGTGTTTGAGCACTGAACTACATTCCCAGCTCAATCCTCCACAAATTAACAGCTAATTATACAAAACACCCAAGGTAAGGGCCGCAGTGCTCAATGGCTCAAGTGGTAGAGCACTTGCTTAGCAAGCACAAAACCCTGAGTTCCAACTCAATGCCACCATCATGAAAAATAAAAATACGAGCTACATCAAAATCATTTCATCTGATGTGCATAATTTAAACAGAACCAATCCGGGGAAATAAATTTTCAATAAGCTGAAGATGCATAATGTCTGCATGGCTAGGTTTTAAAGATATTCTTTCACATGTGTCTCCCAATCTCGCAGCAGGCCACAGGAAACGGTCTCGCTCTCACTTCCCTGTCCTGAATCCATCAGCAAGGAGGGCTGAGGGAGAGGAAGCTCTGGGGCCATCCCAGGGGCCCTTCTTCTCTCCTTACATATGTCATTGAGAATCTGTAAATTAACAGGCTGGTTTTCTAACTACCCTTTCCCAAATGCTACATTGCTGGATACTTGTTAGGCAGAATTTCAAATATGACATTTCTCAGTATTGTCACCCTATTACACAGACTTTTATATTTTAAAAAATGCAGACATTCAATAATTTGCATTACAAACTTACAGAATTCCTAGGTCTTAGCCAGCTTTTATAATCAGCATGGCCTCCCAGAGTCTTTTTCACTCAAACTATAAGGGACATGGAAACTTTAATGACTATCATGGAAACTTAGAATTGATTGAGACCAAGGGATGGTACAACTTCCCAGCCAGCCTGGGAGCCCCCCTCCCCTCCCACATACACCCCGGCCCCGTTCCAACAGGTTGTCTCAATACCCCAGGGATCATTTGGGAGTTATGCTTAAGTCCACTCATCCACAATTAGGCAGCATGATGTTTGGTTTTACAAGCTCTGTGGACTACACCATATACAAAAGGGGCTTTGTGGCCCACCACACGGTCAAATCAGTCACCAAATTACTCTATCCCATGATTCTTTTATTTTCTGGTCTTTTTTTTGTGATTAAGTGATTACACAAATTTCACAGTGTTGTGAGATAGTGATACTTAAAGTCACAAACACATTCTAACCTTCGTGGGGCAAATTGTCTTTATCATGGTCTATAAAGTTTGTGAATTTGGGGCTGGGAAGGTGGCTCAGTGGTAGAGTGCTTGCCTTGCATGCCTGAGGTCCTGGGTTCGATTCCTCAGCACCACATAAGCAAAGAGAAAAAAGCCGGAAGTGGTGCTGTGGCTCAAATGGTAGAGCACTAGCCTTGAGCTGAAGAGCTGAGGAACAGCGCCCAGGCCCAGAGTTCAGGCCCCACGACCGGACCCAAAAAAAATGAGCTTTGACAATATAGTTATTTCTTCCACATCAGGTGATATGTACATTTCTTTCATTTTGCTTAGTGTCAGCTGTTCCCATATGATTCTTTTTTAATTCTCTTGTATATTACACATTGCTAAATGATGCTTTTCTTAATCACTTAATAGTTTGTCTATGGTTTATCTACTTCCATGAGATAAAGATCTCTGTCTGCTTTCTGATGATCCAGTGCCTGGATGACCTGTAGCCATCCAGCCAGATGGACATATTATTGAACTAAGTCAACGTGATACAATTTAGAAAATGGCTAAGAGACCATATCAAAGTTCTGTGAGGTTTAATTCAGCTTGAACACCCCTTAACTGGAAGGCTTAGGATGAGCATATTTTGGTTTTAGAAATTTTTTTAGATTCTAGAATTGACTTTACAAGTTGAACTTCCCAAGTCTTCAATTCAAAATCCAGCTCTTCAAAAACTAAAGCCTTTGAGAAATCTGGTAGCACTTTAAAACTTTTGGATTTTAGAGCATTTTGGATTTCTGATTTCTAAATTAGAGGTGAGTATTTGTGAGTTGTGTCTAAACACACAAATGAGTATAAATTAAGTTGGAATCAATTAATTTACCTCCTAATAATAAACCTTTAAAAATAATTTATCTTGTCATCCCAGCTACTAGGGAGGCTGAAATCAGGAGGACTGAAGTTGCAGTCTGTACCAGGCAAAAAAAAAGGTTCATAAGAACACATCTCAACAGAAAAGGCCGGGCATTAATGCTATGCACCTGTCATCCCAGCTACAGTGGGAAGGGTAAATAGGATCACAGTCTAGGCCAGCGCCAGCAAAACTTGAAGACCTTATCTCAGAGCTAAAATAGCTGAAAGTGTGGTTCAAATGGTAGAGCACTTGCCTGGAAAGCACAAAGCCCTAAGTTCAAACCCAACAGCCTCCAAAAAGAACCATAAAATTTTAAAAATAAGCTATAAAGTATCTAGAGAAAAGTGAACATTTATATAGTCTTAGGATGGCTAGGCTTCTTAAAGTATATAATAGTAAATCTAGACAAAAAATAGAGCTGGGGATATAGGCAAGTGGCAGAGAATACTTGTCTAGCATGCATAACACCTTCAATTCAATCACTAGCACCACACAAAATAAAAATAACTAGGCATGGTGGTGCACACCTTTGGAAGTTGAGGCTACAAGGCCAAAGTAAAGTCACAAGCCTCTAAAAGAAAAAATACAATATGTCTGGTTACTGTGGCTGTAATTTTCACTTTTTAATTGTCTTCCTACCATGTATTTTAATTCATTTTTAATAATAGCCCTCTCCCAAAGTTTAAGATGTTGAATATCACTTTTACTTAGTGAAAATGAAACTTCAAACCCAAGACCTCTTGAAAGGGTAAGTTATAGGTTTCACCCCAAATCATAAGCACCTGAGCGCCCATTGAGGAACTGAGATTCCTGATAGATGTGGATTGGACAGGGGAAAGGGAAGGAAGGGACTAATTGACTCAGTTACAGGCTCCAAAGGCAAATAACTAAGCACACAGCTAAGCTCTGTCCTTTTGTCTACATTCAGATATGGCTTCAGGGGTCAACAAACTAGTTATTACCACATAGTTATCATCAGTTATCATGGTTTACACAATTGGATAACTGAACATTCAGACTCTTCCCCTGACAGTGCCAGGGTGAAAAATATAGTGCTAAACCAAGCCAGGAACAGTCTTAAGTTCAGTGCTTTCCAAGTCCTTTCCCCATAGAATGCTTTGTTCCAATGAAGTTTTACCAGCTCATTCAGACAGACACAGTACATAAAGTTGTTCTGTCGAAATGAGGCTGGCAGGACCAATAACAACTCCTGTGTCTGATTATTTTGAAAAGAACCTTCACTGGATATCTCTGTACCGACTTCTCTGTTTAGTTCAACAAACACATAGAGCAAAATAAATACATAGAGACTGGAAAGAGGTAGAGTGAGCAATGTGAATTTAGGAAAAACTAGAAAGAAAATTGCTATGGTCTTAAGTATTTGAATGCAAAAGAAGCAGAGAAGGTTTCTCAGAATACTAATCTTAGGGCCAGCGGAGAAAGTTTAAGGATAACAAAAAAGGAAAGAAAAGATCTCCTGATACTAGGATTATAAGTGGTTGCTAGTGACTATGTTCCTATTATAGATTCAAAAGTAAAGCTCTGAAGTTTGCTGGGTCAAGAGTTTGAGGCAAAGGCAATTACTACATAGGGCAAGAAAGTTTATACTGAATAGTTCAGAGATCTTCTATTTCCCAAATAAGTAGATAAACAGGAGACTGTCGTCTCCAGACTCATTAATCTGATACCTTCTGTGAGCACTTAGTATGTACTGCAAAGCCAAATAAAAGCATTCAATGTAAACGCATCAATACTAATTTGGGTCTTTTAATCTCTCAATAGAGAAGTGTTGATATGTGGGAAAAACTGTAAAAACAGAAAAAGAAAAAAAATCATCTCACTCCACAATATGTAACAATAGATTACATAGATACATTCTCCTCAATTCATTAGAGAGGCAGAGTGGGGGGAGATGAGCTCTTATTTTGTCAGTGGTAAGGATTGAACTCTGGCCTGGGCGCTATCCCTCAGCTCTTCAGCTCAAGGCAAGCGCTCTACCACTTGAGTCACAGCTCCACTTCTGATTTTCTGAGTGATTTATTGGAGATAAGAATTTCACACGTTCCTGCCCATGCTGGCTTTGAGCTGTGATCTTCAGATCTCAGCCTCCTGAGTAGCTAGGATTACAGGCCTGAGCCACTGGCGCCTGCATGGCTTTTGATGAGCTTTAGAGTCTTTACCAAAGGGGAGATAAACTTGCCACAATGCCAAGGCCTGTGAGTCAGTGGGTCAGTTAAGTTTTCTAATCATGCTCCCAAGAAAGCAATTTAATTTAGTTTGTTGAGTAAAATAGCTTAGTCATGTAATCTAGTACTTCCTATATTATGGAACTAAGTGAGCCTGATATGGAACAAAGTACAAGTTTGGGACACTTCAGGTGTCAGTATTGCTAAGCTACATCCCAGCATTGTCGGAAAATTCTTAAAAAAAGAATATTCAGGGCTGAGAAGGTGGGCTCATGCATGAAGCCCTAGGTTCGATTCCTCAGCACCACATAAGCAGAAAAAGTTGGAAGTTACAACTTTGGTGCGGGGGAGGGGGGGAACTGGGGGGGCGGGGGGAGGCTAGGAAGGGATGTGAAGGATAAACAAAGGAGGAGGCTGCAATGCTTGATAAGAAATGTACTCATTATCTTGCCCATGTAATTGTAACCCCTCTGTACAGTATGTTCACAAAAAATAAAAAGAAAAAATTGGAAGTGGCGCTGTGGCTCAAGTAGTAAAGTGCTAGCCTTGAGCTGAGAGACAGCACCTAGGCCCAGAGTTCAGGCCCCACAACTGACAAAAAGAAGAAAGAAAGGAAAGAAAAGAAAGAAGGAAGGAAGGAAGGATGGAAGGAGGAAGGGAGGAAGGGAGGGAGGGAGGGAAGGGAGGGAGGGAAGAAGGGAAGGAGGGAGAGAAGGAGGGAAGGAAGGAATATTCATCCAAGCTGGACACCGGGGCCACCTAGCTTCTCATAAGACTGAGTTCTGAGGATCATGGTTCAAAGCCAACCCAGGCAGGAAAGTTCCTGAGGCTCTTATCTCTAGTGAACCTCCTGAAAACCGAAAGTCCTTAAGGTTCTTATCTCCAATTAACGACCAGAAAACCAGAAGTGTCTCTGTGGCTCAAGTGGTAAAGCACTAGCCTTGAGCTAAAGAGCTCAGGGATTGTGCTCAGGCCCAGAGTTCAAGCCCCATGACCAACAACAACAACAAAAAAAGAATATTCACCCAGTGAGTGCCACATCACCAATTCTATCACTGTAACTAATTCTCATGAAAAGGTTTCCAGGGACAAAGGCTCTTGCTCTTTTCAGAGTAACGGACCCCTTTGGACTAGTCTAGGCTAGTAGTAAGTCTAGGCTAGTAGTAAGACTAGATTATTCATTAGAATTAGTATGGAATTGTTGAACACTAATTATATGAAAATAGTTGTCAAAATATTTTTAGAAAACAACTTATAATAAAGAAATATCTCCTTTTATTTTCCTGGTCAGTCATGGGGTTTGAACTGTGGGCCTGGACACTGTCACTGAGCTTCTTCACTGGTATTTGGAAAAATCTGCCCACAACTGTAATATGATTTGCAAATTGAAATATGTAGCCTCCATTTGTAATTGAAGGAAAGGTACAGAAAACAATAGTTTCCAGAGCCTGAGAACATGTGAGGAGGGAAAGATTGACAAAGGGCCATTAATGTATACAGGGGTACAGCTGAATAAGAGGAACAATTTCTAATGTTCTATAGCACAGTAGGATAAGTATGGTTGACAATAACTAAATATTTCAAAATAGCTAGTAGAGAGTACATTCCAAATACAGAGAAATTATATATGTCTGAGGTGTGGTAAAATAAAGGAACGAATAAATAAATAAGGTTCCCCTTCCCCTGGCCTCCTTTCTATAACCTTCAGGTGGCGCTGTTTCCCCTCCACCAAGAACCTGGTACAGGTGCAGCCCTCATCCTAGCTAAGAGCCTGAAGAAGTAATGGGAAAACCTTCCTTTGTCTTACTCTCAGAAGCCAGCTTCTTAGTCAGGTTTATGTAATTAAACAAAATGTGACTTCAGGGGAATGTAGATCTCTAAGCATTCTCTTCAATTCAGTAGTGCTGGCGTTTCACTGAACTGCAGAAATAACAAGACTAAATTCCCAAAGCCTGGCCAAGTTAATACTACAGAATGTTAATATTGCCAGATAAATGCAGTTGAATCGAAGTGCAATGGGTAGAAATGGGGAGCCATGTTGGATTACATGTGAGTACAACTAACCTGGACAAGAAGAGTTTTAGACCTAAGGAAGCTCACAAAAGGACACATTTTTCTCAGAATAAACTCTGCTTACTTTCAGCCAGCTGGAAAGAAGGCCAGACCAAATTATTCTTGTCATTTAGCTGCATACATATACTTCTGCCATACATAACTTCAAAGATGTATAGTGTCTTTGTCCCATGTGTCCCACGGCCAGTCAGCATAGAATTTCCTGAGCATACATGAGCAAATCAAAGATTCTAGGATGGAACATAATTTTTTTTATCATCTAATCTAACCCCCACATTTTGAGAAGATACCAAATGCAAAATATTTTTAAAAACTGCAACAATTGGTACTCTAGTTAGGAACGAGAATGTGGACATTTAAACCCTTATTAGTCTTGATTTTTTTTTTCATTAATGGGCTTCTCTATACTAATTTCGGCAATAAGACCTTTCATCTACATGCTAATCTAAAAGCTGCAGGAGATCAATATCCCAGTTCAAAGCCAAGCAGAAATGATTCTTCCGTATGCAATTTTTTTTGGTCCATGGAAGTCTTCAACAGATTGAGTGAGGCCTACCGACCCTTGTGAGGATGGCTTGCTCAACTTTGAATCACCTCCTGACTCATGTTCATCTCATCCGGGACTGCCTGCAGACATCCTCCATACATTTAATCATGTATCAGCCTACCCAGTCAAGTTCAGACACAAAGTTAACCTTCACATCCTGTCCTCACACAATTTTCTGGTTTGTCCAACAATCAGAGCCTTGCTAAGAGATCCCCTTAACTGCTCTAAAACACTAAAATATCTATGAATGCCATGACAATTACTGTATTTGCATTTTACCTGTGCTACACCTAAAGAACAAAGAATGCAATAAAATATGCATTAGAATAAAATGTGCCATTTTAAGCCGGGTACTGGTGCTCACACCTGTAATCCTGGCTACTTAGGAGGCTGAGATCTGAGGATTGAAGTTTGAAGCCAGCCCAGGCAGGAAAGTCCTTGAGACTTTTAATGCCAATAAACCACTCAGAAAACTGGAAGTGGCGCTGTGGCTCAAGTGGTAGAGCACTCACCTTGAGCTGAAGAGCTGAGGGACAGCGCCCAGGCCCAGAGTTCAAGCCCCACAACCCATCCCCCCCCAAAAAAAAAAAACACAATCTTTTTTGTGGTATAAACCATTTGCGGATTCTCTTTAAAACCTCGTCAGTTTTCTGCTTTACCAAGACCTGGGGTGTCATCTGTTTCACGTGTACCCTGGCATCCTGCTCTGTGTTGTTCAGTTCCCCATCAGCCTTCCCGTGCACCGGCCAGCATGGGGAATGTGCCGACAGTCAGGCTGCCCCTTCTCCTCCCTCAGGCAGGCCTTCCTTCCCAGAAAGTGACCTGGCAGGACTGTGATGGTCACAAGGTCATGAAGCCCTGAGGGCCTTACATGCTTATTCTCAGACACTTAATAAAAATAAAAGCAAGTATATCTCTGGCAGCAATGTAAATTATTCATGTGCTTTATTTTAGGAGACAGTTTTATCTTTACAAAAAAAAAGAGTAATTCCCCAAATCATATGCACAACAAAATTTCTGATCAAAAGTGAGTTTTTAAGGGGCCCGAGCTTTACTCAGATGCCAGTTACTACCATGTGGGTAGAACCAAAGAAGCTGTATTTTATTGGGATGAAATATGTGGAAAGCTAGCCAAGACCACAGGTTTACTGGAGTTTTCTGGAGGAAAAAAGCAGCTCAGCAGCCCCCAAAGCTCAAGGTCCCTCCAGCCAGCCTCAAGCCCTGAAGCCCTCTGTTCAAGAATTTCAGTGCATCCCAGGTTTTCTTTGATGAAGAATCCTAGTCTTACTTGGTCTATTGAAGGTACTTCAGCAAAGCTCTTGTTTATTTTTTCCTTTTTAGCTTTTCTTTTCTTACCAGTCTCTCTATTTGTTATTGTTGTTGTATTAATAACCAAATACTAATACCTAACAAATATTTTCAACTTTTATCTCTAGCCTGTTCCTGTTTTCTAAGATCAAAGTCTGACTCCCTCCTCAAACTAGCTCATGTTGTTTTCCTGCTTCTATTTCAAAATATAGACCACGCGGTCTTTAAACTTTATTCCATGATGACTCGCTTAGATTTAATCATATGCACGGCACCGCAGTAACTTGCTAAATAAATCCATGTGGGGATGAAAGGAACGTTGTAGGCCTGATCTGGGCACCCAAAGCTTCGTATTGTTCTTTGCTTTTCAGAAGTTTCTGGACTCTGTAACTGAACACAGCAGATTCTAGTTAAAAATTCACAATGATTCCTTTTTATGTCTTTTTATGAGGTCTTCCAGTTTAAAAGGATTGTTATTTCACTCCATAAATATTTACATTCAAAAGACTTGACTACGGAGCAGTGTTCCTGGGACTGAACAAATGTACCTCAATTTACTCACACAAAATGAGCCAAGTCCTAGAGCATAGGTAGTTACAGGCCAAGGACTATCAAACTGGTCTGGACTCTAGTGAGGAAATCCCTCCTTCATACACTAACACCATTGTCTGTACTCTAATGGTTTGGTTTGGCTTTTTCATCTTTTCCTCATCGGGATATGTTTCATTCTGGGAAATAAGCCATTTGATAAGGTAAACGATGACTGTATAAAACTGCAACACACTGGGGCTGGGAAGGTGGCTCAGTGGTAGAGCGCTTGCCTTGCAATGCATGAGGCCTTGGGTTCGATTCCTCAGCACCACATAAGCAAAAAGAAAAAAGCCGGAAGTGGCGCTGTGGCTCAAGGGGTAGAGTGCTAGCCTTGAGCTGAGGAGCTGAGGGACAGCACCCAGGCCCAGGGTTCAGGCCCCACGACCAGACCCCAAAAAAACAAACAAACAAAAAAAAAAAACTGCAACACACAGTGGTACTCAGTGGACACTATGTTGAAAATGAACTTGTGGGCGAGGATGGGAAGGAAAAACTGGGAGAAAGCCAAGGAAGGGGTGATATTGTCCAAAAAGAAATGTACTTATTACCTGGCTTATGAAACAGTAATCCCTATGTGCAGCACCTTTATAATAATAATAAAATTAATAATAAAAAACTGCAATGTAATGACTACAACATAAAAACCTAAATTTTTTTGTTCTGTTTAGATTTTGTTTGGACTGATATTTGGGGGGAGCAGGTTTTCCTCTACAGCCAGGCTGAACTTGAACTCAAAGTCCTCCTGGCTTAGCTTCCCATAAGCTAGAACTGTAGGTACGTCTCACCATACCACAGCATCTTTTTCCTTAAAGTGATTCTTTAATGCTAAAAGGTAATTCCAAAGAGTCAGAACAGCAATACTATTAAAAGAAGTATCTAAAGCTTCAAAGCAACTTCTTAAAAAGGAGGTCATTAATTCAAATATATGAATTTTTCTATTTTTTTAAAAACTAGGCTATTCCTAACTTTTTAAAATTTTCACACTCCAAGCTATTGGTGGCTAGCTAAAGGAAGTTAGCAATCATTTGGCTTGGCATAGTAACAACTTTGACCTAACAACTGTAGTTTCGGATTGGACAAAAGTCTAAAATCTGAATACCTTTATAGAACGCTGCTTTAATGACTTCTTCCAAGACCACCTTAGAGAGTTTGTATGGATATAGAATCTAGAAAGCAATTTACATTCTTCATGCAACTGATCAATATATGTAGAAATCCACAAATAATGAGAAATTATACAATACAAATACACATGCAAATATTAACAAAATATTAAAATATTAACTCTAGCCAATGATAATTTCCTTAAGCCAGTCTATGACTGGCTTGTAAGATCAGTGGGATTGGCTGGGGATGTAGCTCAGTGGTAGAGAATACTGAGACTTCAGCACCACCAAAAAATGCCAGAGGTGGGGGGAGATGGCATATACTGGGAATGTTAGGAGCTATACAAACAAGTTTACCCAAGTTTTGTATCATACCACCATTGAGTTGTCTAATAGAGATAAACCTGTGTTTTGGTTTGGGGGTTCCTATTAATGAGGAAAGGCAGAAGATAATTTCTGCACTTTCAGACATTTATTGTATGCCAAGGGCTGAACCTGTTGTTAATTTAATGCTCTCAACATCTCTGAGCTAAATATTTTTATTCCCATTTGCAGCTGAAGAAAGCAAGTTTGGAGGATTTAAAGACCAGAACACTGGCACCCTCCTGGCAAGTGGGAGAAATATTTATAATTAGCTGATCTGGGGAGAATTAAAAAGGCAAAGGCCATACCCACATGTTTAGAAAATGGAAAAGTTCTTCCCACAGAGAATTATCTCTTCCCCCAAAAAAGGCTTATTATGCTAACCTCTCCCTTAATTGCCTTCTTCATTAATTTCAATAATTCTTTTACCATATTTTCCCAAAAATAAAATAGGAGAATTGCTTTCAAATTTGGAAAAAAATAAAATGCTATTTGGAAGCCAGTCAAGTGTTTGGGTGAGATAGTTAAAAAATAAAGCAGGTTCAACAAAGAACTGTTGAAGTGAATAGAATAAAAGAAAAAGTCCTGATCCTTAGTTAAAAAACACTTAACAATCTTAACTATCAATGAGAGGATAAAAAGTTAAAGGCTGGCTGGGCACCAGTGTCTCATGCCTGCAATCCTAGCTACTCACGAGGTTGAGATCTGAGGATCATGGTTCAAAAAGCCACCCTGGGCAAGGAAAGTCTGTGAGACACATCTCCAATTAACCACCAGAAAACTGGAAGTGGTGCTGTGGCTCAAGTGGTAGAGTGCTAGCCTTGAGCTGAAGAGCTGAGGGACAGCGCTCAGGCCCAGAGTTCAAGCCCATGACCCACACACACACACATACACAAAAAAAAAAGTTAAAGGTTAAAATTAAGGAAAGGATGAAGGGAAGGAAAGTCCTTTAGGTAAAACCCAAGGAGACTTGAGAATACATGTCAGAGACTTGCATTTGATCTTGGAGATGTGTGTTTTACTGGTGACTTCTTTGTTCCAAAAGTGTTTTTGTTTGTTTTTTTTTTCAATCTGTTAAAACCCCCTAGTAAAACTGCTCACTTTCAGCTTTATTTTCCTATCCAGATCCTAAGAACTGTCAAAAAAATTTTCTGTCATCCTATTGAGTGAAAAAACATCATTTTTGAAATGAATATAAGCTCTACAGATTACTAATATTTCATGATGCTACTTTATAAGTTTCATTCTCCTGACCCATCTTTACCAGACAGGAAAAAAATACCCTCACAACTTCCCAAACCTTCAAAAGTGTTTCCTTGACCAAAACCTGCTCTTGTCCAGGAATTTAGAGCTGTGTATGTTATCAAAGTGGTTCTCAGATCCACAAATTGCTTTCACTCTTTTGTTGTTGTATTCCGTTGCTGGCTCCTGCTTTTATACAATACACTGAAATGTGTGTACATGGCAATGACCACTACAATGAAACCTCTCAATAAAGTTATTCATGAGTCACAGAATGTCTTAAATCTCTCTATTTTCACAGCAATCGCCTTTTTATGACTTTTACAATTTCTTCAGAGCTGAGTACAGACTTTTCTTTCACTTCAAAGCCTGTCCAGCAGGCTGCAAATAAAGAAGGAACTGCTGTGGTCCCTCAAGCCACACACTGCCCCTTGGCACTCAAGCCTACAGGGCCTGGGGAACTGCTGGCCCTTGTAGCTCTAGGTAACAGTTCCCACAACCCCTGGTTTATAAACATTGACATTTGTGGGAAAATAAGAGCAAGAGAAAGAAAGGAAAGAGAGAAAGAAAGAGATAAAAAGAAAAAGAAAGAAAGAAAGAGAGGGGGGAGGGCGGGAGGAAAAGAAGAAAGAAAGCAAGAAAGCGAGAAAGAGGGAAGGAAGGGAAGGGAAGGGAAGGGAAAGGGGAAGGGGAAGGGGAAGGGGAAAGGAAAGGGAAGGGAAGGGAGGAAGGGAAGGCAGGCAGGCAGGCAGGAAGGCAGGCAAGAAGGCAGGCAGGAGCAGGCAGGCAGCTCTTTGCTGAAAATTTTTTTCAAGTTGTTTTTAAGTTGAAATGGTTGTTTAAAAGCTAAAGGCCAAAGCTTAATTTATATCTTAACTACTACTATGACTTGTAAATAAAACATACTCACTCTTCTCTTGGGATTTTAAAAGCAGTATTAGCCACCAAGAACTAGAGAATATAGTAAACAAACTACCAGCAGGGTTTCTAATCTCTAGTTTTTGCATTAGTAAAATTACTTTTGCCAGGCACTGGTGGCTAAGCCTATAAGCCTAGGTATTCATGAGGCAGAGATTAGAGGACTGCAGTCCAAAGCTAGCCAGGGCAGGCAAGTCCTTGAGACTCTTATCTCTAACTAACCACAAAAAGCCAGAAGTGGAGAAGTGGTATGGCGCTAGCCTTGAGCAAAAAAGTTCAGAGACAATGTTCAGGCCCGGAGTTCTATTCCCAGAGCCAACAAAAAGAAAAGAAAAAGAAAAAAAAAAAGGGGGGGGGGGGAGAAAGAAAAAAACCTACAAAAAAATCTTCCAACCATCAAGATTAATTTTTCAGTCAACTTTTCCTAAAAATAAACCAAACTATAGCAACATTCAATTTGTTTTGGAGTACCAATATTTCAGGTGTAGCGAATTTAGAATTATTTATATGCAACAAAATATTTTTCATGCTTTTTAAATATTTGTTTCCACTGCTCTTTGCTTCAAAACAGAAATAATATGGTCACTAAGAGATTTCCTCTCAGACCGCAGCTGTTTCCACTGTGGAACTACAGTGCAACCTGGTGGTTATTTCTGTTATTACCACAAGGTATGCATGTGAGTGGCCAATTGTAGAAACCCAAAGAAAAATTTCAAAAACAAAGTAAAAGGAAAAGAGGAGGAGGAAGAAGAGGAGCAGCAGCAACCATAGCATGGCTTTCCTTGCATTATAATTACAAACAAAATTTTAAAATTTTAATGCAACGTATCTTTGAATAATCCTTTGGTAAACATATTCATGAGTCATCATCGTATCAACTAATAGAATTTTTAACATTCCTGTATTTTTACAATACTCCTTTTTATGATTTTTACAGTTATCTAAATTATGCTTTCTAAACGATTAAGGAAAAAATTTGTTGGTGGTACAAGAATGCAAACTTAAGTAGCGTGTGAATCCTGGGAGGCTTGTGTTGTTTTTGTACTCTGGGCACAGGAAGCACGGCTAGACAAACAGCGTTTGTCCTGGCCATCAACCTCCCCTGTACACCTACTTATGGATAATCTTTTTTTTTTTTTTTTTTTTGTCGGTCGTGGGGCTTGAACTCTGGGCCTGGGCGCTGTCCCTCAGCTCTTCAGCTCAAGGCGAGCACTCTACCACTTGAGCTACAGAGCCACTTCCGGTTTTCTGGTGGTTTATTGGAGATAGGAGTCTCACGGTCTTACCTGCCCGGGCTGGCTTCGAACCACGATCCTCAGATCTCAGCCTCCTGAGTAGCTAGGATTACAGGCGTGAGCCACCAGCGCCCGGCTTATGGATAATTTTTTAATGCGCTCCATTGATTAAATTTATTTCCATTCTTAAAAAGGAAGTATTTGGTTGCTGTTCACATTCTTATTAGCATCAATTAGGTACACAAAGGACTTCATTTTGACCTCTCTCCATATGTTTACAATATGCTTTAATCAGACTTAACCTCTTATCCCTCTATTGTTCACAAACCACTCCCCCTAAGTTTCACTGTTCTATTTGCGCACATCTATGTAAAGCATTTTAACTGTATTCAACTCCCTTTCTCCTGCCTGATTGCCCACCCACCTGTCACTAGTATTCCACACCCTGGACAGGAACTGTTTTATGTTCCTGTAATTCATTTCTTCAGTGTGGCTACTTGTTCAAAAGGGTTTCACCATGGTATTTCACATCTGCATGTATTTAATATCAAGTTGACTGCTTGTTTACTCTCACTTACCACATTCCCACAATTGCCTCCATTCAATAGCTGTTTTTTTTTTCAGCTATTTTCATTCATAGAGGCAATGTATTACATTATTATTCACCCTTTAACATTCTCTCCCCTCCATCATGTCCTCAAATAGTCTCATAGGTGTGTTTACATGTATATGTGTGTGTCATTTTTTTTTTTTTGTCGGTCGTGGGGCTTGAACTCTGGACCTGGGCGCTGTCCCTCAGCTCTTCAGCTCAAGACGAGCGCTCTACCACTTGAGCTACAGCGCCACTACCGGTTTTCTGGTGGTTTATTGGAGATAGGAGTCTCACGGTCTCTCCTGCCCGGGCTGGCTTTGAACCGCGATCCTCAGATCTCAGCCTCCTGAGTAGCTAGGATTACAGGCATGAGCCACCAGTGCCCGGCATGTGTGTGTTATTCATTATGTATCATTTAGGTCTAGCCTTAAACTATGAGAGAAAACACAACTATTGTCCTTCTGAACCTTACATACTTTAACATAATGATCTCTAGCTTCATTCATATATACCTGCAAACAACATAATTTCATTCTTTGGCTGAGTAATATTTGGCCAAGTAAAAGACCATTTTCTTGGTCTGCCCTTCAGGAACAACACATGTATGCTGTTTCCATGGCTTGCTATTTTGAGTAATTTTGCAGTGAACACAGATATACAGGCCCTCTATTGTATCCTGACTTTTTTTATCCTGATTTTGTATCACACATTCCTTGAGATTAATGTCCACAAATGGCACTGCAGGATCCTACAGCTCTACTTTTAGTTTTTTCAAGGAACCTCTACACTGATTTCTATAGTGACCACACTAGTTTACATTCCACCACACCGTGTAAGGGTTCCTCTCCCCCCACACTCTTACCAGCGTTTGTTTTTGTGCTCTTGATGGATAATGAAATATCAGTGTCATTTTGACTTGCATTTCTTTATGTCTAAGGATGTTGAGCTTTCTTCACGTCTTTATTGACCATTTGTACTTGTTGAGAAATATCTGTTGTTCAGGTCCTTTACCCACTTTATTAATCATGTTGTTGATCCTTTGAGAACTGAGTTTTGAGATCTTTGTCTATTTTGGTTATTAATCCCATTCGATGTATATCTGTTAAAGACTTCTCCCATGCTGTAGGCTGTCTCTCCAGACCAGTGACCATTTCCTTTGGCTTTGCAGAAGCCTTTTAGTTTCATGAAATCCCATTTGTCAATCCTTATTCTTCTCTGTGGAACCACTGGAGCTCTACTTAGGCGGTTATTGCCTATGACAATATGGTCTAGCTCTTTTGCTATTCTTTCCTGTAGTAGTTTCAAAGTTTCCGGTCTTATTTTAAGTTCCTTGGCCCACCTTGAATTGCTCTTAGTACTGGGTGAGACAGAGGGGTCTATTCTCAGTCTTCTGCATGTGAATATCCAGTGTTCCAAGTGCCATTTATTGAAGAGGATGTCTTTTCTCCAATGTACATTCTGGGCTCCTCTGTCAAAATTCAGGTGGTTGCCAGGTGCTGGTGGCTCACACCTGTAATCCTAGCTACTCAGGAGGCTGAAATCTGAGGATCATGGTTCAAAGCCAGCCCAGTCCATGAGATTCTTATCTCCAATTTACCACCAGAAAACGGGAAGTGGTGCTGTGGCTCAAGGGGTAGAGTGATCACCTTGAGCGGAAAAGCTCAGGGACAGCACCCAGGCCCATAGTTCAAGCTCCACGACTGACCAAAAAAAAAAAAAAAAAAATCAGGTGGTTGTAGCTATGTCAACTTATTTTGCTGTTCCATTACTTTGTGTCCACTGGTCTGGATGCCTTTTCTTGTGCCAGTAGCAGGCATTTTTGTTACTATGGCTTATATAATTTGAAGTCTATCATTCTGATACCGCCAGCATTATATTTTTGGTCAGGACTGCTTTGGCTATTTGAGATCTTTTGTACTTCCATATGAATTTTAGGATTGCCATTTCTATTTCTGCAAAGAATGACATTGGGGGAAAATGTGTCCTTTGTCTCTCTGAACCTGACCTACTTAACAAAAATGGAGTTAGATACAAATTACAGATAGGTAGGTAGGTAGGTAGGTAGATAGATAAATAAATAGATAGATAGATAGATAGATAGATAGATAGATAGATAGATAGATAGATAGACAGATAATATGCATATATATAAACATGTTAAATAAAGTATGGTATATGCACAGGAAGATTCCAATGTACCCACAAACTGACATGTTGAATTGAAACCCCTTTGTACGGTACAGGAGGAGGAGGAGGGGAGAGGTGGAGCGGGGAGAAGGAAGAGGAGGAGGAGGAGGACTATGACAACATTGGCTTTTGGTAGTGTAGTCATTGTCCTAGTATTCATTCTACTAATCCAAGAGCAAACATCTCTAGCCTTATCTATAAAGACTCACAAAGAAAACAGTCTTTGTAACAAGTTCCTTGTAGAGCAACAATGAAGTTCTTATATCACACATTATAGATCCATGTAATGGCACAGGGGAACATGATGCATGCATGGAGTACTCCAAATTCTCACCATCCAACTCTTAGAAAGGACACCACTGGACATCCTCACACAGGGTATTTAACACAGCTTGGCTGCTACTAGAAAACAAAGCTGCCTTCTCTCCCATGTTAACTTGCATAATCAGCACTGCTTCTAGACAGTGACCCTGAAACAAACTTCTCTCCCTGATAGGCTGAGAAGGGCCACTGTACTTGACCTTAAGGAAAGAAATATTGAAGCCTTCTCGGAAATGTGGGCTTTCTGATTAAGGACCGATGAGGGGACAGAATCCCAAACAGGGTAAAAGCCCCGGCATTCTGAAGACGTGGCTGGCACAGGAAAAAGTACAGAGGCAGGGAAAAGAATGTCTAATTCCCCAGGGTAACTTAAGTGCTTGGTAAAGTGCAGATCAATAATGTGTACTCAGTAACTACTGGGCTGATGAAAGACAGTTCAGCCATCTTCTAGTACATCTCCAACTCAGTACACAAAAGGACAATGTTTTGGGGAACAGTGTAAGCTATGAAACAAAAATAACTATATTTAATGGTAAATATATTAAAACATTTAAAAATCCAAATATATGCATATGTTTAACTTCTCATGTTATTTTGAGTATATATGGACATGCATGTATGTATCTAAGTTGCCAAGTTCTGATAAATTTCTAATAAAATAAGAGATTAAGAATACAGCCTTTGTAATCCTCTCCTAAGAATATCCTTGGTTCTCACTGTGTGAATGTTGAGTCCTGTATAATTTATCATGTCCAAGTATAACTTTTTGTCTTTTACTATCCAGTGTGTTTACCTGTAGATTTATGGGCACATTCTAGTTATCACAAATGAGGGAAATCATGCAACCTAGGTTTATTGAAATGAACTCTAAAAAATGGAAACAGAAGTTTTCTTTTTATTTGGCTTTTTTAAGAAAATTTATTTTATTGTAAAGATGCTGGGGGGGGGGAGGGTTAGTTACAGGAGTAAGGTAATGAGCACATTTCTTGTTGAACATTGTTAACTCCCTCCTTTGTTTTTCTCCTACTATCCCTTCCCTCTCCCACCTCTCCCACTCCTCCCCCACCCAGAAGTTGTAAAGTTCATTTCCATTTTGGGGGATGGGGGGGTGGTCCAGTCGTGGGGCCTGAACTCTGGGCCTGGGCGCTGTCCCTCAGCTCTTCAGCTCAAAGCTAGCGCTCTACCACTTGAGCCACTGCGCCACTTCCAGCTTTTTCTGCTTATGTGGTGCTGAGGAATCAAACTCAGGGCTTCATGCATGCAAGGCAAGCAATCTACCACTGAGCCACCTTCCCAGCCCCTCTGTGAGACTCTTATCTTCAATAAACCATTAGAAAACTAGAAGTGGCCCTGTGGCTCAAGCAGTAGAGAGCTTGCCTTGAGCTGAAGAGTGCAGGCACAGCGCCCAGGCCCAGAGTTCAAGCCCCACAACTCACACACACACACACACACACACACATACACACACAAGTTGAAATTCTTTAATACCATGAGTAAAAATAATTAGATGATGGATAATGCAATACATAGTCATATATAATAATAGCCCATTGCTAGAAACATTAGGGATTCACTATTACTAGAGAGAACTGGGCCTCTAGACATTATTCTGGTATTATATATGTTTGCATAGTTTAGTTCACAACTGCAAACTTTGCTCTCACTCTTCCTTGTTTTGCCTTTTCCACAAAAATACCTGTGGCACAGTTCTGGGCTCCCTGCTCTTAACTGATTTGGTCAGCTCAGTGTGGATGTAAACTTCAGATCTAGATTTTCTCACCCGATTGCTCTTTTCAGAGACATAAGGCACTTATTTCAGGACACCTGTCATAATGTATTACAATTTTTAAAGATGCTGGTGACAGAGTAGCTGAAAATTCAAATGGAATGAATTTGAATGGAGCAGCGTCTTCTGTTGCATTGTTTGTTTGCTTTTTTAAAGACTAATTCTTGAGAAGACTATTTCTGTACAGGATGACCAGACAATTACCTTGTTATCAGGGCACATCACTGCAATTCCCTTTGTAATTAGTGTCTATGGCCACATGGTTCCTTCCAGTTCCCTCAACCTATAGTGATGAGAATCAGACATGAAGATTACTGAAATAATTGGGTCAAATCTGCAGTAGGCCAGTTCAGTGGTTACACTAAATGAGGGCATATTCAAAAATCATAATGGATCATACTCTGCATGGGTAAAATAGGAGTGATGATGGTATGGTATCAGCCAATTTCAGGATGCTCACAAGTAAAATGTGACTCATTAATATTTGCACAGGTATAAAGTAAAAATAAATAATGCTGTGCTAAATAGATTTATGTTTCAATTATCTGGTTTCCAGCCCATTTCATTTATAATAATCTTTTAAATAGAAGCATCAAGGAGTAGAAATATTCTAAATTGTCATACTTTGGAATTCATTATTTTGGGTTGGATTTCTTTCATTTGTCATGCTGAATCCATCTCCTTCCCTTCTTCACCAATGGGAGCTCATTGCTTGAGCTACTTAACAAGCTCCCTTGCCCTCTCACTTCCACTGGGTTTGGTTGCTAGTGAGGGATGAATGACCAAAGGAAGGAAGGAGAGTGAGGTTGAGTATTCACCATTTCACCATTGCGGGATCATCCCTATACACTCATAGCTATGTGCAGATGGTCCATGTACACAACCTGTTTACCTTCATGTTTTAGTGATTATCATCTCCTCTTTGCCCTGTTACTGCACTACCTCAAATTATTTCCATATTTCTTGTTTATACCTTCATAATAGTCCCTCTGACACTCTCCTCAAATACATCTGTAACTATAAGAGTGTCCTCAGTCTCTGACACAGATGTTTCATGTCTTCTGTCTGCACCTATGGATCATGGTAAGCTAAACTGCTAGCTTATATATTCATCAGTTTTGTGTCACTGTAACAAAATGCTTGATGTAATTAACATATTAAGGGATGTTTATTTTGGCTCATAGCTTTACATTTCTCCAGTCCATGGTTAGGTAGACCTATTGTTTTTAGGCCTCTAGTGCCAGACAGCACCAGAGAAGTATGAGACAGAGCAAACAGATCGACTAGGAAGCAAAAGAAAAGAACAAGAGTCCCATAGACCCTTCAAGGGCACACCTCCAATGACATAGGGAAAGCTCCAAAAGATTCCACCACCTTCCAATAGCACTAGCCTAGGGCTCAGGCCTTCCAACACATGGACCTTTGAGAGACATTCAACTTCTGAATGATAGCATCTTGCCAACAGGGGAAAAGTCTCAGGCCATAGTCATACCAGTCAACACCACCAACCTCAGTTAGCTTCCATTCTGAAGTCATGTCATTTGATAACAGGCCTGCTGCCTGCAATCACTTTTCTCTGGCTATTCTGGTCATTAAGTGCTGCTGTTTAGCTTTTTTTAATTGTGAAAATACTGTACAGAGGGGTTACAATTATATGGGCAAGATATTGAGTACATTTCTTATCAAGCATTGTAGCCTCCTCCTTTGTTTTCCCTTCCTCTCCCTTCCCATCCTCCCCCCCACCCAACATAACGACTTGTACATCTCATTGTTGCAATGGGTCCACCTGTATCCCTATTTAAACGATTTGTTTTTCCCCTTCCCCTCCACAAATTATACTGACATCAAATACAGTGAAAGCAGGGTTTATACTGTGGGGGAGGGACATACAAAGCAACAAAGAAATAATCTTATAAATGTTAGAAACAATCGCATGAAAGAAAAAAAAATTTGAACACATATCTTAGGGTTCATTAGCTTTTACCATGTCTAGATCCTCCCTTCATTGATTAGGGAGGCTATAACTACACTGCTCCACAGTAGCAACTACAATTACAGAAAATAGTCACTAAAGCACTTCAAAGACGGTGGCTCTCCTATTTTCTTCTTTTCCCAGATGAGAAAATTGGGAAGCATACATGATAAAATGTATACTATAGACATGTATTGGTTAGCTTGTCACTTTGACAAAATATCACACATAAACAAAATGACTAAAGATTTATTGTGGTTCACAGCCTGGGTCGCCTGGACCTCTATTAATGAGAGCTTCTCTATGTAGTATCTTCACTCTGTAGATGGGGTGGGACTTTACACTTTTGCCTCCTGTTATGAATTTTTATTTTTTTTTTGATGATACTAGAGATTAAACTTAAACTTGGAGCCTCATACTTGTTAGCAAGGTGCTCTACTACTTGAGCCATGCTTAGAAGTTCTGGAAAAGCTTATGTAATGAGTAATAACTGATAGAAAAGGTAAGCATTTTACTATATGTTGTTTACAGCACAGTTATTTAGTGCTAGTTCTCATTACTAAAAATATAGTGGGTGGCACTGGACACTTTACCACCTTTCTCAGGAGGAAACAAGAGAGCTTGATAGTCATTAATCCTGTAACTCTAGTAACACACCTTTGAGAATAAGGACAAAAGTTCCCTTCATTAAAATATTTATCTTTAACTGAAGGACATTGTTTATTTACTTTAAACAAAGAACCCTGATAAAGAAAACCCATTAAATAGAATTGTACTCGGGGGAGAGAGGGGGGAAATAAACCTGAACCAACAATGTCAAGTTTAAATCTCTAAAGCAAAGAAATCAGGAATTAAGTCCTAGAACTATGAAGAACAGTATCTGCAATAAAACTAGCAAGGCCAAGGCCAAACTCAAATCTAGACCAGAAACATAGATGAGTCCAGGATCACAGTTCCCAAAGTGTGTGCTATGAAGAGCCACAGGCCACTGGAGCCAGATGTTTTGGATCTTTAATTTTAAATTATTGAGAGAAACACAGAAACATCATGTGACATATAAATGTCTTTAATTATTAGGTTGTTTGGACATGAGTACTTAATAAGCGAAGCTACTGGGTATTTCTTTGGCTAAAGGACATTATAAGGAAAGGGGGGAAAAGGGAAAAAGAAAGAAAAACCACAGAAGCCAAACATGGTGGCACACACTTGTAGTCACAGCTGCTCAGAAGGCAGAAAGATTGTTAAGTTTGAAGCCAGCCTGGAATACATAGCACAACCCTGTTCTCAAAAACAAAAATTAGGCAGGACTAGTAACCACAAGACTGGGCTCAAGCCCTAGTACAACCCCTCAAAATAAGCAAATAAAAAGCAATGTTCAAGAGATAGAGCCAGGAGGATTAAGACTCCAGGCCAGCCTGAGAAAACAAACAAACAAAAATCCACTAGAGCCTGTCTCAAAAAACAAAACAAACAGGCGGTGCTAGCCTGTAATCTCAGCTATTTAGGAGGTGAAGATAAACTATGCAAGCTAGCTCTCAGCAAAAGTGAGAACAGTTGAAAAACTGAAAAAGGGTTTGGAGTGTGGTAGAAAACTAGCTTAGCATGCACAAGGTTCGTGGTTCAACTCTGAGTACCAAAAAAAATAGATAAGACAGATTCTAAGAACTCCAAGAAATGAAGAAGTTTAAGATGAGGTTCAAGGACACTAGCTTCTCAGTGTCAACTAGAAGTGAAATGAAATTTTTAGTTCTACATACCTAATTACATATGGTAGGGCCTTTTCTTTCACTTGATATTGGAGCCTTTGAACTCTCTTACTCTGAATTTACTACAGGATCCCTTTCAGGTCAGTAAATCATGTTTTAAAATTACTAAATCTTACTCTTGATAATAAAAACAAGGGCTGGGAATGTGGCTTAGTGGTAGAGTGCTTGCATAGCATGCATGATTCCTTAGTACCACATAAACAGAAAAAACTGAAAGTGGTGCTGTGGTTCAAGTGGTAGCGTGCTAGCCTTGAGAAAAAGAAGCTCAGGGACAGTGCCCAGGCCCTGCATCCAAGTCCCAGTACTAGATAGATAGATAGATAGATAGATAGATAGATAGATAGATAGATAGATAGATAGATAGATAGATAGATAGATAGATAGATAGATAGATAGATAGATAGATAGATAGATAGATAGATAGATGATAGATAGATAGATAGATAGATAGATAGATAGATAGATAGATAGATAGACCAAACCAAACAGTGATTGTTAAGTGTTAGTTTGGGGACCAAGCAGAGTTCACCAAATATTCTGTGTGCAAAATTCTATTGAAATTTAAATATCACTCTCCTGATGAAAAAATAAATGAATCTTACAGAATAATAGTCTATTTAGAAAATATATTCTAAATAAGGGTTGGAAACTAAGGCAGTAAAAGCTAATGGACAGTAATTACTGAATGAATACAGGATTTTTGTCTGGGATGACTAGCAAATTCTAGAGATGATAGTGGCAAATACACTAATTATCACTGAATTATGTATTTAAAATGATGAAAACAGTAAATTTTATGTTATGTATATTTTACAATAATGAAAAAGAAAAAAAAAACAAGCATTCTTAGCTATTGGACCATAGAGAACCCAACTGTGGACCAGAATTAACTTGCAACATCATATTTTACCAACATCTGTTCTGAATCATGAGACCCACTAGACAAAGTAAAACTACTCAAAAAGTTTTCAAGTCATGGCAATTCATTTTTTTAACCTGAAGATGTTAACTAGATTTTCATACTTGGTATTATATTTGCCAAAACTTGCAAATGCAAACCATAACATTTATCCATGAACTATATTTGAGAGAATCTGTAAGAGATAAAAACCACATTGACATATAGAGGTGACAAATATCTAGTATATTTAGCTTAACCTGTTGTAGACTTGGGGGAGGGGTGGAGGAATTAGAAGTAAATCAGTCATGGTGTACGTAGAGTAGTGCAGGAACTTCCAAGTGAGCAAAAATATTATGACCTGGACCACTTTTATATTCTCCCCTAAGCATTTGGTGCCTAGATCACTTTCCCTTCCACTGAGAGGGAGGAAAAAAATGGAAATATTATAATTAAGCACACTGTAAAGGGCTAGTCAGATCTCTCCTGTGTCCTTTTACTCTTTGAAACTAAAACACAACTCATGAGTAGCACCATGTGAGAGTCTGAAGCCAGTATGTTCCTTAAGAAAAGGAAAATCTCAGGCTTTTTTTCCCCTAGGTTAAGAGTACGCTATAGGGAGAGAAAAAAATCATCCCTATAGAGAGGAGATCCTTTCAAATTAGATATTGGCTTTCCTCTGTGCACATGACTATGACCTTGGCTGTAAAACTCAAATGGCTAGGGAGTGAAAAGCCTGGAAGCTGGAATCAGCTTGTCCAATTATGTGACTGGCACATGGGTCCTAATCTTGCTGTGTCCACTAGAGTACCTTCAAGAGGCCTTTATGTGTCCTGGGCCTTCTCACAGCACTCTAGCCTGTGACAGTGGGAATGAGTGTTCCAGTAAACAAGGGGTAGCAGCCTGGCCTTTTATGACTCATATCAAACATCACATACAGTAACTACAGCTACCTTAACCATATGCAATGGAACAAATTAATCACACAAGTTCATACAGACTTAAGGAAAGGAAACACAGATTTCCTTTGGAAAAAGTACCAAATAACTTGAAGGTGGGTTTTAAACCACCATGAATTTACAGGGATGGGCTACAACCAAAGGGTTAAAATCACTACAATCCCTCCAAGTATTACTGTCATCATTTTTTTTTTTTTTTAAAAAGGATGGACAACTTCCAAATAAAGCACAATACTTAAGAGCAAATAAATTCAAAGGAAAAACTCACTCTCTGATGCTTTGCAGAAGGCTCACCAAAGATAAATCCCAGCTGACAAAACTGGTGTGAAAAAATCACTTATGCATCTGAATTTATGGTCTCCTCATTCCCTAGCTCTTTTGTAACAGTTCTAGAACTTTAGCTTCCTCTAAAGAACTCTCATTCTAGCCCATATGTAAGCAATGAGTTATGACACAATGAGAATGCTATGAGAAGGGCTTCAAGAAAGGTTTCACAAGTAGGTAGAAACGGTATGCCCATGTGAAAAAGAAAAACTGGGGAGATTATTAGAGGCAGTATGAATACAGCTCATCCAAGGACGTCTATATTGTGTACTAGAAAGTAAATAGTTATACTTGTAGAGTGAGGATTACTTTTCTCTTCTTTATTCTTTTATTTTCTAAAGTTTACCTATAGATACATCAATTTAATGATCAAGATGAAAGTTATTTCAATTTTGAAAGTTAATTATGAAGACCAAAAAAAAGGCCTATTTCCTCCTTGAAAAAGGAGTTTGTATTGAAAAGAGCTTTGGTTATAAAAGAGATATAAAAAAGTAGCAAATAAGACTGTAGAAATCAAAGCCCAGACTTTTACTTCATCAGATACACAAAGAATAGACACATTCCCTCAGTGTCTCTGTGAAGCTCCCTTACCAAGTGTACACAAATAGTGAAAGACTTCTTACTGATATGTATATTAAGCAGAAATTCCCAGGGTGGCAGGTGCTGACAGATCAAATACTTAAATGTCAGTGAATCAAAGAAACAAAGGTTAGAGACCAGCTCCACTGTTTACTAGCTCCATGATCTTGGGCAAATGACTCAACCACTTAAACATTTCCACTTTTTTTTTTTTTTTCCAGTCCTGGGGCTTGAACTCAGGGCCTGGGCACTGTCCCTTAGCTTTTTTGTTCAAGGCTAGCACTCTACCACTGGAGACTCAGGGCCAACTTCTGGCTCTTTTCTGTGTAGGTGGTACTGGGGAATGGAACCCAGGGCTTCATGCATGCTAGGCAAGCACTCTACCACAAAGTCACATTGCAAGCCCCATTTTCATTCCTTAAAATAAAAAGCTACTTCTCCCTCAGAAATGTTTACACAGATCAACTGATATTGTAGCTTAAGAATGGTACAGTGCCTGTTTCCAGAAAACGACAATAATTATATAGGGCACATTCACATATCCAACAGAAATAGCACTTTGCGCTATTGACTTATGGGGGTTTTAAGATTCTAATTGCCACTTGTACATAACGCTAAAAGCTTTGAGTGCCTAAAATACAATGCCAACCTTTTGAATCTTAAATGAAGGAGACTTTTTAGTACAAGTGCCAAATGTAGACATCCCGTATTTGTGGTTGCTTCAAAAATTAAGCTATTTTTAGAATGACTCTTCTGCAAAATTCAGAGCTAACTACACAGCTCCCTCCTCCGGTCTCTGGACTCCCGAAACTGAACTAAACAAAACTCTCCCTTTACCCTATCTTCATTCCAGAACCTTCGCTCTGAGGAAACTGGCCCTCCTCTCTTCAGCTCTACAGTAAAGGCCCCTTACCAAGACTCTCTGTTGGCTGGAATAAGGTGAGAAAGGTGTCTGGGGTGGGTGTTCTTCAAATATTCTCAACTCCTACACCTTCCAGAGAGTGTGACTAAATCGCCCTCTACGGCTCTCCGCAGCTCCTTTTCCCGCTCAACCGGGTACGCAACTCTAGGGCCACGCCCCCCGGAAGGGACCAATCAGAAACAGAAGCGAGCCGGATGGGGCGGCCTCAGTTTGACGTTGACAACCAATCATCAGCCTCAGGCAGCAGGGGCGGAAGCGGAAGCGATTCCCGCAGCCCCGGTTTGGCCTGGAGTTCCGCCGTGGGGGCATGTCCCGCGCGAGCCAGTGAGGGAACCCTGGGGCCCCGTTTCACCGGCAGAGCTGGGCGGCCCGACGCCTGCGAGCGCAGGAGGGAAGGCGTTCAGGGCCCCGAGAGAAGAGCGAGCAGGCCGGTAGCCGCGGGGCAGAGCCGCCGGGGGCAGGGTCTCTAGAAGGCCGGTCCCTGAGGGCGCCGCGTCCCGGAGGCCATGGTGCCGGCCGGGCTGAGCGCGATCCCCAGGTGAAGGCTGCGGCCCCGCCCGGAGCCTCCAGCGAGGTCGAGCCGGGTAGCTGCGGGGTGGAGGAGAGAGGATGCAGCCCGCCCTGCTCCCTGGCAGCAAGACCCCGGGCGTCTGCGGTTGCGGCCACACCGGGCCCCGCGCCGGCCCAGGAGGCAGCTCCGGCGGTTGGTGAAGTCACCCGCCCAGCCGCTCTTTCTCCGAAGTACGCGAGTGGACTGCCCCGTCGGAGAATAAGGCTCCTGGCCGGCACCACCTCCCTCCAGCCCTTTGTCCTCGCTGCTCAGAGCCGATCTATGCGAAAACATGCCTTGCACGTGCACCTGGAGGAACTGGAGACAGTGGATTCGACCTCTAGCTGTGGTCATCTACCTGGTGTCCATAGTCGTGGCAGTTCCCCTGTGCGTGTGGGAATTACAGAAACTGGAGGTAAGAGGGACCTGCGCCGTCCGCCTTACCCTTCTTTTCTTCCATCTACGGTTGGGAAAAACAAACAGACTCCCATCTCGACCCTGGATTCCCCTCAAACTTGGTATCTGAAAACCACCTCGTGGTTTGGTATCTGAAAACCATGCCCAGTGTTTAGATATAAACTTGATTTATTGTTTGCCATCCTTCAAGTAATGCTACAGGTGAAGGTGAGCAGGGTGGAGGAAATACTTTAGAACTATCTGTTTAGCAGATTAGTGTGTCAAGAGGCCGGGATCCGAGGATCACAGCTCGATGCCACCTGGGGCAGGAAAATACATGAGACTCATCTCCAAATTAATCACCAAAAAGCTGGATGGAAGTCGAGCTGTGGCTTGAGCTAGCCTTGAGTACAAACGCCCAGAGACAGCGGCCAGGCTGAGTTCAAGCCCCAGGACTGGCATGCACCAGTGTACGCGCGCCACACGCACACGCACTACTGTGAAATGTAGCCATCCATCAATTACCTCAAAGGAATAAGTAACTCTATTCCTGTTATCTGATCTGGATGTTCAGATACTGGACAACTAGATAAATAAACTACCTTGAAAACCATGTATTGAATTTCATTAGGTTTTAACCACCTTAGGATACTAATAGATTTGACTTTATTTCTGCTTTTGAAATTAATCTCTTATCCAAAACCAGGCTTTGCAAAAATTACCCTGTGTATTTTTTATATACCCAAATCCAGGTTTTGCAAAAAGTACCCAGTGTATTTTTTTGTATGTCATATTCTTATTGTGACATCAATAAAGCACTTCATGCTGGAAACCCCAAGGTAAATACTTACCTAACATACACATACTCTGGAAAAATGTACAGTGAAGCATAAATTATAATAGTTAATATCAGAAGAACTTTTATGGAGACACTTATTTTAGAAGAGCAAATACAAGACCTCAGTTACTTTAAATCTCTTATGAGGGAAATGAATTTTATACACTTGCTGTATCTAGACATTTGTGTTCTATGTTCACTAAATTGTCTTTTTTTTTTACATTCCCTGCTGACATAGTCCATACAGTCACTCCTAAATGTGGCATATTAACCTGCTATTAAATCTTGTTTCTTTGCTATTTAGGTATTTGTATTTGTCTGCAAAAATGTAGGGGTAACATCTTATTTTCTTAACTGACATTAATTAAACAGATACATATTTCAATACATTGGATTTTCTTACTTTGAAGTATCCTTTCGAAGTATAGTATAGAAACTTAGTTTTTGTTTTTCCCCCCCAGAAACAGTTTTGCTGTGTAGCCTAAATAATTGGCTTATTTATTCATTTATTTACTTGCTTGTAGGGTTTGAACTCCTCTACTCAACCTTCCTCATTTTATAGATAAGAAAACTGAGGCAGATAATAAGTGGCTAAAAGTGGCATTGTACTTTATAGCCAAAATCATTGCATCATCCATGTCCAGCAAAGTGAAAAATGAGCCTTCTTACTACTATTGTTTTTAAAGTTTCAGTGGCATTATTTCATTGGAAAAGTAATACCTTTTCTTGTGCAGTAATAGCTGAGAATTAGACTCTTCAACGCCGTATATGTATATGCTTGAACATTAGGTGTACTTTGATTTATTTCAGGGACATTTTGGATGAAAAATACACGTACTTTCAACCATAGGTCACACTTGAGAAGTCAGATACTAAGGTAGTAGAAAAGAGGAGGATCCTATAGCTCATAAACTATTGTCTATAGTGGGACAAATTCTCAAACATTGGAGTAGCAATGGCTACTCATCTTTACTACTGAAACAGTTTTCCTCACACTTTTTCTTGGAATGTGTGTTCTTGAAAATCAAGTATGCTAGATGCTATCATGATGACATTGCTGTTAGAAAGTTCACCATGCCTCATTCTTACTATCCACAGAGTTCTTCTTAAGTTGGTTGTCTTTCTCTTGGGAAAGTTAGTCCCAGAAGCATTCTCCATTTGTCTTTACTCTGTTTTAAAATTTTAGACAAGAGAGCATTAAGTGGTTTTGTTCTTTCTTCTCTTTTCCTGTTACCTTAGGAAAAAAACTACTTATCTCTTCATTCTCTAAGCCAAATAAACAAACAAAAATAATTTTTTGGCTGACCAATCTAAGAATAATGCTGAAGATAGCTCTGTATTATGCAAGGTAAAAATACTTTGGTACAGGATTTCTAAAATTTGCCATGACTATACTGTAATGACTCATTTTACTAGTCATTTGTTTTATGATTGATTGTAGCAGACTTTCTTCCTTATAGCACTGTATAGATGTTTGACTGTCGTTAGTCATAACCACATCATCCTTTAGTTCTACTAGCAAGTTCTACCTTTTAGACTGATAGTCATAAAACAAATGTGAACATGAAAACTACTAGGTAGTACTATTCTTAATGATCACCTCACTAGAACTCTAAAATATGCTTGTGCTATTATCTTTTTAGGTCATTGAAACATTGAATACTTTTATTTGGTGCCAGTGTTGGAGCTTGAACTCAGGACCTAGGCACTGCTCCTGAGCTTTTTTGCTCAAGGCTAGCACCCTATAGCTCCACTTCCAGCTTTTTGGTGGTTAATTGGAGAGAGGTGTTTCATGGGCTTTTTAATCTTGGCTCCTAGTGGAGGGAAAAATCCTGTTCAAAACAGTGAAAACTTAACATTGTGGACTTTGGTTCTATCTTAATTATGCAGTCTTTTATTAATTATGCAGTTATAATAATTGCACAAAACCCCCTCATAACAAAAATAAATGCCTGCTTTTTCCTTTAAAGAAAAACTCCTAGACAATTCATTGTCTAGGAGTGAATTGTCTAGGAGTGCCCAAAGAGGACAGAGGTTCAAATAAGAAAGTGTTCTGCGCCCGGCGCTGGTGGCTCATGCCTGTAATCCCAGCTACTCAGGAGACTGAGATCTGAGGATCGCGGTTCAAAGCCAGCCCGGGCAGGAGAGACCGTGAGACTCCTATCTCCAATAAACCACCAGAAAACCGGAAGTGGCACTGTAGCTCAAGTGGTAGAGCGCTCGCCTTGAGCTGAAAAGCTGAGGGACAGCGCCCAGGCCCAGAGTTCAAGCCCCACGACCAGCAAAAAAAAAAAAGTGTTCTGCTTCATGACTAGATGATTTCAACATATTTTTAGAGCTTGAGCTTCTAGAAAATAAAACATTGATCAGGTAATTACCTAACAAATATTTTTCAAATTATAATGCCCTGAGTTGATACTGTTGTATATAAGAAGAATATTATATATTAACAGTTTGTTTGAATGGCATTCTTGCAATGGTCATCAACTGGGAGGGGTAATACATGTAAAGAATTTAGCCAGGTTAGGGTGGGTCAATATACTATGTGTACATGTGTGAAGATGGAACAGTGAAGCTTGAGTTTGGTTTGGGAACTGGAAAATGGGATAAGGGAAAGTGAGGAAGGTGAGTCTGATTCAAGTACGTTTTACAATACATTGATGTGTCAGAGTGAAACTTGTACAACTAATTGTAAATAGTGTAAAAAAAAATTTAGCAGAGAATATGAAGCAAATAGCCAACTACCAGGAGATACTATTGTCTTCATACCTGTAAGAATTTACTTTTCTTTTTTGCCAGTCTTGGGGCTTGATCTCAGCGCCTGGTCACTGTATGCTCAAGGCTAGCTAACACTCTACCACATGAGCCACACCACCACTTCCAGCCTTTTCTGAGTAGTTTATTGGAAATAAGAATCTCATGGACTTTTTCTGCCCGGGCTGGCTTCAGAATTCAGACTTCAATCCGCAGATCTCAGCCTCCTGAATAGCTAGGATTACTGAAGTATTTATCAATAAAAGTTTGAAGAAAATGTTGGTAGATCAACTTTTTATGCATAGATACAAGGAAATACTGCATAAAAGTAAACAATAAGCCTAAAAATATTTCTAGACTTTATTCACAGAAACTTTTATATTATCTTCAAACTAAATCAAATATAAAGCCACAGAGTATGGGGGGGAGTGATCATGTTTTTATATTCTTAATGCTTAAAAAGCTGATATAGAGCCAGGCTCTGGGTGGCTCATGCTTGTAATCCTAGCTACTCAGGATTGATATCTGAGGATCTCAGTTTGAAGCCAGCTTGGGCAGGAAAGTTCATTAGACTCTTAATCCTCAGTTAACTATTAGAAAACTGGAAATGGACCTATGGCTCTAGTGTTAAAGTGCTAGCCTTGAGAGGAAAAAAAAATGTTAAAGGACAATGCACAGGTCCTGAGTTCAAGCCCCAGGACAAGCATAAAACCAAACCAAAAGCTGGACAACAGTGGTTCATGTCTGTAATCCTGACTGCTTAGGAAGCTGAGACCTAACAGATGACAGTCTAAAACCAGCTCAGGCAGAAGAGCCCACAAGACTTTGTTTGCAAAATAATCAGAAAAAAAGGCCACGCTGGAGGTGTGGTTTAGGTGGTAGAGTCCCAACCTTGGCCAAGTTTGAGGTGCCCAACATCCAACCTCTAGTACTGGAAAAAAAAGGGGGGCAGGATGGGAAGGAGGAATTACAAATGGCTCAGTGAGGCAAAAATGCTTAATCTATTGAGGAAAGATGTTGCCCTCCTTCCAAAAAAAATACAAAGAAGCTGTTTTGTCTTGAAGATGAAATAGCTACTTACCAATATTGAAGCTATTGAGCCTAAAAGTATTTTTGAGCAGTTTAGTTTCAATATTAGAATGAATGCTAATGTGTTCTTCTGTTTCTTAAGGTTGGAATACACACCAAGGCGTGGTTTATTGCTGGCATCTTTCTGCTGTTGACTATACCCATATCCCTTTGGGTGATACTGCAACATTTAGTGCATTACACACAACCTGAGCTACAAAAACCAATAATAAGGTCAATCTTAATATGTCTTCATTCTACTAATGTTGGCTTCGCCTATTTCATAAGTTATTAAATAAAAATGCTTTTTTGTTTTGTTTTCCAAATAGGATTCTTTGGATGGTACCCATATACAGTTTGGATAGTGTAAGTATGTTTCTTTTATTTCATTAACTAAGAACTTGTTTGACAGTATTATACTGTACTTAAAAAATGCTTAAGGTAGTAAAAGTACATATTCACAGGGATCAGATTAATAAAAGTGAAAATGTCCACTTGTAGATAATTTGTGTGTGTGTGTGTGTGTGTGTATACTTTTTTTTTTTTTTTTTTTTTTGTCGGTCGTGGGGCTTGAACTCTGGGCCTGGGCGTTGTCCCTCAGCTCTTCAGCTCAAGGCGAGCGCTCTACCACTTGAGCTACAGCACCACTTCTGGTTTTCTGATGGTTTATTGGAGATAGGATTCTCACGGTCTCTCCTGCCCGGGCTGGCTTTGAACCGCGATCCTCAGATCTCAGCCTCCTGAGTAGCTAGGATTGCAGGCGTGAGCCACCAGCGCCTGGCTCTATATACGTACTTTTTATTTTTATTTTTTTTGTCGGTCGTGGGGCCTGGGCGCTGTCCCTGAGCTCTTCAGATAAAGCTAGCACTCTACCACTTGAGCCACAGCACCACTCTCGGCTTTTTCTGCTTATGTGGTAAGGAGGAATCAAACCAAGGGCCTCATGCATGCAAGGCAAGCACTCTACCCCTGAGCCACCTTCCCAGCCCCTATTCTTTTTATTTTTGCATAAGCTTTTTTTTTTGTTGGTCATGAGGCTTGAACTCAGAGCCTTGGCACTGCCCCTGCACTCTTCAGCTCAAGGCAAGCACTCTACCACTTGAGCCACAGAGCTACTTCAGTTGTTTGTTTGTTTTCCTGATGGTTAATTGGAGATAGTGTCATACACTTTCCTGGCCTCTGCAGCATTTTCTGTGATCATATTAAGAAAAATTTCAGGATTGCGAAACTCAAGTAATTAAACTTTTCTCCTCATGTTCACTATTTATCCCAATGCCCACCCTTTTTTTTTTCATCTAAAAATATTTACTACTTTTAAAAGTTCATTTCACTGGGCTCCAGTGGCTCACGCCTGTAATCCTAGCTACTGGGAGGCTGAGATCTGAGGATCATGGTTCAAATCCAGCCCAGACAGGAAAGTCCATGAGACTCTTATCTCTAGTAATCCACCAGAAAACTGGAAGTGGTCTTGTGGCTCAAGTGGTAGAGCATTAGCCTTGAGCTAAAGAGCTGAGGGACAGTGCCCAGGCCCAGAGTTCAAGCCCCATGACTGACCAAAAAAAAAGGTTTCTTTCACAAGACTGAGGATAAAATAGCTCCACAGTACACTGCATTCAGATTCCCAGAAACACACACACTCACACTCACACTCCCTCTCTATTTTTCTGTCCCGCCCCCCCCCCATCTCCAAACTATCCAGTAGCTGTCATAATGATAAGTTTTGAAGAGTTTAATGTATGTATCAAGATCCCAGGTTTAAACATTAGTTTAAGGCAATGAATTGTGTGGAATCTAAGCTTTAACTTTTTAACACATGTTTTTCCACAGTGGATAGCTTTGAAATATCCCAGCATTGCAATATATGTGGATACTTGCAGAGAATGCTATGAAGCCTATGTCATTTACAACTTCATGGGATTCCTTACCAATTATCTAACTAACCGATATCCTAATCTGGTATTAATCCTTGAAGCCAAAGATCAACAGAAACATTTCCCTCCTTTATGTTGCTGTCCACCATGGCCTATGGGAGAGTAAGTATGTTTGATTTTACTCCAATTTTTGCAGTCAAGGGCTGGGAAGGTGGCTTAGTGGTACAGTACTTGCCTAGCAGGCATGAAGCCCTGGGTTTGATTCCTCAGTACCACATACACAGAAAAAGCTGGAAGTGGTGCTATGGCTCAAGTGGTAGAGCATTAGCCTGAGTAAAAGAAGCTCAGGGACAGCGCCCAGGCCCTGAGTTCAAGCCTCAGGACTGGAGGGAAAAAAATAACAATTTTTGCAGTCAACTCTCTATAAGGCAAGATTTTTAAGTACTTTGAGCAGTACATAAAGAAGCCCTAACTAGTTTAGATTGTCATCAGATTTGGAAGCTAACAAAATACAACTTGTAATGTACATATTAAGTCAACATCCTTTTCCAATTAGGGACCAAAGTCTATAGATCTTATGGAAGGTCACACAGCAAGTTTAAAAAGACTTGAGGAAAGGGGCTGGGAAGGTAGCTCAGTGGTAGAGTGCTTGCCTTGCATGCATGAGGCCCAGGGTTCGATTTCTCTTTACCACATAAGCAGAAAAAGCCGGAAGTGGCGCTGTGGCTCAAGTGGTAGAGCACTAGCCTTGAGCTAAAGAGCAGAGGGACAGTGCCCAGGCCTAGTTCAGGGCCCAGGACTGACAAAAAGACCAAAAAAAAAAAAAAAAAGATTTAAGGAAGAAGTCAGGCACTGGTGGCTCACTCCTGTATAATCCTAGCTACTCATAAGGCTGAGATTGAAAATTGTGGTTCAACTCCAGCCTGGACAGGAAATATGAGAGTCTTATTTCCAGTTGAGCTGTGGCTCAAGTAGTAGAGTGTTAGCCTTGAGCAGAAGCAGCTCAGGGACAGTGCCCAAGCCCTGAGTTCAAGCTCCAGAAAGTATAGTTAACAATTGTCAAATGACAGACATTTTTTTTGGGGGGTGGGGGGGGAGGTCCAGTTATAGGCCTGAACTCTGGGCCTGGGTGCTGTCCCTCAGCTCTTCACCTTAAGGCTAATGCTCTACCACTTGAGCCACAGTGCCACTTCCAGCTTTTCTTTTTTCTGCTTATGTGGTGCTGAGGAATCAAACCGAGGGCCTCATGCATGCAAGGCAAGCGCTCTACCACTGAGCCTCCTTCCCAGCCAATGATAGGCGTTTTTGTAATGATATGCAAAGGACTGGCAGCTTTTAGGAATTAGACAAAGTAGACTTTTTTTTTTGTTTTTTGAGGGGGAGGGGGTCCATGGAGCTTGAACTCAGGGCCTGGGTGGGCACTGTCCCTGAGTTTGCTTAAGGCTAGCACTCTACCCTTTCAGTGCCACTTCTAGTTTTTTGTTGTTTAATTGGAGATAAGAGCCACTGCTTTGAGCCTTCAGTGGCTCGGAGAAGACCTACTTGCCTCTGGGTACCCTGGAAACATGGAGCCTCTCCCTTCAAGGGCATACCCTCTGACCTAACTTCACCTCCACTAGGCCTCACTTTCCAAATGTTGCACCATGATCCTAGGCTTTTGGAGGACATTTTATTGGGTTTTTTTTTTTTTTTTTTTTGGGTCCGGTCGTGGGGCCTGAACTCTGGGCCTGGGCTCTGTCCCTTAGCTCTTCAGCTCAAGGCCAGCACTCTACCACTTGAGCCACAACGCCACTTCCGGCTTTTTTCTTTTTGCTTTTGTGGTGCTGAGGAATCGAACCCAGGGCCTCATGCATGAAAGGCAAGCGCTCTACCACTGAGCCACCTTCCCAGCCCATTGGAGGACATTTCAAACCTAAAGCAGGAACTCTTCTGGAACTTGAGGGTGATCTTTCAGAAGATAGAGTTGTCCAATAATTTCAGAAATGATAAAAATAATAATTGCAGAAATGGTGTTTAGATCACTTCTTTGTTTTCTCTACTGCCATCTAATGGATGACTAAACTTAAGGAATTAAATATGAATTTTTTTTACTTTTTGGGGGGAGGGTCTGGTCGTGGGGCCTGAACTCTGGGCCTGGGCACTGTCCCTCAGCTCTTCAGCTCAAGGCTAGCGCTCTACCACTTGAGCCACAGCGCCACTTCCGGCTTTTTTCTTATTGCTTATGTGGTGCTGAGGAGTCGAACCCAGGGCCTCATGCATGCAAGGCAAGTGCTCTACCACTGAGCCACCTTCCTAGCCCTTAAATATGAATTTGTTGTCATTCATTTAAATAATATTAATTTGGCAGGCTTAAAGATGAGGAACTGAAATACTAAGACCTCTTTGTCTTTGCAGAGTATTGCTGTTCAGGTGCAAACTGGGTGTGCTGCAGTACACAGTTGTCCGACCCTTTACCACCATTGTTGCTTTGTGAGTATAAATCTTAATGTGACTATTTTTTTAATACTTAAATAGGGCTTAGCTGAGTTAAAGTGAATGTGTGAGTTTACTTGTTCAAAGTATAAGTCCAACCTTCCATAAAAACCTATATAAAAGGTCTTCTCTACTAAGAAAGACCATGACCATTTTAGAGGCAAGGAATCACTACAGCCTCTCTCAAGCATATTATAAAGCACTGTGGGGATGGTGAAATTCTTTTTCAAATGTTAATACAGCTTTACAAAAAATATTGCATGTTAGTTGAGCTGCTTTTGTTTCATTTTTGTCGGTCATGGAGCTTGAGCTCAGGGCCTAGGCACTGTCCCTGAGCTTTTTTACTCAAGGCTAGTTACATGAAGCCACCAGTTTTCTGGTGGTTAACTGGAGATAAGAGTTTCATGGACTTTCTTGCGCAGGCTGGCTTTGACCTGAGATCCTCAATTATCAGCCTCCTGAGTAGCTAACATTATAGGCATTTAAGGCAGAAAGGGGTATCTTAAGCTACCTGGAAATCTATTAATTTATTCAGGTAGATTGTATGTTTAACCTGCTGGTAGTACAATTTATTCAAGGGGATTTGGATCTTCATAGTATTTTCTCCAAAATAATATAGGGGAGAAAATGTGCTATAGTTTATGTATATATTTATATATACATAATATATACATAATATATATACATAATATATACATAATATATATTTATTTATGTATATATTATACATAATATATACATAATATATATTTATGTATATATTTTATGTATGTATTTGTATATATTTATGTATAGTATTATACATAAATGCATATATTTGACAATGAGATTTCAAATTAAGCAGCATAGGTTTTTAAAAGTAATTTTTTCTTAGATCACTTGGTCTTTCCTTCAAATTAGTTTTTAAGAACTAATTTTAAGAACATTTCAGAAAACTTAATTTTTGGGCTAACGCTAGCCAAATTCATATGATTCGTTACAGGATCATTCAAATAAAATGAGGATTTCATTGTATTACATAATTTGTTTAGTATGTTTTAATCATTTTCCCTATCTCTCCCTACTCCCACCTCAGCCCTCCCTTGTAATCTTTCTTGCAACTGCTTAAAAATGGGTTTCTTAGGACCTTTATGTATGTTTATACAGTGCACTTTGATCATGTCCTGCCCAACTCATTCCCCTTCCCACTAGTTCTCCCACCCAGTCCTTCTTTAGCTTTTTCTAGATTTTTCATACGAAAGCACGTATTTTGACATCTACCCTACCTATCCAACTAACTGCCTACCTGCCTGCGCCTACCTACCCACCTACTTTGGCTATGTTGGTTCTAGAGTTTAACTCAATAGGCAGATACTATACCATATGAGCCACACCCCCAGCCTTTTTGCCATATGTTTTTAGTTAGATTCTAATGCTTTTTTGCCTTGCGATGGTCTTGGACCAGAATCTTCCTACCTCTACCTTCTAACTAGTAGTTGTACCTAACCAGGTAAATTCCACCATACCAATTCCAACTTGCGAATTTAAGTAATACTGTCACTGTATTTAAAAATGTGTCATTTGGTTAATAATAAAGTTGCCTTATTTTTACCATTTTTTAGGATTTGTGAACTGGTCGGTATATATGATGAAGGGAACTTTAGCTTTTCAAATGCTTGGACTTACTTGGTTATAATAAATAATATGTCACAACTGGTAAGTAAAACTTCATTTTTCTTTTCCTGTTCTTGAAACAGTCTAACATACAACACACACCCAAGCTGGCCTAAAATTGCAATCATCTGGATCTTCTTTCAGGTGCTAGGATTACATGTAGCAAATCATTTTTCTTTAATGTACTTAGCTTCTATAAGCCTAAAAATTTTTGGTACAGTTTCTTCTTGGACTAAAATATTGTAAGTTTTGCAAAGTAATTAAAAAACTAATAGCTTTATAAAATATAAAGATATAATAATACCTTTTGTTAATTACTTGGTGACTTACACATGACCTGTTGATCATGTTTGTTACTCATGGAATAGCAGTGTGGGTGCTTTAAATATAAGCACAATACTCTAATAAGGAAAATGCACAATAGGAATATTTAGTAAAAGAAAATGGCTGATTGGTATACAACAGTTTGGAGTTTAAATGAGAGAATACAGTTTTCTGTTCTCTAATTCTAAAGGAAAATAAAGAAGTTTTAAATGATAATGTTCTAAAAAATGAAATGATCTAAAGATACACAGTTGGATTGTGTGAGCCTAAAAAGTATGCATATTATTAAAATCTTTGGTTAATGCTTTTAATAGAATAATTCAAATGCAGTGGCATACATGTGCAGTATTGAAGCTTTATAATATTAAATGGCTATGTATCTAAATGTTTGTCTTCTTTGTGACCAGTGTAATTCCTGTTTTGGGAATGTCTTCTAAGGAATGGACAGAAATATTTTTGTCATGAATGTGAAGCTTATTATAATAGAAAGGGGCTGAGAACAATTCAAGGCTGATAGGGTTTGGTTGACCATAATAGGCAGTCATTAAAATAATTATTGAGTCAGGCACCAGTAGCTCATGCCTGCAATCCTAGCTACTGAGAAGGAGATCTGAAAGATCGAGGTTCAAGGCCAGCCTAACAAGAAAAGTATATGAGACTCTATTTCCCATTAGCCAGCAAAATGTAGGACTAGACATATGGCTCAAGTCATAGAACAACTGCTGTGCTCAAAAAATCATATGAAGAGTGATGCTGTGTTGTCCCGTACAGACATAAATACTAATAGTCCTATGTAATGTATAGAAAAGGTAGGTAAACTGAACTTGAAAAAGACAGCCGGGCGCTGGTGGCTCACGCCTGTAATCCTAGCTACTCAGGAGGCTGAGATCTGAGGATCCCGGTTCAAAGCCAGCCCGGGCAGGAGAGACCGGGAGACTCCTATCTCCAATAAACCACCAGAAAACCGGAAGTGGCGCTGTAGCTCAAGTGGTAGAGCGCTCGCCTTGAGCTGAAGAGCTGAGGGACAGCGCCCAGGCCCAGAGTTCAAGCCCCACGACCTACAAAACAAAAAAAAAAAAAGACAATGGCTGAGACAATTTAAATTTAGTTCATGGTGGTATTTAAGAGCCAGTGTATCACTGGCAGTATAGTTCACGGGCAGAGTGCTTACCTAGTAAGCACCAGGCCCTGGAGCTCAGTGACTGACATAAATGGAAGTGAAGATAATTGGATCAACCATAATGAAAAAAGGAACATATGACTTTCAAACATAAATTACCACTAACTGTATGAGGGCTTAGCATATTACCTAGTCTTTCTTATATAATATTGTAAGTATAATATGAAACATTAAGTACAGCTTTAGTAATATTGTGACTTTGAAATCTGAAAGTACAAGGTATCAGAGAAACTATTTTCCATCAGGGCAGTATGCTAATCCAGCCTCTGAGTCTTTAAAATACATGTTTGTGCTTTATTTTACAACTCAGTTACAATAATTTTGTAACAGGTCTCTGATTTATAACCTTTATTCCTATTGCTATATTTATTTATTCTTACCAGAGGTAAGTTTAAATATTAATTTTGTCTCTAGTTTGCCATGTATTGTCTCCTGCTGTTTTATAAAGTACTGAAAGAAGAGCTCAGTCCTATCCAACCTGTTGGCAAATTTCTTTGTGTAAAGCTGGTGGTTTTTGTTTCTTTTTGGTAAGTGTTGCTTGCTGTTCAATAGTCTCATTCTAAATGGCAATATGATTGTTAAGGAAGAGTCTTTTAATAACATCAATCTAGGTGGTCAAAATGTCTCTACTTAAAATGTTTATCAGATGGTCACTGTAGTATTCATATAAACAAAGTATCTCAATACTAAGGAACTTTTACAAATACGATTCTGTCATATAAGAGACTACAACACTGTTTAGAAGATGATATATAGAATATTTAATGATGTGAGGAAATGTTCACCAAGAAAAATTTAAAATACAAGGGTAGGAGTAGAAATGTAGCTCAGGTAGAACACTTGCTATTAAGAGACCCTGGGTTTGACTCAACGGACAGCAGCAAGGGAAAAGGGGAGGGGAGAGGCGAGGAGGAAAAGAGGAGAGAGGGAAACGAAGTTTAGAGAAGGATCAGTAGGAGGTCCTAGACACAAGTGCAGAAATTAAATATAAAAAGATGAAAAGAAAATCCATGATGCTCCACCAGAAAAAAAAGAACATTTCTGTACAAGTAAGTCATAGTTTGTCAGTAAACCAGAGAATTCTTACTTAAGAATTTATGAAAGTTCATCTTCATTATTTGCTGTTGCAATTAATGTTGGGGAATGTTGTCCTAGTTTTAAGCGTTCAGTTATGATTCCATTTTAGGAGTCAGACCCTTTCATAGTTTGTCTCTAGCTACAACACTTCATACAAGACTGATTTCAAAATTACTTTTTAGGGGCTGGGAATGTGGCTTAATGGTAGAGTTCTTGCCTAGCATGCATGAAGCCCTGGGTTTGATTCCTCAGCACCACATAAACAGAAAAAGCCAGAAGTGGTGCTTTAACTCAACTGGTAGAGTGCTAGCCTTGAGCATAGAGAGGTTCAAGGACAGTGGCCAGGCCCTGAGTTCAAGCTCCACGACAGGCAAAAAAATATATACCTATTACTTTTTTAAAATGTCTGAATAATGTATGTATAAAAAAACATACAGACAGGTGCCTGCCTTTGTTATTTTAAATGCCTTGTTTATGAAGTTAGGCATTGTGTATGCATAGGAAGGACTTAAAATTCAATTGCTTATGTACTTTCAAAACATATAAATATATAAAGACTATATATTTGTTCCCCAAGTGCTAACCTGTTAATGCATAGTCATAATGTATAATTCATCTTATGAAACTACAATAGAAGAATTAACTTGTAAAGTAATACAGGTTCTCTGTATAGATGCAATTTGTTCAGGAAGATGCTATAAAGTCAGGGTGGTGGTAATTAAGTTTTTTAATGGCATATTTTTAAAACAACTGCTCATTTTATGCTTGATGTAGATTTGGCGTTTACCTTTTCCTAACATATAGGCAAGCAGTAGTTATTGCTTTGTTGGTAAAAGTTGGCGTTATTTCTGAAAAGCATACATGGGAATGGCAAACTGTAGAAGCTGTGGCCACAGGACTCCAGGTAAGTACTGCTGTCTCAAAATTTCACCAAATGGTTTTCTCTTAAGGGTTTTCACATGTTACTTCCACTAAAGCTAGGGCTACAGCTGTCATTCTATCTTCACCCAGTAATGATGACAGCAGGGCCCTAGAGAAATTGGCCATAATTACAGAATTTTAACAGTATCAGGAATAGAATCTGAATTCTTGTTTTCCTTAATCCATGTTTCTTTCTGATTTTTCCCCTTTAGCCCTTAGATTATGGATTAAGAACACAATGTGTTAAGAAATACTTGATTTCATTAATATAAAATATTTTAATTTTGAAGTAAAGCTAAATATTGAAAATAGAAAAGCCAATATAATGTTAGGCGAAAGCTATTAATACTTAAGTACCTTTGGAAAATACTTGAGGAAAAATGGCAATTTGAGAAACTAGATTTAACCCCAATGACAACTGACATTTTTGCTGCTGTTGTTGTAGGACTTCATTATCTGTATTGAAATGTTCCTCGCTGCTATTGCTCATCACTACACATTCTCCTATAAACCATATGTCCAAGAAGCAGAGGAGGGCTCGTGCTTTGATTCCTTTCTTGCCATGTGGGATGTTTCAGACATCAGAGACGATATTTCTGAGCAAGTAAGGCATGTTGGTAAGTTCCACTTAATTCTTCCAAAATACACAGGTTATTACAGGTCTCCTACTAGAGCAGTTCACTCATTTTAAGACAGTGGGATAGTTTAAAGCACAGTACCCATGGTACACTCTCAGGTTTGGGAAGAATGTGGGGCAGGGGGAGCTTACATTGAAATTTAAGTTTATAAAGGTGAAATGACTTTTAGCTAATGTGGAAATATGTGGAAATGTTTATATTATTTTAAAGGACGGACAGTCAGGGGACATCCTAGGAAAAAATTCTTTCCTGAAGACCAAGATCAAAATGAACATACAAGTTTGTTATCATCATCATCACAAGATGCAATTTCTGTTGCCTCTTCTGTGCCACCTTCACCCATGGGTCACTACCAAGGGTTTGGACACACTGTGACTCCCCAGACGACACCTACTACAGCTAACATAGCTGATGAAATACTTAGTGACACTACAGAAGGGAATATAGAGCCTTCAAATAAATCCATGGACTCTTGAACAATGAAGAAGCAAACTACTACTACCATGTGATTTTGCTGCCTGGTATCCTATGGCTCAGGATTTTGTGCTTGAGACAGGCCAAAAATGATGGGAAAATATCAACACAAAGATAGGTGAAAGCCAGGTACAACGATTGGATTTCTGTATGTATGTGTTTTGTATATCACAATAATCAGTCTAAATTTCCTAGACTTAGACTTGATTTCCTAATATTAGAGTATCACATACTCAAACCATAGAAAATGACTACAGCTGAATGTTCCTGGCATTACATTACTTTATCAAGAAGATGGACAAAGAAAAAACAAACTGCAATTCGACTACTGCTGCATGAATATAATGCTCTGGACAGAAGGCATAATTCAGAAATTAGTGGAACCTAATCATAATCATGTGCCATATAAGCTTACCTAACAATTATTTCTCTACTTCTCAATTGAATGTCTTTCAACAAATAAAAATTTATCATTTTTCTGCAACTTTTATGTCTCTCATTCTGCAAATGTATGCTTGATAATTTTTTTTTTTTTTGTCAGTTGTGGGCGTGAACTCAGGGCCTGGGTGCTGTCCCTGAGCTTTTTTGCTCAAGGCTAGCGCTCTACCACTTTAAGCCCCAGCACCATTTCCTGTTTTCTAGAAGTTAATTGCAGGTAAGAGTCTCATGAAGCCTGGCTCCAGTGGCTCACGTCTGTAATCCTAGCTACTCAGAAGGCTGAGGATCACTGTTCAAAATCAGCCTGGGCAGAAAAGTCCATGAGATTCTTACCTCTAATAAACCACTAGAAAACTGGAAGTGGTGCTGTGGCCCAAGAGGTAGAGCACTTGCCTTGAGCTGAAGAGCACAGGGATAGTGCCCAAGCCCAGAGTTCAAGCCCCATGACCAACAAAAAAAAAAAGTCTCATGACTTTCCTGCCCAGCTGGCTTTGGACTGCCATCTTCAAATCTCAGCCTCCTGAGCAGCTAGGAATATAGTATAGGCATGAGCCACTGGTGGCCAGGCTTACAAAAATATCTTGATTAGGGCACAACAAAAAAGTTCTTTAAAAAACCAAAAGCATGTTTTACCATAGTGCTACTAAAAGTGGCAGCAAAGTTGGGTATGGTAGGACATACTTGTAATCCCAAATATTCAGGAGGCACAGACTGAAGATAATGATTCAAGGCCAACGTGGGGTTTAGTGAGACGCCACTCTCAACCAACAAACTGGGCATGGTGGCACTTGTGATTTCCAGCTACTTAGGAAGCTATGGGTGGACTATGGTCTAAGGCTAGTCCAGAGCAAAAACTTGAGACCTACCTAAGTGATACCTAAAGTCAAAAAGGACTAGGGTATGCCTCAAGTTGGTGGAACACTGTCTAGCAACTATGAGCTCTCAATTTCATGTTCCCCAGTACCACCAAAAAGATAAGTTGTGGTTAAATGGTCTTATTCATTGAAGACATAATGTATTATTACGTTTTGTTTTTGTCGGTCGTGGGACCTGAACTCTGGGCCTGGATGCTGTCCCTCAGCTCTTCAGTTCAAGGCTAGCACTCTTACCACATGAGCCACAGCACCATTTCCAGCTTTTTTCTGCTTATGTGGTGCTGAGGAATTGAACCCAGGGCCTCAGGCATGCAAGGCAAGCCCTCTACCACTGAGCCACCTTGCCAGCCCCAGACATAAATGTATTATTTAGGAGAATTTTAATTATAATTGGAGTACTTACAGGGTTATGTTTAATAATTTAGTATAAAAGAGAAATGCTATGTATGGCATCTAGAAAATAGCAAGGATCAGTTGTTTCTCAAAACCTCTGAATGGGTCCCCAGTGGCTCATGCCTGTAATTCTAACTTCAAGACTGAGAATTGGAAGATCTCAGTTCAAGGTCAACTTGGGAAGAAAAGTTCACAAGACCCATACCCATACCTGAGCAAAGCAATACATAACTATCAACCCAAGGTATGTGGAAAGCCGAGGCTAGCCCACAAACACAGTGAAACACTAGATGGAAAAAGTTATGATGCATCATCCCAGCAACAACGGGAACCCTAGAATTGTTGGATCATGGTCAAGACAAATACTCAGGCAGAAATTGAGACCTATCTCAAAATAATTAGTGAGCTGAGCACTGGTGACTCACACCTATAATCCTAGCTTACTCAGGAGGCTGAAAAATGAGGATTGCAGCTCAAAGTCAAGGCTGGGCAGAAAAGGCTGCTAGACTTATTTCTAATTAACTACCTAAAAACCACAAGTGGAGCTGTGGCTCAAAGTGGCAGAGCACTTGAGTAAAAAAGTTCAGACCCAGTTTTAGCGTGCGCTCATGCACACGCACATACATGCATACATACATGCATACACATACACACACACACACACACACGCCAGAAGATAACAAATGTTGGATGTTGGCAAGGGTGTAGAGAAATGGAACTTTTGTTTTTGTTTTTTTTTTTTGGGTCCGGTTGTGGGGCCTGAACTCTGGGCCTGAGCGCTGTCCCTCAGCTCTTCAGCTCAAGGCTAGTGCTCTACCACTTGAGCCACAGCACCACTTCCGGCTTTTTTTTCTTTTTGCTTATGTGGTGCTGAGGAATCGAACCCAGGGCCTCAGGCATGCAAGGCAAGCGCTCTACCACTGAGCCAACTTCCCAGCCCAGAGAAATGGAACTTTTGAAATGCAGGTGAGAATGTAGATTGTATGGTCATTGTGGAAAACACTAAATTGGGCGGGTCCAGGGAAGCAGGACCACAAGAGGATCTAAGGAAATTAAAATTAAAACAAGATAACCTAGACTTATCTTTGGGGCATATGTCCAAGACATCTGCACTCCCATGCTCATTAATCCAAACATCCACAATATCCAACATTTCACATATCCACTTGTCTGATAAATGTGTAACGAAACTCATTTATCTAGACAATGAAATATTTTCAGCCTTTAGAAAGGGTGATCTTGCCACCTAGCAACTCAAGTATGCAAAGTCCAAGAAGAAAATATGTGAAAGAAGACAGTGATAGGGATGGAATGGGGAGATGTAGGTCACAGGACACAAAGCTAAATGAGGATTTATATGTTCAGTATGAGGACAATAAGAAAATTTTATGTGGCAGTCATATTGAGATTGGAGCTGGTATCCTGTACTTCAGTATACTTCAGTATTAACAACCCTTTTACTATACCATAACATGTTACAGATCTTTATTACACACAGTGGATTTTTTTAAATGCTGGTTTGTTTAATAACAGAAATAATGAAACCAGGCAATTCAGAGCAAAGCAGTAGCTTTTTGGAATACTTAAAAAGAACATAAAGGGGGCTGGGAAGGTGGTTCAGTGGTAGAGTGCTTCTCTGGCATCCATGAAGCCCTGGGTTTGATTCCTCAGTACCACATAAACAGAAAAAATTGGAAGTGACACTGTCTCAAGTGGTAAAGTGCTAGCCTCAAGCAAAACAACCTCAGACAGTACTCAGGCCTTGAATTCAAGCCCCAGGACTGGCCAAAAAAAGGAACACAAGAGTTGCTGGGCACTGGTAATCATGCCCCAGTACTAATACAAATAAAACACACAAAGTATCAAAGTGATCTTCCTATTAATTTCCACGTTCCACAAGTCTATAAAATATAGGATAATTTTATTTCTTACTGTACATTCAAATCAAAACTTTGGAAAGAACCGGCTTAGCATTAAACCATTTTATTTATATCAGCTTTTAAATGGTTCTTTTCTTAAGTCAGTCAGGAAATAATGCCTCCTGCAGCTGACTTTCTCACTCCTTTACTCTTCTATACAGTGAGTATGTAGAATAAACTTGGTATTTAAAAACCTTGTGTCTTCAGTAAACATTTCAAATTTTCCTTACTATTACAGTAAGGCTCTGAAAATGTGTGTATGTGCGCGCGCGTGCACATGCTGGTCCTGGGACTTGAATGCAGGGCCTGGATGATGTTCCTGAGTTGCTCAAAGCTAATAATCTACCACTTGAGCAAGAGCTCCACATCCAGCTGTTTTGGTGCTTAACTGAAGAGTTTCATGGACTTTCCTGCTGAAACTGGCTTCAAACGTTGATCCTTAGATCTCAGCCTCCTGAGTGGCTAGAATTAAAGGCATGTGCCACCAGCACCCATTTTATGATTACAATCCCACTAATTCGGATAAGAATTTTGTACTAGATGCTCTGAACAGTTTTCATTAGAAAACTGCTTTCATTTCTTTACTGTGATGCTGACACTGCTTTTGTGGTGCTGAACGCTGAGAACGAGTTCCTCTCCCATCTCCACCTGGATGGGATTATCTAGAACAACTGCAGCTTGTTTCCAGTGTGAGGCTTCACTTGAAGTGTCCAATTTAACCTCTTCATCAAGGTACATATGAAACCAAAATGGAATAGCAGTCACTTGTCCTGATCTACAGATGTGTACCTACAGAAAGCAAGAAATCACAAAAATCTCACCAGTGAAAATTGATTAAGCCTTCTTTCTCTTTTTAGTTAATTTTAAATACTGAAATTTAATAATACACTGAGTCACCCAAATAAAAATATTAGCCTATTTTGCTCATCATATTTGCTCAAATTAATTTTTGAATGTTTTTCAGAAGACTTAAATCTTCAAAAGCAGCAAGTAGAACATACAAATATTACCTAGTTTAATTAAGTATCATCCTGAATCTGAAAAGTGGTAACTACATGCTGAGCTTACCTTCACTTCTCTGCTGGAGGTGTTCAAATAAGGAGTCATCAAATCTAGTCTTAAGAGTTCCACTGGCTTGCTTAAAGGTAAACAGGGCAATGACGATAGGTCCAAAAACACACGAATAGGCACCTATGGAAAGGGTATTTTTTTCATTTTTTTTCATCCTTTTTGTGGTTAATGTCCATTAAGTGTTTGATTTGTACTTGACCCAATGACTGGATGCTTTTTATAATATAACTACTTCATTTATATTACCACACCAGATAAAGGCATAAAGATTTCCATTATTCCAGTTTTACAAGAATAATCCAAAGTTTAGTCAGTTTAAAAAATTTGCTTTTACTTCTAAAAACAAATTAAGCTTTTGCTTAACCAAACAGCTCTAAAAGCCTAGGATTTATGAGTTAAAAACTAGTATAGGATTACATGTTAAGTTTCTTGACAAAAAAATAAAATTCAACCAAATGGAAACCTGGAAAATAGTTTATTTCTAGAATCTAGAAATAGTTTATTTCTCAATCTTGGATGTAAATTTAGGAGCTTCTAAAAGGCCTATTCTCTTTGGCCATCATCTATATCAATCTGGAGTCTGGCTCTAGGTATCTGTAGTTGTCAAAGTCCTTAGATGTCTCCAGAATACAAAAGGAAACCCCACTGCCATTACATATTCTAGAGATCTTAGTTTTAAAGAACTCTTGCTATTAATACTTTCCACTGGGGCTGGGATGTAGCTCAGTGGCAAAACACTTGCCTAGCAACTGCAACATCCTGGGTTCGATCTCCAGTACCAAGAGGAAAAAAAAAAAGAAAATACAGTTAAAAAAAATCTTCCATTCTCTCCCTTTAAAATCCAGAGGAAAGTGTTACTTAAAGCTGCTTTCTGCTAGGCACTGGTAATTCACGCCTGCAATCCCAGCTAGTCAGAAGGCTGAGATCTGAGAATCACAATTTGAAAAGCCAGCCCGGCCAGGAAAGTCCATGGGACTCTTATCTCCAATTAACCACCAAAACAGCCAAGGAAGTAAAGCTGTGCTCAAGTGGTAGAGCACTAGCCTTGAGTAAAAAGCTCAAGGACAGCACCCATGCCTTGAGTTTAAGCCCCAGGACTGGCACCCAAAAAACAAAAACAAAACAAACAAAAACAACAATAAAAGCTGCTTTCATTTCTATAAAACCTTCATAGAGATACAAGCCCTCTCCCCCTCCCCTCTCTCTCCATCTCTCCCTCTCCCTCCCTCCTCTCCCTCTCCCTCTCTCTCTCTCATTCCAACAGCACCCAACCTTCCTTTCCATCACTGACAGAAATCCTACACCATTTCTTTTCTAGATGCTCACCTGAAACTGGTTGATAAAAGGTGCTATATTTAACCCAAGTGTACGATCCGTTCCCTGAACAGCGCTCTCTTCTAGCAGTGTTTGTGACTCCACGAGCATCCCAAACATCAGCATATACTGAGGAAAGATTTTGCCTCCAGACTGCAGTAAACACCTAAGGAAGGGTAAATATGTTAAAATGTTTTTCAATCCTCTATGTTTTGTAGATCTCAATAACTAAAAGCCATGAATTACTGAGCTACAGTTTATATACAGTCTAATGGACTGTGTTATTATTGACTACAAGTTCAGAGTGGTAAACTACTGAAAATAATTTCCCAGTAAGTCAAACTTAGAGTGATAACTGACCTAAAGAGAAAAAAATAATTATGTAACTATAACCCACCCCCACCCTGTTCATTGCCTTTACATTAAATATCTATTTAAAAAAGAGAGAGAAAAAGAGTAAAGAAAGAAAGCCAAAGAAAGGAAGAAAGAAAGGGAGGAAGGGAAGGAGGAAGAAAGGGAGGGAAGGAGGAAGGAAGGAGAGAGAGAAAGGGAGAAAGAAAGGAAGGAAGGAAGAAAGAAAGAGAAAGATAAGCCGGGCGCCGGTGGCTCACGCCTGTCATCCTAGCTACTCAGGAGGCTGAGATCTGAGGATCGAGGTTCAAAGCCAGCCCGGGCAGGAGAGACGGTGAGAATCCTATCTTCAATAAACCACTAGAAAACCAGAAGTGGCACTGTAGCTCAAGTGGTAGAGCGCTAGCCTTGAGCTGAAGAGCTGAGGGACAGCGCCCAGGCCCAGAGTTCAGGCCCCATGACCGGACCCCAAAAAAAAAAAAAAAAAAAGAATTAAACAATCTACACTGAAGGAGAAATGCCTTTAAAAAGAGACATAATATATTACAAAATGTGTTATAAAACAACCCAAGAGGATAGGGAATTATTCCCAAAATGCCATCAAATGAGTGCTGCGTTTTTCTAACATTACAGTTTAAAAATGTGATTTCTCTGTATTTATACTGAATGTCTTACTATTTTCAAGATATCATTAAACTCCTTCTGTGAAACATAGGCTGCCTAAATCCAAAATAGGTCTTTTTCTTCACATCTACAGTGCACAAATTCCTTTAGCAGAAAAGGTACTAATAACAGGTCTACAAAGAGAAAGGCATGAAGTCACAACTACCAAAAAGCAATACTTAAGGAACAATGATCCAGACTCATTTTTGCAGCCATGCCATTCAAGAAAAGAACTGACCTGAAGAATGAGCTGAACAAAACGTTGAAATTTATATCTACTCTGTGTTTTACCTGGATATTGCAGCTTTTTCCATTATTTCCTGTTGAATAAGTCCAGACGGTTCAATGGCATCCAGTATGATTATGCTCCACAACTTGTCTGACTCCGGCCTCTGCAGCACAGCAGACTCATCCTCCACATGCCTCAGCCAAAACTCCAGTGTTTCCTTAGGAAAGTGATTGGCTTCAGATATGAGGTCAAGAGCAGTACGATGCTGGTCTTTTTCCACAGAACTGTAAGGTTTAACCTGCCCAAGTGTGCCGGCAATTATAGGCAGGACAGAGAAGCCTTCAGACACATCTAACACATAGAAAGGTTCAGGGATGTCCTGTGCAGTGTAACTCTGTCCAGTTCCACAGTGTACCTCATTATCCTGACACTGAGTATCCATAGCCTGGCACAGCTTCTCTGGGGCCAAAGAAGATAACACTCTCTTCATGGCCATCTTAAAGCCTTCGTGATATGAAGTGTTGTTGAGCAAAGCAATTTCGGTGGATTCCAATATACACATTTGCTCTACACAATCTGGTTTACTGGTCTGAAGATTAGCCAGGGCACTACAGAGTTCAGCCTCATTCCCGAAAGATAGCAAGTCTTTATTCCTGGTAAAACTTTTTACAACTTCCATCTCATGGTCCAAAGCCAAGACATTGATTCTCAAGTAACAATCCTGACAAGATGCTTCCATTGTAATATGATCACCAGGCTTTACCCAGTAGTCTTCATTAGTAAAAAAAGAAAGAGTTTTTAAAAAGCAATTAATATGGAGCACTTTAACTCAGAGGATCACACACACACATACACACACACACACATCTCTATCTCACATCTATCCCCCTATTTAAAACATGTAAAGAAGGATTTACATTTACACATTTAATGTATATAAAAATAGGGAAATCCCATCAGCTTAACTTAGGGAAAAACTAAACTTTGAAGATTCTATAATTTGTAGTACTATGGAGAGATTCAAGAGCTCCACATCCCATTATTGGATCCTAACTGTATCACCATTATGGTCGTGTGTGCCCACACACACACACTAGGGCCTTGAAGTCAGGGCCTGGTGCTGCCCCTGAGTTTTTGCTCAAGGCTAGTACTCTACTACTTGAGCCACAACTCCACTTCTGGCTTTTTTGGGTAGTTAACTAGAAATAAGAGTCTCATGGACTTTCTGGCCCAAGCTGGCTTTGAACCTCAATCCTTAGATCTCAAGCCTCCTGAGTAGCTAGGATTAAACATACAAGCTACCAGCACCTGGAAGTCATTTGCTTTTTAAAATTAAAATTTATATATGTCATCATGTCCCCAAATTGATGAGGGTAGGAGAGATAATAGAGGACTTAAGGGACTCTATCATCTTTGGCAATGAAGTTATCAAAAATAAAGATAAAGCCAGAGCAGGTGACTCATGCCTACTCAGGAGGCTGACATCTGAGGATCACAGTTCAAAGCCAGCCCGGGCAGGAAAGTCCGTGAGACTCTCTTCTCCAATTAACCACCAGAGAACCAGAAGTGGTGCTGTGGCTCAAGTGGTAGAGTGCTAGCCTTGAGCTGAAGAGCTGAGGGACAGTGCCCAGGCCCAGAGTTCAAGTCCACGACTGGCAAAAAAACAAAAACAAAAACAAAAATTTCTTCTAAGCAGGGCACTAGTGGCTCATATTTGTAAATCCTTGCTACTCAGGAGGCTGAGATCTGAGCAGTGGAGCACTAGCCTTGATCAAAAAAGCTAAGGGACAGCACCCAGGCCCTGAGTTCAAGCCCCATGACTGACCTTAAAAAAAAATTCTTCTAGACAGAAAATACCTTTGATAAAGATTTTCCCTAGGGAAGTTCATGGATCCCCAAACTCAAACTGCAAAATTCTGTGCTACAAGTGTTGTACTTTTATGACCTAGTGCTCCACAAATTCCATCCGTTGGGTTCTCTAATGGGTAATATACCTACAATTAAAACAATACTTGGCCAACATTTTCCATCAAAAACTAGACCAGCATTTCTTTTGTCTACTATTAACCAGAAAACCACTTAATGGTAAGTATTTCTAAGGATATACAGCAGTGTTCTGTTTTAAATCTCTCTGCTTAATTATATGTATTAGCTACTTAAATTTACTTCTGAAAAAGGAAAATAAAATCTGAACGACTACCTAATCTCTCTCGATGGAAAACTTCGTATCCAAAGTCATTTTTCCCCATTTTAGTGCACAAATGTACCAATGGGAAAAAAAATCAAAACAAAAATAAAAATGAGACGCACCTACCTGCAAGGTCCTGCACAGGGTACACAGCCTGCTCCCAACAAGTTTCCTCGCCAGGACTTGTGGACAGACTGTACTCCTCATCAAGCTGGAGCACAAACCAAACCACAATGGCATCCAGTGTGCCTTCTTTAATAACAGGAATGCTAATTTGGCCAGGTGTTTTAGTTGTAAGAGTTTTTAATTCCTAGAAAAGCAACAGTAGGATTTAGTACACTAGAATGTGTATTGTCTTAGTATCACTACTCCATCCCTCAGCTTTTCAGGCCTGCCCTTGGAAAATGAGCATCTTAGTGCTTAAAGTTACTTACAGCACATTACATGAGAAGTTGTGACCGATTACATTGGAGTACTATGTAATTACTAAAAAGTTACTGATGCAGAGAAAAAACTATGATGTACTGTTGGATGACAAAGGCAAGTAGCAAACCAATATAAATTACATATGTGTGTGTGTGTGTGTGTGTGTGTGTGTGTGTGTGTGTGTGTGTGTAAGAGAGGGGGGGGGGAGGGAGAGAGATTGGGAGGGTTTTGATTAAGTGATAGTTTAGGCAACAAGTTTATCTCAACCAATAAAAAAGCTAGGCATCCTGGTACACATCACCCCACCTAAATAAGAGGATCACAGTTCCAAGCCAGTCTAGACATTTGCAGAGCCTTTTCAAAAACTAAAGGAAAAAAAAAGGCTGGGGAGTGGCTCAAGTGGTAGAGCACTTTTATACCAAGCCCAAAGTGTAGAGCTCAAACCCTAGTACTGGTCCCACAAAAGTGTGTGTGTGTGTATGTGTGTGTGTTTATATTCATAAAACAAAAAAACAAGTCTAGAAAGATACTTCCAAATTAGTATGGGGCAAAAAAGCTTAGAAACATAAAGGGAAGAAAAATACTAGGCCTTTTCATTTCTATTTTTCTGTATTGCTGGAAAGTGCTATATAGAGAGCCATTACTGGCAAAGTTAAAATTTTCATAAGATATATGTGTAAACAAAAATTTTAATGCACTTCAAATATCAAAAAATGGCTAGGTGCTGGTATATAATCTATAATCCTAGTTAATCAAGAGGCTGGAACCAGCCTCAGCGCTTACTAACCTATAAGTAGAATTGCAAACTCATAAGTCTGTCTCATATATATATATATTTTTGTTTGTTTGTTTGTTTGTTTTGCCAATTGTGGGGGCTGAACTCTGGGCCTGGGCGCTGTCCCTCAGCTCTTCAGCGCAAGGCGAGTGCCCTACCACTTGAGCCACAGCACTACTTCTGGCTTTTTTCTGCTTATGTGGTGCTGAGGAATCGAACCCAGGGCCTCACGCATGCAAGGCAAGCATTCTACTACTGAGCCAACTTCCCAGCCCCTGTCATATATTCTTATGGTCTTTCTTACCCAGACTGGTTTCAAGCCACAAACCTTTGATCTCAGCTTCTTGAGTAGTTAGGATTAGAGGTATGAGCCACCAGTGCTCAGCTCATGTCCTTTATATCATTTTAAACAAAACATAAAATGTAATGCTTGAATAATCACATTTTTGTTTTTACCTGAAGATCATTAAAATCGACTTTCATAATTTCAAAGCACTCTGTCAAAGCCAAATATCCTCCAGAAATTCGACTCATTTTTTCAGTTGTATAAGGCTCAACTGTTTCTTCAGTATCGAGAGAAGAATAAGCTGGACTCTGAAATTTCACATTTGGTGGCAAATGGATACCAGCAACGTCTTTAACCACCACTCTGGTGAGAAATGCAATTTATTTAAAAAAAAAAAAAGGCAATGAATCAAGAAATATCACCTAATATTGAGTTCAGAACAAGATAAATGCAAATATAAGGTAGACCCTTATGTGTCAAGGTCAAGGCTTCTTAAATATATATGTACAAGTATGTGCATGTTGGACAAAAGAAAAACCAGGCATGTGTGTGCACACACATGCATCTCATAATGGATCACTTGCACAAAATTCAAACATTAATATGTGGACATCAAGAGAGCAGCTACTTTTGAGGGAGTGAGAGCCCTGGTAATACAAAAGGGCTTCTTCCTGGGTACTTTCTAGTGTGGTAGTTCTGATCCTCAGTCAGAGCAGTGGTTACCAAAGTGTATCCACTTAGTGAAATTAATCAAATTATAAATTTCTGACTTATGCATTTGTGGTAAAAATGGCTTCACTCGTAAAATTTACACTGACAACAGAAACACTTCATAACACTTTAGCTACACCCTTATGTAAAAAGAAACATTCCAAACCTCAAAAGCGTTTCAGGTTTTTTAAATTCAAATAAACTTTTAGAAACTTTTATGCTCAAAAAAATGAGTTATCAGCTGGCCATTGATGGTTCATGCCTGTAATCCTAGCTTCTCCAGAGGCTGGAATCTGAGGACTGCAGTTTGAAGCCAGCCAGGGCAGTCCATGAGACTCTTAACTCCAATTAACCACCCAAAAGCCAAAGTGGAGTTGTGGCTCAATTGGTAAAGTACTAGCCTTGAGCAAAAAAGCTTAGGGACAGCACCCAGACACTGAGTTCAAGCCCCAGGACCAACACACACACACACATACACATACACGTATGTGTATTTATGTATACATATATATACACATATTTATCAAAATACGTGGCAAATAAGTTCCTTTTAGATTATAAAATACAGTAACATAAAAATATTGTCAAAACATCATAGCAAATAAAAATTGAACATCATCTTCACAGTACTCCTGATTTCTTCACAATTAAACACTTGATGTGTATCTTTGCATACCATTTTAAAAAATGTGTATATAATATGAATATATATTATTGAAAAATATAAATCTATATTCCTCTGCTCCTAACTTTCTAATTTTGAAAATCATCCAAGTTCATACAAGTTTCCAGAACAATATAAAAAACTCCCACAAGCTTTACAGTGTTTTGCTACATTTATTGTGCTCTCTATTTTTTTCTGTGCCCTTTGAACCCATTTCTGAGTCCATCTAAACTTCAACAGACATTGCAATATATATTTATTACAAAAAAATTAAAATTTCTTAATCCTAGTACTGTTATTTAAGTATTTTCCAACCAACAAGTGGTATTCTTTATTTTGTTAACTGTCTCTTTAACCTCCTTCAATCTGGAACTATTCCTGTTTCCTTTGCTTTCTCAACATTGACATTTTTGAAGGTAGACCAGTTATCTCAAGGAATGGTCCAACTTGGGTTTGCATATGTTTTCCTTGCAACTAGGTACTTCTTTAACACTCTGTATGCAATACCATCTAAATGCTGACTGGTGACATTAACTTTAGCCTCTTGGTAAAGATGTTATGTGGTTTCATCTCTGCACAATTAACAATTTTCCTTTTAAAATAAGTACTTTCTGTATTATTCTGTATAAGTACATAAATAGCCAAATTGCCCTGAGTATCCATCATGATTCTTGCCTGCATCTTTATATGACAACTGCAAATAGTTATTCTGCACCATTTATATTAGTCTATATTAATTGGGGAGTAAGTCTCAGGAACTTTCCTACCTGGAATAGCTTTGAACCATATACTCAGATTTCAGCCTCCTAAGTAGTTAGGATTATAGGTGTGAGCCACTGGCACCCAGCCACCTGTCTAGAACTCAGACTCCTATTTAAGGGTTTAATTCTTTTTTTTTTTTTTTGGGGGGGGGGGTCCAGTCGTGGGGCCTGAACTCTGGGCCTGGGCGCTGTCCCTCAGCTCTTCAGCTCAAGGCTAGTGCTCTACCACTTGAGCCACAGCGCAACTTCCGGCTTTTTTTCTTTTTGCTTATATGGTGCTGAGTAATCGAACCCAGGGCCTCAGGCATGCAAGGCAAGCGCTCTACCACTGAGCCCCCTTCCCAGCCCCTAAGGGTTTAATTCTTAAGTAATAGTCTTTATGTTGGTTCTTAAATTTTCCTATATTTGGCTAATTGGAGGCAAGCCACATAAGAGCCAGCCATATATAATTTCACATATAATTTTAGCATTCAGAGGATGAAACAGGAAGATCACAAGTTTAAGGCCAGCAAATAGATTTTGTGCACCAAATATTAATTGAAGTATGGTATTATTTTGTCTTGTTAGGTATGCCAGGCTGGCCTCAAATTCACTATGTAGCCCACTTTGCCCTTTTAATAAAGATCTTCCTCTCACTTGAGTGCTGAAATTATTATAAGGTAATATTACCATACGTACCAGCAGAAACAGAATTAATACTAAAATTATTATTTTTAAACATTTACTATTTAGTCACTTACCTATGGTGTCTTCTTATCTCTGCACATTCTACTGCTAATCCATATATAGTAGCATTTGCTGGTATAACTTTCCCATATTTTTCACAATTACCATTTTCACCTTTGGTCTGAAAATAGAGTAATAAAAACCTATTACATAAGCAAAAATACACATAGGATAAGCTACAAAAATTCACCAGAACATTAGAAAGACAAGTAGGTTAAAGAAGTTTTCTCTTTAAAAGTATTCTCATTGCTATGCATGTGTATATTAATTTTACAACATAATTACAAAGGAGGGAGGGACAGACTGAGAGATAGAAGTCTACATAAGAAATGAAATTTAGAGTATAACTTTGAGAATCCAAAATCATCATTACTTTTTTTTTTCTTTTGGGGGGGGGAGGGGGTCCGGTCATGGGGCCTGAACTCTGGCCCTGGGCGCTGTCCCTCAGCTCTTCAGCTCAAGGCTAGCTCTCTACCACTTGAGCCACAGCGCCATTTCCGGCTTTTTTCTTTTTGCTTATGTGGTGCTGAGGAATCGAACCCAGGGCCTCAGGTATGCAAGGCAAGCACTCTACCACTGAGCCACCTTCCCAGCCCCATCATTACTTTCTTAAAAAAGAAATTGCTGAAAGTGATGCTGTGGCTCAAGTGGTGGAGCACTAGCCTTGAGCTCAAAAAGCTCAGGAACAGCACACAGGCCCTGAGTCTAAACCCCAGGACCAGCAAAAAAATAAATAAATAAATTGCTGCTATTCTTTCAACTTCTAACTTATTTTAAATTCTTCTCATTTTTATAATAACTTTTTATTACATGCTAAAATCATTTTATATTATATATCTATGACTTGTGGTCTATAGCAGAAAATTTCTATGTAAAATATAATAGTCCTATTTAATCAGCAACTATACCAACTATACCAAGCCAGTGTTACTCTACTTCCTTTTGATGGTTTTCCTAAGTTCCAAGCAGTGAGGGGTGTGAAACTGAAAGTACTTCCCTCTATAACCATACTCAAGAACTCCATGGTCAGTCCCTCCACAATTCCTCATCTGAGCACACAGATGAACAGATGAACATATCCCTTCATGGCTCTCCTTTCTTTTTTTTTTTTTTTTTTTTTGTCGGTCGTGGGGCTTGAACCCTGGACCTGGGCGCTGTCCCTCAGCTCTTCAGATCAAGGCGAGTGCTCTACCACTTGAGCTACAGCGCCACTTCCTGTTTTCTGGTGGTTTATTGGAGATAGGAGTCTCACGGTCTCTCCTGCCCGGGCTGGCTTTGAACCACGATCCTCAGATCTCAGCCTCCTGAGTAGCTAGGATTACAGGCGTGAGCCACCAGCGCCCAGCATGGCTCTCCTTTCAACTACCCAGTATATACCTGACAATGGGAAATACATTTCCTATTGCTTTGTAAATACTTTGGGGGCCCAATAACTCTCTAATGAATCTGAAAACAATAAGTTATTCATCAAATTTAAGTGTTTTTGTGTTGCTTACCTTTGGTGGCAAAAGTAAATGCTCCCATGCATGAATTAAACTCTCCACAATTCCTTCTCCAAATAAACCTGCATCGACAGTTTCTGTTACAACTAGGGAAACTCTATAGAATGATTTTTTAAAGATATATGTAAGTAAAATGACATGCTATTTATATAAAGATGTCAAAGCTTACAGTTTTTATAGAAACAGTCCACAAGTAACTTTCTCACACAGTTCATTTCAGTATTCCTCTGAATCTTGAGGAACTGTACTCTAAAGTTCCTCTGACTCCTGTTCTCCACTGTACACTGATTCCTTCCCTTTCTTGGAGTAGGGAGAATAACATCCTCACTCTTCTTCCACTACCTAAAGTGCTAAGAGGCACTCATTCCTATTACCTTTCTCAGTCCCTGTCCTTAATGACACTTATTTCTAATTATATGCTTTTACTTCTAAAATATGCTCTAATAAGCTGTCTTTTTCATAAAAGTCTTTGCCCATAATATTCCTACCTTTCAAAAACTCAATCTTTATCATCTATGATATTGTATTATTCATGTTTGCCTCTTAAATGTTCATTGTGCCTCTTCTCTCACTTTTCTAAAGTCTCCACAAAGCTATTCTGAGTTGGAGCAGGCTCAGAATATCCATTCTTTCTAGAAAGTTATACTTACAAACATACCAAAATAATTCTTCTCTTCTAAACACCTTTAGCCTTACTGCCAGTATCATTCATTTTGTACTTTGAAGATAGACAAGTTTCATGGGTATTCTTCATCTTCCTATCTAGATCTTAAGTGTCTTGAAGGCAAGAAAGAATTTTCCTGAGTGTCTAAACCAAATATTATACATATTAAAATAATTAATATTCATAATGGCATGTATTTAGAATATTTATGGTGTCTCAGATCATATAATCCAACATCTGAAAGTCTAGAGACCTGTTTAAGGTCAAAATGAATAACAAGCTGAATTAAAATTTGTATATACTGATTAAAATATAATAGATCTTACTGCAACTTTATGAGAAAAATACAAATTGAATTAAAGTATCCATGGGCTGAATTATGTGCATCTACTCCTCAACTCTTAGGTTAAAACTCTAAACTCTAATATGACAGTATTTAGAAAAAGAGTTTAGAAGCTTATAAATGTTTTTTAAAAAAAGATCTTCAGGGGCTGAGAAAGTGGCTCAGTGGTAGGGTGCTTGCCTTGCATGCATGAGGCCGTGGGTTCAATTCTTCAGCACCACATAAAGCAGAAAAAGCCGGTAGGGGCACTGTGGCTCAAGCGGTAGGGTACTCGCCTTGAGCTGAAGAGCTGAGGAACGGTGCCCAGGCCCAGAGTTCAGGCCCCACAACCGATTTAAAAAAAAAATAAAAGGTCTTCAGAGTAGGATCCTAATGTAGTATATATTAGTGTCCTTATAAAAGGAGAGAAATCAGAGACCATTCACACATAGGAGAAAAACCAGGTAAAGACAGATTGAAGGTGATCATCTTCAAGATAAGACCTCTCATTTTAAAAAATACACATCTCTTATTTAAGCTATATAGACTGTAGAATTGTGTTAAGGCAACCAGAACACAACACAATTAGCACAACACCACAATTCAGGACAGTGTTGTTGTTTCTTTTTCTTTTTTTTTGGGTCCGGTCGTGGGGCCTGAACTCTGGGCCTGGGCACTGTCCCCCAACTCTTTAGCTCAAGGCTAGCACTCTATCACTTGAGCCACAGCGCCACTTCCGGCTTTTTTCTTTTTGCTTATGTGGTGCTGAGGAATCGAACCCAGGGCCTCAGGCATGTAAGGCAAGCGCTCTACCACTGAGCCACCTTCCCAGCCCCTGGAACAGTGGTTTTTAAAAATATTTTTGTTGTTGTTTTCTCATAAAAGTGATATGTATATGCCTCAGCAATTTAATTATAGTTCTCTAATGGGAAGAACAAATGCAGAGACCATTGAAAAGTGTATGTATATACAGTATTATTATATAAAAATAGAGTCCAAAGTAACTTTTTTCAATATCAACTAAATTTAAGTACCATAGGGAAACACAACCCAAAAGAGTCTATAAAACAAGTATTTTATTTTAAAAAGTTCCTAAAATTATGTTGTCAGACCAGATGATCTTGAAATCCTTTCTAGTTCTAAAATCCCATGACTATTATGATATATATCACAGTGAGGCAGAGGCCAAAAATCATTAACAAGTGACACTGTCAAAACTTTCATTTTCAACAAGGGCAGCATTAACACAAAGTGTGTTAAGTCCATTATTTTAGCTCCGTTCATGTTTGGGGGAATGAGTTACTGGGCTTTTTGCTTTGGGGTTTTGAACTCAAGACCTTGTTCTTGTGAGGCAAAGACTCTACCACTCAAGTAACATTCCTAGTCCTTTTTTGTCTTATTTATTGGATAGGGTCTTTCTTTCCTAGGGCTAGTATCAGAATTCAATCCTCCTACTTATGCCTTCTCCACTTAATATGAACTACCATACAGGGCTTTTAGTTGAGATGGGGTCTTGATAACCACTGTCCGGGGACCAGCTTAGAGCTGTAATCCTCTCCACGTCTCAAGTGACTGGAATTACAGGTATGTAGCACCACACTAAACTTATTTTTAAAGTTAAGGATCACAAATTAAAACATTGAAATCTAAAGTTTATTAAATCCCTTGCCACAGATTTTTCCCAAGATCTTAATTTTTTTTGTTAACACTTACATGATGCTAATAGGAAATCTGTCTTTTATTAAACTATCTTTACAAACTAAGGGTGTTGGTATTTTTTGTTAGGACTAGATGCTAGAAATGTATCTTAATTCTTACCAAAAAAATAGTGACTTGTAAATAAGAAAATTTATAATACCTTTCAGGAATATGTTTTGGAATTTCTAAGTCAAGTGACTTCATGTGTAAAAGTTTTATCCCCGTGTCCATCTTGTTTGCAGATACGACATCACGAGCAAGTTCATACATGGTCTTGGATAACTCACATGCATACACTGACAGTGCCCCAGCATTTTTAGCGAACATACTATGAAAGAGAAAAGGACTCCATCAAAATGTTAATAGACTTGTAAAGCTAGAAATAGGAGGTTTTATTCTTTAATCATTACTCATTCTGTAGTCTCAGAACTGAAAAAAAAAAGAATATTCTTGTCCAGAAAAAAAATCACTCAATATGCATGTAGCACACTTTTAAGACAGATGAGAAGACTGCCAAGAGGCTTTCTAGCATCTACCACCACAATGCTAATACAAAAAAATTCTCTTAAGAGAAACTCAAAATTTCAGTAATCCAAATTTTGCATAGCAGTCTTCTCTAATTCTTAACAAAATTAGTGAAAAACAAGTGCTACTTTAAAATTCCAATTTTTGGTATCTGGAATAAGCTTCAATTTACATTAATACAGGTGAAAATGTAATCAAAGAGCAATTACAACAAACCTCAATATTCCAGTTCCTGCTCCAATGTCTAAAACACTTTTGGACCCCGAACAGACAGCCTTTTGGATTGCTGCATTGTAGGCAAGATTCCTTCTGGTGTCATTAAGCATAATAAAGTGCCAGCGCTCAACCAACCAATTTGCAACACGATAAAAATTCTCCTTTGCATCATTGAATTCAGGGTTTAACTTTACTGCTTTATGAAAATATCCAGCTGCTTCATCTCTAAATCCCATTCTAGAACAACAAAAAGAAAAGTTAAAGACAAAACACATTCAACTACATGTGAGAATCCCTTATTAACATTCATATCCAAAAGAATATAGGATATGTTCTTTGGAAAGCTTTTTGTGACCATTACAAAATGCCAGGTTAAGCTGGGTACCAGTGGTTCGTGTCTGTAATCCTAACTACACGGGAAACCAAGATACAAGGATCGTGGCTCAAACATGCCCAGGCAAGAAAGTCCATGAGACTCTTACCTCCAATAAACTACTCAGAAAAAGCTGGAAGTGGCAATGTGTCCCAATTGGTACAGTGCTAGCCTTGAGCCAAAAAAGCTCAGGAGCAGTGCCAGGCCCTGAATTCAAACCCCCAGGACTGGCAGAAAAAGAAAAGGAGGGGAGAGGAGGGGAGGGGAGGGGAGGGAAAAGAAAAGGGCAAGGCAAGGGCAGGGAAGGGAAGAGGGGGTGGGAGTGAACAAAACTATCAAGCCACCTAGAACAGTGCCTCTCTAATTTGTCCTTTCTTGAAATTGGTTGTTTGCTGGCCAGTAAAATTACACAATGTGATAGCATGCAGCTCATATATCATAGATTTCTAAACAGTTATATTCCGAAACTCAACATGGTGTCAATGAGTTAAAAAAAACACCTTTTCATCTAATTATTCATTTAAATACATTTGTTTAAATCTGATGATACTGGATTAATAAAAGGTTATAAAGTTGAAATACTCAAGATACTTCACAAATAAATGTCCAGAGAGAAAGCTGTATTTTCTCTCCTAGAACAGTGATTTATTTTTATTTTTATTTTTTGTCAGTCGTGGGGCTTGAACTCTGGGCTTGGGCGCTGTCCCTGCACTCTTCAGCTCAAGATAAACGCACCACCTCTTGAGCCACAGCGCCACTTCCAGTTTTCTAGTAGTTTTATTGGAGATTAGAGTCTCACGGACTTTTCTGCCCAGGCTGGCTTTGAACCGTGATCCTCAGATCTCAGTCTCCTGAGTAGCTAAGATTATAGGCGTGAGCCACCAGCACCTGGCAACAGCGATTTTTTTTTAACAGACCGTTTTTTATTACAAAAAGTATTTTAAAAAAACCAACACTGGCATAGATAATAAAGGTAAGGGCAAGTGATTATGTAGTAAATGATATAATACAACTACTATGATATTTCAGATTATATCTACTATTCCTGTTTTTTCCTTGTTACTAGCATATCCTTCATTACATCAACTACCTGTTAATACCTCACATTAAAGCTTCCCTGTATCAAATTACTTAAATTGTCAGGCATGGTGGTACATATGTATAGTCTCAGCTACTCAGTAGAATAATATAGGACTCGCTTAAGCCTGTGAGTTCTAGACTAGCCTGCAACCAAGAAGACCAGTGAAGCTCCATCTCAAACAAGGCAAATTACTGTATAATTTATCACTTACTCCTAATACAGAATAATACTTAGCAAGTAATACAGAAATTAGTACAAACCTGAAGAGATGTTCCCCCATACTATTACAAATCACTTCATCATCAGGAAATAGTTCCAAGGCCTGTTCGTAACAACTGAGTAAGTCTTGTATTCGATTGAGTGCATCAAGTTCTTCTGCCCATTTGAACAATGTATACTGAAAAGTTTCCTTTATAAACAAGAAAAAAAGTCAATAAAGACAGACTCAGAGTTCAAGCCTCACAACTGACCAAAAAAAAAAAATCTCACTGAATGGTTCTGGAAAATGACTTTTACTATTATATTGCAATAATATGCAGAATTAGACAGGCTGAGCATTCTAACTCTTTGCATGCTTATCTGCCATATCACAAAATCTCTTGTTCTCCTATTTCTTTTTTCTAGATCAGTATTTCTGGAGTTTCTCCTTGACCCTCTCCTCTTTTCTTACTCATTGCCAATGCATTAACCTTCTCCCCTATTTGTAAATGATGCTACATCATTTACAATTCAGTCCTTGATTTTCTGACTCATACAGCTTCCTACTAGTCATTACAACCAAACAAGCATTTCCTCACATGTGGCTCTTTTCTAATATTTTCTCAGCATTCAGTGTTAACCTAGGCTAAATCAAAATGATGAGCAACATAAATTCTGTTCCTTTTTTCAAGAGATAAAGAGGGAAGAGGAGGAAATGATAGTTTGGCAGAAAAATAGAACCCTACTGAATACGACATAGGGCATCTGCCAAATGAATACAATTTTTATGCATGTGTTTTTATCCACTACTGAGGACTAGATCCCAGGGCCTCACCTCACACATTTTGCAAGTGTCAGACATTTTCTTTTTGTTTTTTTTTTTTGTTGTTTGTTTGTTTTTGTCGGTCGTGGGGCTTGAACTCTGGGCTTGGGCGCTGTCCCTCAGCTCTTCAGCTCAAGGTGAGCGCTCTACGACTTGAGCTACAGCGCCACTTCCAGTTTTCTAGTGGTTTATTGGAGATAAGAGTCTCACCAACTTTCCTGCCCAGGCTGGCTTTGAACCCAGATCCTCAGATCTTAGCCTCCTAAGTAGCTAGGATTAAAGGCGTGAGCTGGCGCCGGGCTCTTTTCTTTCTTTTTGTTTTTTTAACCATGCCCACCTGGCTTGTTTATTGGAGAAAGGGATGTGGACTAACAATGTAAAGACAGCTGGGATGGTTTAAATACACTAAATATGGGGCTGGGAATGTGGCTCAGTGGTAGAGTGCTTGCCTAGCATGCATGAAGCACTGGGTTCAATTCCTCAGTACCATATAAACAGAAAAAGCCAACGTGTTGCTGTGGTAGAGTGCTAGCCTTGAGCAAAGGAAGCTCAGGGACAGTGCCCAGGCACTGAGTTCAAGCCCCAGGACTGGCAAAAAAAAAAAAACCCACAAGAACAAAAAACACTAAGTATCTTTAAGAGACATACTGTCCCTGTTTACAATACAGGAAACTAGGAAACACAGAGCTGTAAAGAACACTTAGATTGACCACTACTCTACTGCTGACTACATAGAGAAAGAAAAGGATCACACAACATCTCCTCCTCCTAAATGGAACAGGACAGCTGGTCCTGAAATTTAAGTGAACTACAAAAGTCTAGATGCTACTGACATCTAGTGGGTAGGACTAAGATGCTCCGTGCTCTCCTTCCCCACTATAAGGAATTATTTTACCTAGAATGTCATTAGTATTAAGGGTGAGAAACCCTGGACAAAATGAAGCGGCAGCAACTGAAGAAGCTACATTCTAAAACTACTTGGACGAAAAAAGGAAGAAGAAGAAGAAGGGGGACGGACGTGTTTCAACAGAGTAACTTGCAAATCATCAATGAGTGAAGCCAAAGATGAAGTTCAGGGCGCTGTATTCCACGACAGTGACCCACAACCATCCCTTTCACATACAGCAAATAGAAATGCAGGGGTCTCCCAAAAGAAGGGTACTGAAATTACATGTAAGTGAGAAAGAGGCTATTGGTGACCCCCCCTCATTTTGCAATCCGTCGATCTTCGGGATTTTAACTAAGGAAATGTGGCGACAGAGACGTGACATCTAATTTTTCCCAAGTAAAACGAACACCTGTGTTGAGGCAGCTCGAATCCCCCAAATGGGAAGCGCACTGAGGCGTGACCCAGGGCAGCCCACGAGAAGCGGGCGAGGGACTGTGAATATTACGGACATTGGTTTTTGAAGGAACCCCCGTTGTGCCGGGCTTGGGGGTGTGGGAGCTCGGGGCGCCTTCCCTCCAGGACCCGCGGCGGCGCCCGCAGGCCGGGGCGGGGCCTCACCTTCACGCCGTCTTTCAGCTCCGGGGCCAGGCTGAGCACCAGCAGGTAGTGAGCGTAGGCCGTGCCGAAGTCCCGGGCGCCCAGACAGTGCTCGGCGCTCTGCAGGGACCGCGACACCAGCTCGTCCCGGCCCGCAGCAATGGCGGCGCCCCGGCGGGGCCTGGACCGAGGCCGCGAGTTCGGCATGGCCAAGTCACGGCTGGTAGGAGCTCAGAGGGAAAAGAAAAAAAACGCCTCCACGTTACGTTCCCGGGCCGGCCGGACTCAATGAAGGAAAGTTCTGGATGGGCGACAGGTGAGCGCGCCCACCGGCCGTCCACCACAGGCCCCGCCCTCTCCTCCACCGGAAGACGGCGTTCTCCGCCCAACTGCAGACTGGGTTGGACGGCGCGCGCGGTGATGACGTGAGCACGTACGACGCGAGCGGTCCTTGCGCATGCGTGGGTGCCGGTACTGGCTTGCCTTGGCGGAACGTCTTCCTCCCTCGAACTTGGACGGCTGTCTGGTCGCTCTCTGCTTGCTTCCCCGACTGTGTGGTGGCGGTGTGAGGCCCCCCGTGGCGCAGACGCAGAGCGCGGCGCTGCACACTCCTATAGCCACTGGCTGCCAGACGTTTGGGGACGCTGCTTGAGGTGTTTGGGGATCGCCGTGTACCGGATTCGACGCGCCCCGAGCCCTAGAGGGCTGGGAAGGTGGCTCAGTGGTAGAGCGCTCGCCTCGCACGCATGAGGCCCTGGGTTCGATTCCTCAGCACCACACAAACAGAAAAAGCCAGAAGTGGCGCTGTGGAGCACTAGCAGAAGAAGCTCAGGGACAGCGTCCAGGCCCCGAGTTCAAGCCCCAGACTGGCAAAAAAAGAAAGTACCTTAGGTTTGCTCTAGAATGTACTTTTACCGGCATTGTTTGTCTTGAGTCATTGTCCCAGAATCCTGTGAGGCGAATCTTTGGGTTGCGTTCATTTGTAGGGGGCCGGGGGGAGGGGGGGTGCCCGAGTTCACTGGCCTCGGTGTGGCTGCGGCTGCCTGACCAGAACCCTGTTAGGTTAGTGCGGAGTGAGTGGTACCGCTTAGCCCTAAGCGATGGGGACAAGCAACGAAGGAGTGCGGGATGAGCTCACCGGGTCTCTACCAGAGAACACCACCGGAATTAACTCACTCGTAGAAGGAAACTGTGTTTTTGGACCCCAGACCCGAAGTCCAGGAGTCCCCGCTAAAGAACCCAATTTTAAAGTAGGCAAAGGGAGCTGTGCACAGTGGCTAACACCTGTAATCTTGGCCACTTACGAGGATCTGAGGATCACGATTCAAAACCAGCCAGGGCAGGAAGTCCATTAGACTCTTATCTCCAATTAACCACCAAAAAGCCAGAGCTGTGGCTCAAGTGGTACTGTGTCAGCCTTGAGAAAAACTCAGAGCACTGAGTTCAAGCCCCAGTACACACACACACAAAACCAGAGGTACCTTTTAGGAGTAGAGCACTTTCCAAACATATGGAGGCCCTGGATTTCAATCCCTAGTATGAGAGAGATGGAGAGATTTTTCACTTAAAAGATAGGAAACTTATTTGGAAATAAATTACTAGAGACAGGCGAAAATGTTAACATGAGACAATTAGAAAAAATTGAGTGGAAAAGAGAAAGTGGGAAAGGATGACAACTTACAGGGAAAGTGACAATACTGAAAATCACAAATAGCAACTCAGATCTCAGATATTAGGACTAAAATTACAGAATTGGAAGTCTTCAAATACAGAGTTGATCACTGAAGCAATGAATGAGTTTTCCACAGAAAAAAACAAAAGAATGTTAATGCCAAAGGAATTTCAGTAACTCACATCTTCCAACATACTAAATGAGGGAATGAGGAATATGCATGACTCTTACCAAATGTGTGATTTGCCCTATTGTTCCTTTTTTGTAAAATGGGAGAACAAAAGGACCTTCATGGGGTTGTTGGGAGGATTTCATGCATACAATGTCTGTTAGACATACTGAGAGCTCAGAAACTTGATTACTGTCATATTTACAGTAACAAATTAGCTGTGAGGTTGAAGCACAATCTCAAGAGGCTTGGTTGCAAGTCCATGTTCTACATTTACTAGCTCAAACCATTATATCAGATTACTGAGAAAAACATGCTTTGTTTTAATTCCAGGTCTACCATTTATTAGCAACTTTGCCTCAGACAGAATTTTCAAGCAGTTTCCTTATCTGAAAAGTGTCTATAATAAATTATACCTTGTATTTTGTGAAATTAACAGTACTATATATAAAGCACCTGGTGCATGGTGAATAATTATTTAGTGTTAGTGGTTTTGTTTCCCTTAATTTAGTTGCATACTTCACTAATTAAGGTCAGATTCTTGCGGTTATCTCAGTAAACAATGCAGAGACCACTTTGTGTCATCTGAAGAATAGAGATAACAAATTGAAGATTGATGGTCAGACGCTAGTGAGTCATGCCTGTCAGCCACTGGAGAGGCTAAGATCTGCAAGATTATGGTTCAAGGCCAGCCTGGACAGAAAAATCTGTAAGACTCTATCTTCAAAATAGCCAGTGAACACCTGGACTAGAGATATGGCTCAAGTGGTGGAGCAGCAAAGCAAGCAAGCTGAGCAAATGCATCATGTTAAAATCTTAGTACCAGAAAAAGAAAACCAAGAAAAGAATTGCAGTTTGGAACATAGCTTCAGAGGTTCCTCCTCAAACTGTTTGTAAACTTAAAAGAACAAGAGATAGAAAAGGCAGAGGAACCAGTTATATTTAACTGGGATTTCGAAATACTCAAATGTTCAGCATCAAGCCATATGTTTGATGACACTGTGGCAGGAGAAAGGAATTGAAATTCCAGATGGTGCTTTGTAGCAAATGGAAATACAACATGGATAGTCATTTGGTAGCAAATCTTTATCCTCTGTGACATATAAAATATATATGTATCCAGGTGCCGATACCTGTAATTCTAGCTACTCAGGTGGTTGAGATCTGAGGATCATGATTTGATGCCAGCCCAGGCAGAAAACTCTTAAATCTAATTTAGCACTCAAAAATTGAAAGTGGTAAACCAGGCGTCAATGGTTCATGCCTGTAATCCTAGCTACTCAGGAGGCTGAGATCTGAGGATCCCTGTTCAAAGCCAGCCCAGGCGGGAAAGGCTATGAGACTCATCTCCAGTAAACCACAGAAAACTGGAAGTGGCGCTGTGGCTCAGTGGTAGAGCACTAGCCTTGAGCTGAAGAGCTGAGGGAGAACACCCAGGCCCAGAGTTCAAGCCCCATGACCAACAACAACAACAAAAAATTGAAAGTGGTGCCGTGGCTCAAAGTGGTAGAGTACTAGCCTTGAGCAAAAGACTTCAGGAACAGTGCTCAGCCCCTGAGTTCAAGCCCCAGAACTGGCAAAAACAAAACAAAAAAAAGGAATGTATATGTTTATGATCTGAATTTATTTTGGGAGTTCAAATATAAATTTGGGTACTGAATTACTGATTAATTACTAAAATGATATAAGTATACATGATCATATATAATACATTGCTATGAGAAGTAATTTTATTTTCCAGGACAAAAAATAATGTGTTGAGAAAAGCGGTATTACTTTACATTTTCAAATCTTCTACATATGTAAATTATTAAAAGATTGACAAATATTCATATCTGATCCTCATCCTGTTTCTTCAAGTGAAGTACATGAAGAAAATCTGGCCTGATATAGAAACGTAGTGTTGTAAAAGGGAAGAGTATTGTGTAGCATTTCTAAAATAATTAAGGATTTTTTCTTAGATGGAATACTCAACAAGTACTAAGTACTGGTTGCTTGAAGTTACAATACAGAATTTGAAAATATATCAATGAACTCATACATTAATGTTTTTTTTGGGGGGGGTCCGGTTGTGGGGCCTGCACTCTGGGCCTGGGTACTGTCCCTCAGCTCTTCAGCTCAAGGCTAGCACTCTACCACTTGAGCCACAGCGCCACTTCCAGCTTTTTTCTTTTTGCTTATGTGGTGCTGAGGAATCGAACCCAGGGCCTCATGCCTGCAAGGCAAGCACTCTACCACTGAGCCACCTTCCCAGCCCATACATTAATATTTAGTGACTGTTGTTGCTTTTCTTGTGCTGGAACAAATAATACAGAAACAACTAAAGAGAAGGTTTACTTTAGATCAAAGTTGCAGAGATTTCAAGGACCTGTTGGAGTAGGAAAGTTCACATCCTGAAGGCCAGAAAGCAAAGAATAGAGGAAGAAGCCTGGACGCTGTGACCTACTTTCTCTACCTGGCTCCCACCTGCTACCTTTCACCACCTCCCAATTAAGCCATTATGTTAGGAATCTATCAAGGGATTAGTCCACTGATTAGGTCAAAGCCTTCAGGACCTAATTGCCTCTGCAATCAACATCACTGACACACTCAGAGGTGTGCTTTTTACTTATCTAGGCTTTGTGTGTGTGTGTGGTATTGTTTTGTTTTTTGGGTTTGTTTTTTTTTGGTCGGTTGTGGGGCTAGAACTCAGGGCCTGGGCACTGTCCCTGAGCCTCTTTGTGATCAAGGCTAGGGGGTCTACTAATTGAGCCACAGTATCACTTCTGGTTCTTTGAGTGGTTAATTGGAGATGAGAGTCTCATGGGGACTTTTCTGCTTGAGCCAGCTTCAAACCTCCATCCTCAGATCTCGGTCTCCTGAGTAGCTAGGATTATAGGGGTGAGCCACCTGCACCTGACTTATCTAGGCATTTTTTAATCCAAATTGATCATCTGTGCTGAACTATAGTGGTCTTGCCCATACTTTCAATGAATTTTTAATCTACACAGGATTTTGTAATGTCACACATTAGTTCTTTGGAAATTAATTAGTTCTCTGAGTTATGCAGATTTCTAAGTGCCACATCAGATATATCATATAAAAATCACCTCTGTTAATATTGCCACCAATTTTATTTTTTAAAAAAACCTATGTATTAGGAAGTTTTGAAGCTCAGTGCTGGATAGACAATGAGCTGTCAGTTATGTTCTGAAAGTTACAGACTTACTTTGTCATTTTCAGAAAAATACCTTGCATATATTCAACTCTAAATAAACATAATTTGTTGTTTCAACTAAAGATAGGATATTGTGAAAAAGTCTCCATATCAGCATGCAATTTAAATAATCTTACACATAATTTTGTTCAAGACCACCAACAAACTTCTTGCTGTATGCAGCAGAAGAGTTTTATACATATTTACTCTTTTGTTATGTGGATTATTAAAACATGAACTCATGGGATGAACTTTATTATAAAGTAAGTGATTTTCAGTGTTTTATTACAGGTATCCAATGGTATGAGCTTTTACTCCTGCAAGTTAACTACTGGAAAAAGTCAAATAATGCCCAAGTATTATTATGAACGTGTTTTAGTCATCTTAGATGGGGCTTCTAGAGGGCCACATGCTGTACTTTGAGAACTGCTGACTTGGAATATGAGTTCTCTAAAAGCAATGAGTTTATTTTTTTTCATAGTTCCATGTTTAACACTTGTATGTAGAATAGGACCTAGCACACAATAGATGATCAAGAAATATTTCCAAAATGTATAAGGCAAGGACAGATTGGAGATTGATCTTTTGTGAAACACAAAACAAGAACTTAAAATGTATGGGTTTTTTTCACCATATGTAACACAATAATTAACGTGCCACAAAGTGACATGCAAGTATCATGTCATTAGGGCCCTTGCTGAAGATTCCATTGACTTCTAAATTATAAGCATTAAAGGAACTATAGGAAAGAAAAAGTGTGAAATGTGCCAGAATCAAAGGACAAATGCTATTTAGTATTTGTTTTGTTTACATAGAAAGAGCTAAAGTACTTTTAGAAATCACTTATCCCAACTCCTTTTTACCTGTTCCTTTTTCTTGCAATGCATGCTAGATATTGTAGCCCAATTTCTTTATTTTTACAAGTGAGAAAACTTAAACAGCTTGCAGAACTCAAGGGCCCCAAATCAGGGTCCTTAGTAACTGGACTAAAATAAAATACAGGATCTTTTATAGCATATTTCGCACAGAGCAATAACTGAAGGTCAAAGGGATCTAAGAGAATGATTTTGGTGCAGTTCTTCCATAGGAGACTAGTCAAGCAAATTTAGAGTCAAAACTCCATAAGCACCCAGGACAGAGGAAGTCCTGAAGTTAAAGGAGAGAACATCTAAATATCCTTTCTGGTAGTTACCTTGCTCCCTCCTAGACCACCCAGGCCGGTCATATGCAAAGACAGAAGGCAGAGTCTAGCTAATCTCATGGAATTATGGGAGTAAAGATCCTACAAGTAAGCAAGTAGGGCCTGGATGGCTAAGGGGAGAGTCTTCAGATTTTACTTACTATACAGAAAAAGTAGCAACAGGACCAGAGACTGCAAAAGCTCTAACAGAGAGCTTTTTTATCCTTTTCATGGAGGGACTATTTGAATTCTTTTGAAATTGTTCTGCATATTTCAGGTTATTTATTATCTACTTTGCACCTACCAAATGCCACTAAATCTGTCACTATGGCAACAAAAACATGTCCTGCATATTGCCAAATGCTCACTAGGGAGCCTCTATCATCTCTGGTTACCATCTAATAAACATACTTTCTGATATATGGAGTGGGATTCAATTCATAGGCCATGACTAAAGTCTTTTAGTTCCCTTTTTTTTTTTTGTTTTGTTTTGTTTTGTTTTGCCGGTCATGGGGCCTGAACTCTGGGTCTGGCCGCTGTTCCTCAGCTCTTCAGCTCAAGACTAGTGCTCTACCACTGGAGCCACAGCACCACTTCTGGCTTTTTCTGTTTATGTGGTGCTGAGGAATCGAACCCAGGGCCTCATGCTTGCAAGGCATGCACTGTACCGCTGCGCTACCTTCCCAGCCCCTTAGTTCCCTTTCCTACCTCCCTTGTAACCCATTGAATCTTTAGGAAGAGGTAAATGACAAGAACAAAGAGAATAGCTAGATCAAAGGTAAACTGTAGGCCTTTTATAAGAGCCTGATTTTTTTCAGAGAAGAAACAGTTCGTTGTTGTTGTTTAGTTTTGTTGTTGTTGTTGTTGTTGTGCCAGTTCTGGGGCTTGAACTCTGGGCCTGGGCGCTGTCCCTCAGCTCTTCAGCTCAAGGTTAGAACTCTACCACTTGAGCCACAGCACCACTTTTGGTTTTCTGGTGGTTAAGTAGAGATAAAGAGTCTCATAACTTTCCTGCCTGGGCTGGCTTTGAACTGCGAACCTCAGATCTCAGCCTCCTGAATAACTGGGATTATAGGTGAGCCACTGGCACCTGGCTATCCTTGCACATTTTTGCTCCAGGCTAGTGCTTTTTGACTTGAACCACAGTTCTAGATTTTTTCCTTTTACTTGATAGTTAATTAGCAATGAGAGTCTCATGGACTTTCCTGCTCAGGTTGCTTTCGAGCCACTATCCTCAGATCAGCCTCCTTAGCAGTTAGAATTACAAGACTGAGCCACAGGTTCCCAGCGGAAGTGGTTTTTTGTTTTTTTTTTTTTTTTAAGTTCAAAACGTTTAAGAGCTTGGAAGAGTCAAGCACAGAGGTATTATACTATAAACCTAAGGTATGCCATTGGAAAGTGTGTAGTTGTCTATCAAAAGGAAATAAAAATTAGACATGCAGGAAGGAGGAAGAGACGCTGAGGACCTGTGACTAGAATGTAGGTATCCAGGAAAAGGTAGTGTCCCTGTGCTGAGTCTGCAGCCAGGATAGGCAATTCCCTAGGGAAAGGAAAGAGTAGTCTATAGCTTTTATCTGATTCCCATCAGGCCCTACTACTAAGGCCTCTGTCACCCCACAGCTGGAGCAGGTAAAGAAGAATCTCCCCTTGTTTCCAATACTGAGCAACCCACACTTCCTGATCCTAGCAAAGAAACACAAAAGCATCTGGAGGTAGGAAAGCCAGATGAGAAGGGCTGTGGAAGAGAAGAGCTAAGTAGACTTAATGTAGATATTGAAGGTGGGAAAAGAGGAGGATTATTACCAAAGAAGAGAAATTGTCCATCTCAGCAGGTTCCACTCCACAAAAGGAATCCTACTTTTTTTCCCCCTGCTGACCATAGGTTTTGAACTCAGGGTCTGGGCATTGTCACTGAGCATTTTTGTTCAAGGCTAGGATTCTACTACTTGAACCACAGCTCCACTTCCTGCTTTTGGTGGTTAATTGTGAGATTAGAGTCTCAAGAACTTTCAACTGTGAAAAACTTAAATTTAATAACCCTATACTCTGCACATGCTTTTGGAGATGACTAGAGATCATCTCTTTCTTTGCTAATGGTGAGGACCTCTTTTTTATGTTATTAACTAAGAAAAGTTTCTTCTTCCTCAGAAAACAATAGAATTTTACGTTACTTTCAAAAAACACCACAGTCTAGAAAAATACCACCACCAACACACACAAGAAAGGATTAACCTTTCATAAGCACATAATATGTAGATCATTTTCAGTAAATGCTTTGTTATATTGCAAAAGGGCATAGTGGCTATCTTCTAACACACTCTTAGTTTTGCAACTACAGTACTGTGAAATTTCAAGTTCTCATTATTAAACATGTGGGTTGTTTAACCTCTCTGCCTCATATCAAAATTGAGATGATAAAAGAAAGCAATGTGCTGAAGTCAGACTATAAACCTTTTTGTGGTCAAGTGATTCATGAAAAAAATTCGATTCATGGAGAAAAAACCCTACAAGTTTGGCTTTCAGGTCATTTCTGATACCTTTTTTGTTCATTCCATTCAGGAGCTTTCTGTTGTACTTGTTATTTAACTTTTCAAAGAAAATGAGTTAGACTCCCAGAAGGTATCTATATTTTAGTTTATATAAGGAATAAAATGAGGAGACTTCTAGATGTTTTGTGTGTGTGTGTGTGTGTGTGTGTGTGTGTGTGTGTGTGTGTGTGTGTGTTTGTGTGTGTATGTTGCTGGTGACATGGACCTTCACTATTGCTCAGGCAGGCCTTGAACTGCTGGTTCATATGAGTCTCTTACTTCAGACTCCTGAGTAGCTGAACTATATGTATTTGCCACCATGTCTGGCTCCTTCTTAGATTTTTTTGTTGTTGTTGTTGCTGGTCATAGGGCTTGAACTCAGGGCCTGGGCATGAAGTCCCTGACCTCAAGGCTAATGCTCTATCACTTTGATCCATAGAACCACTTTCAGTTTTCTAGTGGCTAATTGGAGATAAGACTCTCATGGGCTGGCTTTGAATTGTGACCCTCAGATCTTAGCCTCCTGAGTAGCTAGAGTTACAGGCATGAACCACCAGTTCCCAGCAGACTTCTTAATTATAGTAGTGTTTTCTTTTGTAAAAGCTGTGAATTTAATTTTTTTTGTGTCATGGGGTTTGAACTCTGGGCCTGGGCGCTGCCCCTGAGCTCTTCAGCTCAAGGCAAGCACTCTACTACTTGAGCCATAGCGCCACTTGTAGTTTTCTGGTGGGGGAGATAATAGTCTCATGGACTTTCCTGTCTAGGCTGGCTTTGAACCGTAATCCTCAGTTCTCAGCCTCCTGAGTAGCTAGGATTACAGGTGTGAGCCACCAGTGCCTGACTCAGAGCATCTTTTGCTTAAGGCTTTTTGGTAGTTTAGTGGAGATAAGAGTTTCACAAACTTTCTTGTCTGGCTGGCTTCAAATTTCATTCTCAGACCTCAGTCTCCTGAATAGCTAGGTTTACAGGCCTGAGGCACCAGCACCCAGCTCTGCCTTTTTAAAAAAAGAATTCCCTTATTTGATAACTAACAAGAAACACAAAATATAATCAATTATAAAATACTAAGAACTAACCTTTAAAATATGAGATCAAACAGGATATTAAGTAATGGGCAGCAATTTCTATCTTGTACTTGTAAGTACTTTCAAACAAGTTAAAGCCGATAAGAAGTTCTTGGGAAATTCTTATTAGTCATTGAAAAAAAATAGCTCAACCCATCCTAATCTGGCAAAGACTTTAAGGGCTTAAATTCCTAAAAGCATTAGGAGATTTTGCTTTCTCCTATTTGCTAAGAATGCTGTGTAAGAATGATTTTTGTTAACATAAATCCAGGGTTAAAATACTTTTGTTTATGTGAAATACTTTGAGTCCATTTGCAGCCTGTAAGAGATGACAGCTTAAAGCTGACACTGTGGTGCTGCAGGAAATGTTGTTTAAACTTGCACATTTGCTCTGAGTTGGTGGTTCTAAGCAAGTTTGCTAATGGGAAGTAGAGCTCTTCTTTGACTCCAGGACTGTTCAGGTCTAAATCAAGGCCGCCCATGTGTGATCCCAGGTGGCAACTACTTTTCATATATCCAATCCTTTCCTCTCTTTAGACACATTGTTTTAACTTGCAAAGTTGATCTCTTAGTGTGCTCTATTTCATAACTTTAGTGTATTTTCTGTTTATCTTAACAGTGCATGATAAACTTTTTTGAAAACCACAGTCTAGCCTTATCTGTCAGCTAATGATAACCTAAGTCCCTCATTCCTTTTCTCCGATTTTGTTATTTGTTGTTGTTTTGTTTTGGGTTTTTTGGGGGGAACAGGATTTGGCCAAGTAGCCCAGGCTAGCCTTGAACTCATGATTTTCCTGCTATATCATTTTCCCAGGTGCTGGAAATTACTGGAATGAATTTAAATTTGTTACCTTTTTTTGTGGTAATGGATCAAATCCAAGGCCTTATGCATTCTACCACTGAACTATCAGCTCTCCAATTTTTTATTATAAATATTACTATGATTAATACTCATGAGCATAAATCATTTTTATAGGTTAATACCTAGAAGTACTAATATTAGCGGGTAATATTAGCATCCTCAGGTAACAAGTGCAACAATTAGGTGCATGTTTTATGATCGCTTTTATCTGAAAAGTTAATGTGAATACATATATAAATGCATGTGCATCGAATTAAAAAAAAAAGAACGTAGGGAAGGGTTTTAAGTAAAGGAATTATGTGATCTGACTTTTGTTTTAAAAGCATCTCTCGCTGCTCTGCTGCATTAGACTGCAGGGAGCAAAGACAAGAGCCTATTTGTAACAGTACCAGTGGCTTGCAGCAGGGGGCAGCAGTGGAGGGAGGGAAGAGAGTACAGTGGATTTGAGGAGACTGATTCCTAGTTTTTAGGTCTTGGGAGTTGGAAGGATGATGTTGACATCAAAGTAACAGAGAAAAAAGACTGAGAGTACGTTGGGCTTAGAAAGAACAGGAATTTCATTTGGAGAGGCTGATAGGTTTAGTGACCAGGTGGAGATGTTCAGTAGGCTGTTGAATGTATGAGTTTGGATTCTGCTGCCAGCAGGTATGTGCTAGAAACATAAATTTGGATTAGCATATAGAAGTGATTAGCATATAGAAGGTACTTAAAACCCAGAAACTGGGTGAGACTACACAGAGAGACAAGAGAGGATTGAGGAGATCATTCCAACATGAAAAAATATTCACTGTGTACCAGTACTGTTTTGTTTTGTTTTGTTTGGGTACCAGAGAGCAGCACTCAACCAATCTTGAGTAACAGGAAATCCAGAATGAGTTTAGAGGTATGGAAATCAGGGAAAATTCAAGAGGATCCTTTTATAATCATACTCAAAACAAGAATCAAAACAAAAATCTGGGTACCTAGTTGCTCACACCTATAATCTTAACTACTCACGTGGCTGAGTTCTTAGGATCAGGGTTCAAATCCAGCTCAAGTAGTAAAGTCTATAATACTCTTAGCTCCAATCAACCTCCAAAATTCCAGAAGTGGAGGTATGGCTCAAGTGGTAGAACAAAAGGACAGCTCCCAAATGCTGAGTTCAAGCCCTAGTACCAGCACCAAAAGAAAAGAAAGAAAGAGAAAGAAAGAAAGAAAGAAAGAAAGAGGGCTGGGAAGGTAGTTCTATGGTAGAGCGTTTGCCCTGCATGCATGAGGCCCTGGGTTCGATTCCTCAGCACCACATAAGCAAAAAAGAAAAAAGCCGGAAGTGGCAATGTGGCTCAAGATCGCTAGCCTTGAGCAGAAGAACTGAGAGACAGCGCCCAGACCCAGACTTCAGGCTCCAGGACTGGACCAAAAAAAAAAAAAGAAAGAAAGAGAAAAAACCTTGAAATAAGACATGAAACATATTGATTTAGAACAGTTTTGTTTGTTTGTTTGTTTGTCAGTTGTGGGTCTTGACCTCTGGGCCTGGGCCTGTCCCTCAGCTCTTCAGCTCAAGGCAAGTGTTCTACCATTTGAACAACAGCACCACTTCTAGTTTTCTGATATAAGAGTTTCACAGCCTTTCCTACCCTAGCTGGCTTTGAACCTTGATCCTTAGATCTCAGCCTCCTGAGTAGCTAGGATTACAGGCAAGAGCCACTGGTGCCCGGCAGAATAGTTTCTTGTTTTTTTTTAATCTAAGTGAAAAATCATGACTAAACATAATGTTATGTTAGCACTCTGTAAAACTAAGTGTGTTAAATTGCTATTTGGGGATCTAGCTCCTCCCCCACACATTTTAGCACATATTAATTACAGTGTCTCACCCTGATATTTCCATATATGCATATAATGTACTTTGATCACATTCATCCCTTCTACTATTCTTTCTTTCCCTTCTTTTCCATTCCCCTGCTTTATCATGCTTGTAATTTTTTTTTTTTTTTGTGGGGGGGTTCAGTTGTAGGGCTTGAACTCTGGGCCTGGGCGCTGTCCCTCAGCTCTTCAGCTCAAAGTGAATGCTCCACCACTTGAGCCACAGTGCCACTTCCAGTTTTCTGCTGGTTAATTGGAGATAAGAGTCTCATGGATCTTCTTGCCCCAAGCTGGCTTTGAACTACGATCTTCAGATCTCAGCCTCCTGAATAGCTAGGATTACAGGTGTAGCCACCAGTGCCTGGTGGGTATAGCTTTCTTAATTACTCCTAATTTTTTGAAGTACATGCCGATGCTTTTCCAATCCACAAGGCCACCTGCCTGTCATCTCACTTGTCAGGTCACTGTGGATATCCCATGGTGAAAAACAAATGTTGACACACCCTGTACTCATCAGCAACTGTTTTGAGAAGATTGAAACAATACTTTTTATTAAATATCATTTTTTCTTTTAGGTCATTTCTATGTCCCCCCCATTTTTTGTGATAAAGTATTACCAAATAGTAAGATAATTGGAGACTCAAAGTTTCAGTCAATACAATGTAAGATGACATAGCATTAGAATTTAGACTACCCTTTGTACGCTCTATGGAAGCTGTATTCAGCTTTCGTTTCCATGTACAACTTACATGAGCTTGCAGCTCTCTATGTGTTCTTGTTTATCTGAGTGACTGGTGGCCTGATAACTGTTTATCTTGTAGGGAGCTGTATGAACCACTTTGAACCTGCTGGATATGCCAACTTACTAAGAAGAGTAGCAGTATTAACCTCTTTTCCTGTGACCACTTGTTATTGGCAGGAGTCACTGTTCCTATCCAATCTTATCCCAGAGACATTCATTTTGCCAGCAAGTATCCTGCATGCTGCTCTTGAAAAGTATGTATTGGCCACATTGCTTCTGGAAAGTATGGGAAAATAGGAAGGAGCTATCCTTGGTTGGGTATCCATTATCACATGTCTAGGAACTGCTTACTGCACACACTCCTCATGCACTACTGGATGAGATGATGGCAAGAGCTGGAAATCAGAGTGGATATCTGGAAGACCCATCCCAGCTTAGTTTTAGAAATCATTTCCATGCAATTATTTATGGTAAGATCCCATTCCCAAATGAAGTCTGTGGGAAAATGGTAAAAGAGAGGAAATGTCAGAGTAGCAAGTATAAAACTGGCTACTTCCAGAAAAAGTAGAACTTAAGCTCACACTACTTACAAGTTATCAAAGATAATTTAATGACATATTTTTTCAGTGTATGCCACTGGCAACTGGATCCCTTTCCAGAATATAAAAGGGTCTGTTGCTGTTTTGGGTCATATGACAGCTAGAATAATCAATTCCAGATATCTCCCAGTGAAAGTGAAGGTCCTAGGTATTTATTAAACTTCATTTTGTATCGGTACTAAGGCTTTTCAGGGCTTGAGAGCTGTCTCTCAGCTTTCTTCACTCAAAGCGGGCTCTACCACCTAAATGACAGCTCCAATTCCTCTATTAAGCTATTTTGACTGCAGGTTAAACACACAGATTTTTCCAGCTAAAGCAGAAAGGCATCTTATTTACTACTTGGCCTGAGCAGCTGGCTAGCCTGCAAGGCATCTCTGTGCTACCACAGAGCAGCCAGAGAACATTCCTGCTCCACCCCCATTGCTGGGATTTTGGTCTCAGGGCCTGACATTAGCTGGGAAAATACTCTACTATTTGAGCCACACATACAGTCTCTTCCTGCTTTTGTGATTTTTTTTAGACTGATTGTTACCTGGTGTCAGCTTCAGCTCCTGATCTTCTTACCTCTGTCTCCTGTATATGTGGGATTCACAGGCATGCTCTATTACGCTAGGCTTCTTATAACACTCTGGCTAGAGTAGATGAACTTTGTTTCTTCTGTTGGTTCTTAACTGGATGCAGAAGTCAAAGTCCTGGAGAAGGAGAGTCTGCGTGGCTGAGGTTAGGTCACATGCCTGCCCTTGGCAGTGGCAGGCCCCATAGGAAGGGTTACAGCACAAGTCTTCAGAGAACGACTTATATTGGTGTTGGAGGCAGGCACAAGAATTCCACCAGTTCTACATGACACCTGGGAAAATGGTTACCTAGTAGAAATAGAGTGCTCTGGAAAGTGGAAATGGTTGCTGACCATTCAAAAAATGCCAGGCCCACCTTTTAGAGTAAAAGGATAATTTAATGGCATTCTGACCCATGCATCTGTGAGTCTGTTCAGTTTCTCCATGCTGATTCCATACTTTCAGTTGTTAGGCATCGCTGTTACTTTTTGCTGCTTCTTCTCATGCTATTTCCCTTTCTCATCCTGAGGATAAACACTGAAAAAAATATTTTCTTCTTTATTTTTGTTAATGTCAATACTGGAGCTTGGACTTAGGGCCTTTCATCTCACTTGTCTTTTTCTACTCCAGGCTGTGCTTTACCACTTGAGCCACACCTACACTTCAGGTTTTTGTTGGTTAATTGGAGATAAGAATATCATGAAACCACCAGGCTGGCTTCAAACCTCCATTCTCAGATCTTAGCTTCCTGAGTAGTTAGGATTACAGGCATGAGCCACCGGTTCTTAGTTTGTTCTTAGGACAACTCAGTCCTGAAACTACTGAGTTCAAAGATAAGAACACTCATTTCTCTTTTTTCAAATTTCACTTTCTATTTTATTAAAGTGCCAATCAGTTCTGAGCATGTGCCTATAGTCATGGCAGGTTCGCTTTCCAAGGGCTGGATATTTGACTAGTTGAAAGTCACCCTGTAGAAACCTTTCTCTTGGTTATAATGATCCTCTTGTGCCCTCCACAGCCAAGGGCTTGGCATGTGACCTAAAAGTATAGTCTTCAGAGCTCTTCTTGTTCTGAGTAATATACATCTACATTTTATCTCGGCTGCTATCTGAATTAAACAGTCTGCAAGGTCACTTTGCAGACCAGTTGATCCACATGTCAGAAAAAAGAGGGCAGCATTTGCCTGAGGGGGGTCTGTGGGAAGTAAAGAATGCTTGCTGATACATACATACATACATGCATACATACATACATACATATATTTATATATGATTAGATGATTAATCCAAGTACTGCATAAAAATAATGCCATTGTGGATGTCAATACATACCGTACATACATACTTGAATGTTTCCCAGGCATTGCAAACTTCACAAGTCTGACTCTAAAACTAGTCCTGAGCATCCCAGGTACAGGTATGCCACCGTTAGCACATCCCCTTCTTTTTTTTTTTTTTTTTTTTTTTGTTGGCCGTGGGGCTTGAACTCTGGGCCTGGGCGCTGTCCTTCAGCTCTTCAGCTCAAGGCGAGTGTTCTACCACTTGAGCTACAGCGCCACTTCCATCCCCTTCTTTTTTTGAAAAGAAATATTTTATTGTAAAGATGCTGTATAGAGTGGTTACAGTTACATGAGTAAGGCAATGAGTACATTATTTGTTGATTATTCTTACCCATTTCCTTGTTGTTGTCCCACTCTCCCTCCCCTCCCCCACCTCCCATACTCCTCCCCGCCCCATCCCCCACCCCCGCCCCAAGTTGTAATATACTGTCCTGTGGGTATATTCCAATATACTGTCCTGTGGGTATCATTGTTGCAGTGGGTCATCCTGTGTCCTTGTTCACCATTTTGTTATTCCTCTTCCTCTCCCCAGACAAATGTATATACAAGATGCAGGGTACCCAGATGCCCCTCAGTAGATGAGTGGATCAAGAAAATGTGATATATATATACATATATGTATATATATATATATGTATATATATATATGAATTCTGTGCTTCCATCAGAAATAATGACACCACTCCATTTGTTAGACTTGGAAAAAATCATATTAAGTGAAGTCCCAAAGAAATTTAGGTTCCATGGTTTCCCTTCTTTGCAATCATTAGTATACATATAGGATAATCAGATGAGTTGAAAAGCTCAAATGCTATGTACATATGATCATATAAGATGATGCTAAGTGAAATGAACCCCAAGATATGGAGGTTTTTCTTTATTGTTGTTGTTGTTTTAAATGTATCATGTGATTTTTTTGTTTCCTTTGCATATTCTTCCTCCTGTGGTATATCCCCTGGTTGTCTCTGTGCTTGATTTTGGTACCACATCCCCTTCTTATCCCACATTTTCCTTTCCATATGTGACACATCCATCTGCCTATTTTACCATGCCTGAAGCCTAGGGCCACCTTTGTTGCATTTTTTTCTGATCTTTATCCAGAGGATTGTCAATTCCTAGAAACCAGTTTATATGTACTATATAAAATACCTACTTATGTGTATTATAGGTAATATATAATACACATATTTATATATTTTATGTATATACTATATTATGTATTTTACATATAAATATATGTGATATATACAATATATTTAATATGAATATACAGTATGTATTATACATATATTTACTAATTTGATGTAAATATATAATAGCTATTATATATTATATATAAATGGTTTCTAACACTTGACAATCTAAGTGTCTATCTATATTTATGCCTATTTCTCTGTGTCTCTAGTGTCATCTCAGAAGGTTAAGCTATACCAACTCTTGTTCTAATAAAACAAGTATCCTTTAGACTGGATTTCTAGTCTCTGCAAAGCTGCTAAAAAGAAAACACTAACTGGATCACATTACTACTGTGCTTAAAACTCTTCAAAGGCTTCCAGTAGTGTTAGGATACAATCCAAAGTCCTAAATATGGCCTATGAGGCTTGACACAATCTGCCCTCAGCCTAACCCCCACCAGCAGTGATGTCATGGACCAGTTTCAGTGACTGTGCTTCAGCCACCTGACCTCTTGCCATCCCTAGAATGTGTCATTCTCCAGTCTTGTTCAAGGTGGCTCTTCATCTAGATTAATCTGTTCCCACCCTCTATTTAATGTTTAACTTCTACGGATTCTTTGGGTCATTGATTAAAGGATAGTTCTTCAAAGAATTCTTCCTTTACCCCATCCCTTTATTAGGTCCTGTGGTAACTTCTCACAAGGCTCTTCACTTGAACTCTATACTTGAAGTTTTATTCATTATGTTGGTTTTTAAAAAAAATTTTTTATAGTCTGGGGATCAAACCCAAGGTTTCACTCATGATAGGCAAATGCTCTATCCCTTAACTCTGGCATTTCATTTTCAATTGGATATGTTTATGTGATTTACTTTTGGAACGGTATGTATTACTCTCTCTTCTAAGACCAAAAGCAGTGAGGACAGACAGTTGGGTGTGTTGCTGTATTCCTAGCACCTGGCAAAGTGTCATATGTATAGAAGGTCACATTTATTTGTGGGAGGAACAAGTTAATGAATCAACTGAACAAGAAACTGAGGAACTCAGTAACATCATCCTTTACCACTTCTTTCCTCGAATTCTGTTTTACATGGTTTCATATTGTAACTTAAGCGTTCTTCTAGCTACTCCAGATCCCTCCCGTATTGATGGGATGTAATCTTCTCCTCCCCTCTCTGATCCCTTTCTTCAGCCCATCTTGCTAATAGCTTCCTCCTCCTCTTATTGCCTTTACAAACCCAAAGTCTCAATCCACCACATCGGTGCTGTCACTGTTTCCGTTTCACCAGTGGTAAGTCTAAGGTTTAAAGGAAATTTACCTTTGCCAAGGTCACTTAACTATTGGGTGAAACTTGACCTGGAACTCCCAAATATCTTTGTACTGTGTAGTGGTTTTGTCATTGATCAGCTGGCTGAGATCTTTTTGACCAATCCAAATAAGAATCTTGTAGGCAAGACACTCTTCCAGTGCTGGGAATCCTGAGCTTTTTGTTGTTGTTGGTGGTGGTTGTGGGGTTTGAACTAAGGGCCTGGGTGCTATCCCTGAGCTCTTTTGCTCAAGGCTAGCACTCTACCACTTAAGCCACAGCACTGCTTACAGTTTTTTTTGGTGGTCGTGAGGCTTGGACTCTGGGCCTGGGTGCTGTCCCTCAGCTCTTCAGCTCAAGGCTAGAGCTCTACTACTTAAGCTACAGCACCACTTCCAGTTTTCTGGTGGTTTATTGGAGAGAAGAGTTTCACGGACTTTCCTGCCTGGGCTGGCTTTGAACCTTGATCCTCAATCTCAGCCTCCTGAGTAGCTAGGATTACAGGTGTGAGCCACCGGCGCCTACCTACCACATGCAGTTTTGAGTGGTTAATTGGAGATAAGTGTCTCACAAGGGCTTTTCTGCCTTGGTTGGCTTCAAACTGCAATCCTCAGATCTCAGCCTCCTCAGTAGCTAGGATTACAGATGTGAGCCACCGGTGCCTGGCTGTGTCTTGAGCTTTTGAGGGTCTGAGCCCTAGAGGGTGGACTGGCAGGCAGAGACTTGCAGCTCTATACACTGAGAGACAGGGACCTATTTCTCCATGTAGTAGCTAGCGACTGGCTCTTAGCAATCACGTTGGAGACACTGCTCTAGCATTAGCTACCAGTGGGTCTAGTACTTGGTAGCTTTTGTCATCCTTGGGTTCTGGCCACTGTGAGTGACAGGAGTAAGCAATGGTAGGTAGTTCCTTCTAGAGTTAACAGCAATCATAAAGTTTTTCGGAGGTACTAGACTTTCAGCTGGCTCCACAGCATGTGTTAGATCTTTCAAGACGAAGGTATCTGAGATTTGCAGGGCTTGACAGGTCTCTAGAATACCATCCGTGACAGGAAACCACAATTTCTCGTCCCTGGTTCTTCCTTGTATCTTTTTCAGCCTCCTCTCAGTTCTCTAGACTCTGGCTGTCCTTACCTTCTCTGCCACCATCACTCCCCATCATTTTTGCCCAGTTGTGCTGTCTGGACCTCTTCAAGCTGGCTCCTGTAGCTGCACCACATATCACTGCTCCCGCTGGCAGAGAGAGCAGAAGCTGGCATACTGTTGCTTCCGCCACCTTCACCACTGCCATTGCTCAGCTGCTACCCCCACCATATTCTTTCTTTGTCAAGTCTTTGAGTCTAGTGTTGGGATAATGGTGGGCATCACAGGAGAGTCTCCTGCCCATCTTCCAAAGTGAGCTGAATAGCCTGTTTATATAGCTAGAAAGGGGATGTGCAGAAGGTGTCTGCCCCAATTGTGGCACTATTTCATGCAAATAAAGGATAATGTTTGCACTAATCTTGGCATAGTCCTTCATGCAAACAAAGGATTGCAGTTGCACCAATCAGGGCACTCCCTCATGCAAATGAAGAACTATATTTACACCTGGCACAGGCCTTTGGCTGGGTCACAGTGAGAAATACTGTCCCTCTGGTCTGGGTAGATTGGGTGCTAAGGTCCTCCAGACTTTATCGAGGCTTTTGATGGTTAAAAAGTCCAGCACAGGTATTTGAAACAATGGGGGCGAGGACAATGCCTTCAGAAACGAGCTGTGCTTGGCATTGCGCAGCTGTGGTTGCTATATAGCTTCCCCAAGGTGTCTGTGAAGTTTTAAAGTGTCCCTTGCTGGCATGAGGGCAGTTCCAGCTTGCTACTTGGAGGATGTTTCTTTATTCAACGAAGCTGGGCACCAGGGAAAGGTCTCACAGCTGTCACTTAGGGAGTCAAATTGAACTCCTGCCTCAGTGCCACAGGGAGAGGTGGTCCCTTTAATCTGTCTTAGTTTCTCTTCACTCAGTCATAGTTCTCATTGAAAGCAGTAAGGGATTAGAGTCTACAGAGGGAATAAAAGAGGCAAATAAAAGGGAAGAAAATTATTTAAGGATAGAAAAGATGTCAATACTGAAGGTCTTGCAGAAGAGCAACAATGGCCAACACTTGGTCTTCTGCACAGAAACCCAAACTCTACCTTCTCAAAAGTGTGAACATGGTCATAGAGTGGAACTGGTTCTCATCTCTACCAGGTGAAGAGTCCATAGTAGACCTATTAAGATTCATATCCATGTGCTCTGGGACATTGCGTATATGTGAAATAACAAGTAATGATATTTTGTGGTTATCAATTTGTTTTAGACAAGTCTTGCTTCAAATATCTAAAGACCTGGCCATACTGAATAAATAGAGGTTTTATTATTGGTAAAGAGAGTCAATTGCTTGGAATAGCCTGTCATCATTTCTTCTTCTTCCTCCTCCTCCTCCTGTTCCTCCTCTTCCTCCTCCTCCTCTTCCTCCTCCTCTTCTTCCTCTTCCTCTTCTTCCTCCTCCTCCTCCTTCTCCTCCTCCTCCTCCTCTTCCTCCTCCTCTTCCTCTTCCTCCTCCTCCTTTGTCTTCTTCTCTTTCTTTTGGAGTGTTAGGGATAGAACTTAGGGCCTTAGTAATCCTCTACTATTGAACTATACCTTAGTCTTCTTCATAAAATTAAAAAAATACTTTTTTTGTGCTGGTCATGGGGCTTGAACTACGGGCCTGGGTGCTATCTCTGAGCTCTTCAGCTCAAGGTGAGTGCTCTACCACTTGAGCCACAGCTCCACTTCTGGATTTCTGGTGGTTAATTGGAGATAGGAGTCTCAAGGACTTCCCTGCTGTGGCTGCCTTTGAACTGCGATCCTTAGATCTCAGCCTCCAGCTAGGATTACAGGTGTGAGCCACTAGCGCCCAGCCCTTTTTGTTTTTGAGATATATTTGTCATACCAAAATTACACTCATTAAAGTATACAATTCATTGTTTTTCTTTGGTCTACTTACAGAATTGTGCATTCATCATCAACATCTAAGATTAAAATATTTGCAGAACTCCCAGGAGAAGTCACTTCTTAAACATTTCACTCTACCTTCCCAGCCTTTGGTGACCACTAACATATTTCTTGTCTCTATAAATTTCCCTGTTGGGACATTATATATGAATGGGTAATAACTCATGGGATTTGTGACTGGTTTCTTTCACTTAGTGCCCTGTGTTCAGGGTTCATTGCATTTTAGAGTGTGGCAGTATTGCATTCCTTTTTATTGTGGATTAACATTCCATGTTATGGATATATACATTTCCTTTAAGTCATTCAACAGTTGATGGACTTTTTGGCTACTAATGGATAATGCACTTATGAACATTCATGTATAGGGTTTGTGTGTATGTGTGAGATAAGGTCTAGTGAGTAGCCCAGGCTCCCTTTGAACTCAGGATTCTCTTGCCTCAGCATTCCATGGGCTGGGATTATAAGTGTGTGCTGACAGACCCAGTGTGGAAATAGCATGTTTGTGAACATATGGGTTCATGTCTCTTGGGCATATACCTAACAGTGTTGCTGGTCATAGAGTTCTTCCATGTTCACCTTTGTGTGTTGTGTTGGGAGGGGGAGTGGTTTTTTTGGTGCAGAGGACTGAGTACTGGCTTTACAAGCCCTTCACTGTTTGTTGACATCACCTGAGTATTTTTCCTCCCTTTTATTCCCTTGGTAGACTCCAATTCTCTGCTGCTTTTAGTGGGGTCTAAGCTTTCAAAGTTATTTGTAAAACATCTTGAACTTTCTGGAGGAAGGGCATGAAAGCAATGTTTATCTGTGGGTTAGGCACTCACCGTGCTGTTTTGTAACAAAAGTTTATTGAGTAGGAGGCTTATTTAACTTCTTCCGGAGGGTTATACTCCTACAGCTCCTAGTCCAAACAGCTTCTTAATTACCCAGCTCACAGTCTGAACATCTTAACGAATGGCTTTGAAGTTTCCACAGGAGTAAACTAAAACACGTAAACATGCAGCCGTGTGCCTGACACATGATCATTGTCTAAAGAAATGCTTGCTTGGTATTCTGCAAAGTTACTTTATTGAACCACTTGTGTGTTCTTCTAGGTATAAATTTCAGTAACTTTCACAAGTTACTATTTTATTGCAGAACACAAGGATTAGGAAGGCTTTTTTTTTTTCCGGGAGGGCATCGCTATGAATTTTCAGCTGATCGTTTTACCACCTCCTCTCTTGTTTACTTTTAGGGTAATAATAAAGAACCGGCCTCTGCCTACCCAAATAATTTAATCCGCCAAGGCACCAAGCCTGTGTGCATATAAAATAATATTTATCGACATGCAGACGTGCAAGCCGGGAATTTAATCCGCTCAATTCCACACCGACAATTTTCCTGCGGTTTAACCCCACGTGCTAACCCCCCAACCCCAGCCTTCTGCCCGTGGGCCGGCAGAGGTGTGGGAGAGGCCTGGGGGGCCCGGGGCCCACGACTGGGTGGAGGGAGCGGCAGCCTTGGGGTGGAAAGGGGCACCGAGGGGGGCCGCGCGCCAGTCCCGCCGGGTTGGTCCCGGGATCAACGGGAGAAACGAGTCAATCACTTCCTCTTGGCCCCCAGTGCGGTCCTCGGGCCGGCCTCGGGGGGCCGGGGGGAGGGGACCCGAGGGCACTGCCGCCCCCTCCGAGTCCGGCTGGGCTCCCCGCGTTGGGGAGCCGACAGTGAGTCACCCCGATTCCCGGGGGCCGAGGGGGGGGCGCGGGGGTGGAGGAGCCGCGCGGCCGAAATTCTAGACGAGGACGCCTGGAAGGAAGAGGAGGGGCGAGCGCGTGGGGAAGAGGGAGGGGGAGGGAGGAGGCGGGCGCGGAGAGAAGGGGCGCGGGCCGCCGCGATCGGGGCCACGCGTTTCCACCGCTCGCTCGCTCGCTCGCTGGGCTGGTGGCGGCTCCGCTCCGCGCCGCGGGACATGCCTGCCCCGCGCGCCCGGCACGGCTAGCTGCTCCCGGGGCCTCCTGCCCGCGCGCGCGCGCGCGCCGCCCCGCACCTGGCCGCCGCCTCGGAGCCCGGCTGGGGCCGAGGGCGCCGCCCGCCCGCCCGCGGCCGACATGGGGCTGCAGCCCCTGGAGTTCAGCGATTGCTACCTCGACAGCCCCTGGTTCCGGGAGAGGATCCGCGCGCACGAAGCGGAGCTCGAGAGGACCAACAAGTTCATCAAAGAGCTCATCAAGGACGGCAAGAACCTCATCGCTGCCACCAAGAGTAAGCGGGGAGACCCGGGCGCGCCGGGCGGGCGGCGGCGTGGCGAGGCCCCGCACCCGGGGTCCGCCCGACTCCCGATTCTGAGATCCCCGGAGTCCCCTCCACCCCCGTCCGTCCGCCCGGCTCCACGGGCCCGGTCGGTCCTCCCCGGCCGCCGAGGCCGATCCTCTTTCCCGCCCCTGGCCTCTGCCCAGTCCCGCGCCCCTGGGTTCTGCGCCCCCCGCGATCCGTGCCCGCTGGGGCCTGGGCTTTGATCCCACCCCAGCGGCCCACAGCACGGGCAGATCGCTTTGACCTGTTTTATCTCGCGACCTTTCCAAACAGCTTTTATTTACTCATTGGATGCCTCGGGCGGCACGCGCTCGGTCTTCCTCGCCCCTTCCCGGGCACTCCGGTCCCAGGTCCCTGGCTGTGCCAAACCAGAAAGTCCACCCGGCCTTGGGCTGCCTCCTGCACATTCCTTCCCACCTCCTGTGCCGGGGACAGTTCAAAGATCGAGGTTTGCAAGGGTCAGCGGGCCGCCGGCCCTTTGGCCCCTGACCGGCCCCGCCTCGGACTGGGAATTCTAAGACTTCTCCACTCCGTGCCTTCCCTTCCCTATCTGTCCCCATCTCTCTCTTGAAAAACGCCCTAGAAAACCGGAGAACTCGGAGAGCTCAGTGTAATGCGGTGATCTTGCAAGGAGTCTAGTCTAAGAGAAGTGGCCTGCGGGGCGTTAGCTCCTGGAGAGCCTGGAGCCTGACCACTCTGCGACCCACTGTCCCTGAGAGGCCACCGTGAGGGAACCAGCCCCCTCCCCTGGCTACTTCCCTCTGGAAAAAGACAGAGACTCAGGCGGCCAAGATGTCAAGGTTAGGGTTCAAAGCCAGCCCAGGCAGGGAAGTCTGCAAGACTATTTCCATTTAAGCACCAAAAAAAAAAAGGGAAGTGGAACTATGGCTCAAGTGGTGGTGGAGCACTAGCCTTGAGCAAAAACTCAGGGACAATGTCCAGGTCCTGAGTTCAAGACCCTTGACCAGTGCTCACGTGGGCGCGCGCACACACACACACACACACACACACACACAGAGACAGAGATCCTGGGACTGGGCCACACACACACACACACACACACACACACACAGATACAGATCCTGGGACTGGGCCATATCCAGTCTCCCTGTCAGGCCTTTTCTTACTAAGTTGGTGATTTCCTGACTTCATAGTTTGTCTCTTGTAGATCCCACTTCACCCCCATCCTTACGTTTTGCATTATGAAGATTAAGACGTACTGAGCCTACTGCCTCATCTGTCCATCACAGAGCCTGGCCCAGTTAATCTTCATTAAATATATGAGCTGGAATGTATTTTAATAGAAAGATTTTAGTGAGCCATCCCTGTAATTTTGGAAGCAAGTCACTCTGCTTCTTTGGAGACTCTCCAAGGTTCTTTTTGGGTCCTGTGACCTCTTTAGGGTTGCAAAACTAGAATGGGACCCACTTTTGGGGTGGCATGTGATGAGTGGGCTTATTTGGTGGATGTCCTTCCAGGCCCTTGGCACTGGACTGGTGCGTTGGCTAGCATGCAGGGAGGGGCTGTGCATGTGGAGGAAGTATGGGTAAGTATATAGTCAGGATTGGAGTGAACCTAAGGGTCTGACTCCCGTGGCTCAGTGTTAACCAGTGTCAGTGGGGTGGGGAGTATCCTTAGTGGTATGGTGGCAGCTCCCTTTGGAGCAGGAGCGATGTGGAGAGAGGCAGATGGCAAAGCCAGTTTGGCCACTGGCAACAAAGCTATTTGTGGGACAGTGTATTCCCTGCTCTGCCAGGAGGAAGCAAGCTTGTGTTCCAGCATCTCGGAGCATCTGGGGGTGGGGGGGGTGGGGTGGGGGAGCAGCTGTGAGCCTTCCTCCTTAGAAGGCACACTTCCTGGAATTTGTGAATTGGTGTCTTATTCCTTTTGATTCTTGTCCTTAATTGTAAGAACCATAATTGGTAATCATGCTTCAGGGAGCTATCAGAAACTATCCTGTTCCTCCTCCTCTTAAGTTTCTTTTTACATTCTTTCCTGTGACAGATAGAGCTGTAGTTCACTTTTTTTTTTTTTAATGGGAGGACTTGACTTTCCTCCTGCTTGTTCTGTAATCTTTACTTTTAGTTCTTCCAAAGACTGTGGACAAGTGCTGGACTTGCAGGGTACTGATGGGTCATGCCTATTATCCCAGCTATTTGGGGAAGCAGAGATCTGGACATTGGTTTGAAACTAGTTAGTACAGCACTCACATAGTGCCAGGCAGGCAAGCACAAACCCTGGTATCTGTCCTGGGCTTAAAAAGACCAGAGTTTATTTTTATTCCCTGCTGGGCCTTGCTGCGTGGAAGTTGATTGCTTGCTCACTTTTTCTTTTCCTTCTTTCTTTCTTCCCTCCCTCCCTCCTTTGCTTGCTTGCTTGCTTGCTTGCTTGCTTGCTTGCTTGCTTCCTTCCTTCCTTCCTTCCTTCCTTCCTTCCTTCCTTCCTTCCTACCTTCCTTCCTTCCTTCCTTCCTTCCTTCCTTCCTTTCTTCCTTCCTTCCTTCCTTCCCTCCTTCCCCCCTCTTCCTCTCTCTCTCTCTCTCTTATTTTCTTTCTTCCTGTGATATTGTGGTTTTAAATTCAGGGACTCACATACATTTGCTAGTCAGGTGTTCTATTTCTGAGCCACATCTATCACTAGCTGTTTTTTTTTTTTTTGGTTGGTAATGGGGCTTGAACTCTGGGTCTGGGCACTGTTTCTGAGCTCTTCAGCTCAAGGCAGACACTCTATCACTTGAGCCACAGTGCCACTTCCTGTTTTCTGAGTGGTTAATTGGAGATAAGAGTTTCACAGACTTTCCTGCCTGGGCTGGCTTTGAACTGTGATCCTCAGATCTCAGCCTCCTGAGTAGCTAGGATTACAGGTGTGAGCCACCAGCGCCCAGCTCACTAGCTATTTTTTAAATAGTGTCTCACTTTCTCCCTGGTGCACACCTGGACTACTCTCTGCCTATTTGAGGCTTCCTGATATTGCTAGAATGATAGGTGCACACAACTGGGTCTACTTTTCCTTTACTGAGTTGGAAACAAACTCGTGGACCTGATTTAAGACCATGATCCTCCCAACCTCACCCTCACCCTCACCTGTAACTTCTTAGAATAACAGGCAGGAGACACTGTGTCCAATTTCTCTCTTGTTTGGTTTCTCTTGATTCACTTTTTGGAGGGATTAGTAATGTTCTCAGTAATTGGAAATGGCAAGATGAGATCATTGAAAATTTTAGGTCTGTGGTTCACCTAATTGTTGATCCTTTCTAAAACACTGGAGTCAGAGAATCATGGAAGGGCACCGGGCACCAGAGGGAGGATGTACAGAAAGGGTAGCAAATAACTGAGTCAGATTGTTCATATTTCTGGATGTTTTATACTTTATTTTGCAACAGTAGCCTTTTGTGTATTTTCAGGATTGTGTGTTTAAATGAGTTCTGTTTTTGATTGTCTTTTAAGATGCCTTCTTAGTGCACTAAATTCTTGTTAGGCTTGTGTAATTTGGGTGTCTTGAAGTGTCTTTGAAATTGTTGATAATTATTTAAAGAAGTCGTGGGTCTGTAGGACTTGAAGGCTTGCTGCTTAGTTCTATTACAGAGGAATCAGCAAATAGTTCCTCTTATTTGGTTAATGTTGACTGGTAATCAAAGAAATAATAAGGTAGAGGTTCCTTGCCCTTGAGTTTATTTTTGTGTTTGAATTCATTTTTTTTTTTTGGCTTGAACCCTGGGCCTGGGATCTGTCTCTGAGCTTTTTCTCAAGGTTAGCTCTCTACCACTTGAGCTACTATGTCACTTCTGGCTCTTTCTGAGTAGTTTATTGGACATCAGAGTCTCTAACTTTCCTACTTGGGCTGGCTTTGAACTGCTATCTTCAGATCTCAGCCTCCTGAGTAGTTAGATTACAGGCATGAGCCACCCAAGCCCAGCTGAATTCACTTTTAAAGAACGCTTTTTTTTTTTTTTTGGTCCGGTTGTGGGGCCTGAACTCTGGGCCTGGGGGCTGCCCCTCAGCTCTTCAGCTCAAGGCTAGCGCTCTACCACTTGAGCCACAGCGCCACCTCCGGCTTTTTTCTTTTTGCTTATGTGGTGCTGAGGAATCGAACCCAGGGCCTCAGGCATGCAAGGCAAGCGCACTACCACTGAGTGACCTTCCCAGCCCTTAAAGAACGCTTTTGAACACCCCTCTGCACTATGCTAAATTCTTGAAGAAAAGGATATGCAAATAAATATGTTGAAAGATTAGGTGATAGGTAAGTATTCTCTCATTGCCAGGAACAAAGAGTGGAAAAAGTTTTCTCAGAGTTTTGGAACTTGAGTTGTTTTAAGTAAGAAAATTTTGTCAGATTGGAAACAAACAAGAAAGCCTGCAGTGTTGGGGACAGAAAGGAGACCAGTTTGGCTGGAGTGGAGATTGCGTATCTGGGAGTAGACTGGGCCAAATGCAAAGGTCAGTTTTATATGGTAGAGGCCCTATAAGCAAGATTGGGAAGGTGGACTTGATTCCTTCGAGAATGATGTGCCGAAGCCTGACACAATTGGAGGCAGTATGGACTGTTTGTGTGTAGGACTTTGGGAGATACAGCCAGGGTAGGAGGAGCTCCAGAGAGAAGAGGATTGACTTCTGTGCTAGCCATGGAGATCATTCACTCAGTTCAATGGACTCTTTGTTCAAGTGGCTTTTTAGTTCTTCCTTTTGTCGCTCCTTTCCTTTCGTAGAATAACTAGTGTCCTCTTCCAGTGCCATTTAAATGTCTGAAATCCTTTAGACTGATGTCTGTGTGGCTGTAGGTACTTATGACTCATACAAATATATGACATATTTGGCAGGAACAGTAGGATGTAAACATTTTTCTCATAAATTCTACATTAGGCATGCTAGAGAAAAGTATGGAAAATATTTTCTGCAACCATTTAAACAGTCCTAGCCATTGATTAGCCACTTACCTTGTTTTATCAAATGCTCGTTAGTAAACTTGAGGGCCGCTTGGGTGGACAAGTCAGAAGTGACCTTGCTAGTAAATGACAGAACTAGAATAAGTTTCCCAGGACTTGGTTTTAGTACTGTAAGCCTTGGTATATTCTTTGGTCCAAAGAAAGCAATGTGGACCATCTCTGGTTGAATCATTCCTTGTGATACCTTTAGTGCTCACCTGGGGTTTCGCTGGGAGTTTGGTTTACAGCAGGATGTAGGCTGGTGGCAGAGGTAATTATAACCAAGCTTGAACAAGAAGGACTAGGCTGTCTTTAAAATCTTCAGATGTCTTTGTCATTTTAGATTATCCATGGCTTCATTTTAGAGTTGGTTCTATTTAGAGCCTACCGCCCACAGAGCCCAGTACTTTTGTCACTCAAGGCTGGCATTCTACCCCTTGAGCCACACTTCCACTTCTAGCTTTTTGGTGGTTAATTGGAGACAAGAGTCACACAGACTTTTCTGCCTGGGCTATCTTTGAACCACAGTCCTCAGATATCAGCCACCAAGTAGCTAGGATTACAGGCATGAGCTACCAGAGCCTAGCTTCTTGATGAATTCTTCTTTGGGAGACTGGGGAGCAGTACAGACTTTAGGAGAAGAAATAAGATAGAGGAGGTTATTTTTGTGTTTAAAATAACCAATGAAGGAATGTGGTACAGAAGGTAAAGAGCCTGGCCCGTTGGGGTCCCCATCCTAAATCAGTCATCTACTGAAAGTAGAACCTGAGTTAAGCCACTTAGTTCTGTATCTGAAAGTTGGAGGTTTCAGTACTACCCACCATGCCGACTTATAATTGGATAAGTGGGTAGATCCATGTAAAAGATTTAGAATATCACTATCTCAATGGCAGTTTTAGGTTGTAATATCAAGGTCATCTTGGCTTGTAGACCAGATATCTAATCATTTAGGACTTTATCACTTATGAGAATGTATTTGCCCAGATCCTCATTACCAAGAAGGTACATCTGTCAGACTCAGCCATATTTTGAGTATAGTTCCCAGATGCCAGAAAATCTTGAACATAAGTTGGCAAATCAAAACTCAGTAGTATTTCAGAGAAATCTTTTTCCAGATTCATTTCTGATTCCTAGTGAAGTACAAGATGAAGGCTGTTGGAAAACTTGTGCGCTGTCTTCAACTGAGTTCCCTCTGGTAGTGAGCAGTAGCAGGCCTGGAACCTGGGGAATTGGTAAGAGTTAATGACCACACAGCTCTGCTCAGCATTCTGGGATGGCAGCACATCATCTGACTTAAAATCACAGGGTTTTTTTTTCTCTCCCTCTCCCTCTCCCTCTCCCTCCTCTCTGTCTCTCTGTCTCTCTGTCTCTCTCTCTCTCTCTCTCTCTCTCTCAGTGGTTGTGGGGCTTGAACTCAGGGCCTGTGTACATCGTCCCTGAGCTTTTTTGATCAAGGGTAGCACTCTACCACTTCCTGTTCTTTGAGTGGTTGATCAGGGGTAAGAGTCTCACAGACAATTCTGTTCTGGCTGTCTTCAAACTGTGATCCTCAGATCTCAGCCTCCTGGGTAGCTAGGATTACAGGCCTAAGCCGCCACTGCCCATGAAGGGATTCTGAAGGATCAGAAAGTCAACATTTTGGAAAACCTAGTGATATCATAGAGGGCTTTTGCATTTGTTAGGGTAAATTCACAATGGAAAAAAGACCACCTGAGATGTTTGTAAGTGGGCTGTGGATTCTTCTAGAAGCCTGTTTGAATTTTCTGACTCCAATAGCTGTCTATTACCTATCATATGTATATATTGTAATACACACATGGTCATTTGAGGGTCTTGAACTTGTGGTCTAGACACTGTCCCGGAGAGCTCTTTTGCTCAAGGAACTTTTTGCTCTACCACTTTGAGGCACAGAACCACTTCCAGTGGCTTTCTGGTGGTTAATTATAGATAAGAGTCTCATGGACTTTCCTTCCCGAACTGGCTTCGAATCACTATCCTTGGATCTCAGTCCTAAGTAGCTGGAATTACAGGTGTGAGCCACCAGCGCCGAACTTCTCTTTCTGTATTACTCTATACACATATAAAACCGAGAGAGAAAACTGTTACGGAAAATATTATGTAGCCTCCTTTGAGTCTCCTGTATGTGATGGTGCATAGGTAAACTGTTTATCTTTGAGCACAGTTAATATAAACACAATGTCGTGTCTAGAAGTTTGATGTTAGAAAAAGCAGTATGAAGACTGTCTTTTATGGGATTCAGTGTTGCTTAGCTTTGCCTTTGACTTTGTACATGTGGTTTAAAGAAAACGTGCCTGTCAAGTTGGCTTCATTTCAGCTTTTTGTTTTCTTTGCCAGATCTGGGGCTTGAACCCCGGGGCTGGGTACTATCCATGAGTTTCTTTTTTTTATTTTTTTTTGGGTCCGGTCGTGGGGCCTGAACTCCGGGCCTGGGCGCTATCCCTCAGCTCTTCAGCTCAAGGCTAGCACTCTACCATTTGAGCCATAGCGCCACTTCCGGCTTTTTTCTTTTTGCTTATGTGGTGCTAAGGAATTGAACCCAGGGCCTCAGGCATGCAAGGCAAGCGCTCTACCACTGAGCCACCTTCCCAGCCCTATCCGTGAGTTTCTGTGCTCAAGGCAAGTACTGTAGCACTTGAGTCACAACTCGGCTTCCAGCTTTTTTAGTAGTTAATCAGAGATAAGAGTCTCATAGAATATCCCTGCCTCAGCTCACCTGAACTGTGATCCTCAGATTTCATCCTCCTGAGTAGCTAGGATTACAAGCATGAGCCACCTGCACCTGGCTTCATTTCAGCTTTTATTGAGCATTTGTGATTTGTTTTGTGCTAAACTCTGCTTAGGCATTATAACAATAACTCAGTGGAATGAGGTATTATTTGCCATATTTTGTAAAATTGTAAACTAAATTTAGAGGGAATAGTAACTTGTCTAGATCAGAGTTTCTGGCTTTATAAGAAGGTGTGTAGAAATTTGTAGATAATAATTCAGAGTTAGGATGTCTTGACTGTTTTACTATATTCCTTTAAAATTAAACCTTAGAGATAAAATAGCCAATGATAGACTACATCTCAAAGCTGTTTTTGTTATTTAAGATTTATATAATGTAAATAATTTTAATAATAGCTTTTATTGTTTACTAGTTGCTTTCATTTGTGCTAAATGCACTATAGGCATTTTGTAATATTAATTACTCAGTGGAATGTGATACTAGTTAATGTATTTCATAGGTCAGGAAACTTGAATTTAGTAGCTTGTCTAGACCATATAATTTTGTGAAGCTGGAATGTGAACTGGGGTTTGTCTTACTCCAACCCCTTAACCACATTGATAAGCTGTCTCTTTAAAAGGGTGTGGGCTGTGATCTGGCTGGCAATCTTTCCATGATAAGGCTTCAAGATCTGGAATGTGTGTGTATTTGATGATTTAGTTAGACTATTCTTCCTAACTCAGTGTAGTAATCATAATTTAAAATTTAAACTTAGGTATCCTCAAGATCATTGTTGTAACTAAAACTGTATCCTCAGTGTAAACATTCAGAGATTTTGTTGATTTAGGATCCATTACAAGGCACAGACCTCCATTCAATAAAATACTATTTATACTTTCTCATCTCCCCGCCTTTTTCTTCCCTGGCATTTCTCTTCCTTCCTCCCCATTTCTCATCCTGTCCCCAGGTAAAATTTAACTTCCAATTTTTAATATTAGTCTAACTTTAAAAATCTTGAGATATTTTTATTTTAGAACTATAAAAAAATTACAAATACAAAAAGGTATGAAAAACCTGGCAAAGTGGTGCATCCCTGTAATCCCCGCAAAAGGAAAGTTGAGGAAGGAGGTTTTCTATGGCATTTGCTTTTCAATTTCAGACAATTGGTTCTTTTGCTTTTTGCTTTTCTGAAATTGAAAAGCAAAAGATAGAAGAATCTCATAAAAACTATTCATGTGTTTGTATTCCAGCTTACATGCTTCTCCCTGCTTTCTTCCCCAAAGCTGGGAGCTATCACAAGTCTAACATTTATGAGTTCTAGACATTTTTACAGTGGGACACGCCCCTAAGTAAAACAGCATAATTTGTGTGTTTTTAGACTTTATATAATGGTTTCATACAATGTGTCTCTCCTCTTCTATGTTACATATGTGAACCCATCTAGATGAATATATGTAAGTTTGTTTTGTTTAGTTCACCTTTTTTGTGGTGAGTAGAAATTGGACATTGGAACTAATACTCTATCATGCTTCTTACAGATTTACGTTTTAAATTTTATGTGATGCTGAGGTTCAAACCCAGAGCCTTGTACATGCCAGGCAAGTGCTCCACCACTCAGCTACACTCTCATGCTTTTATTTTCAGTGAACCCATAAATTTATGTAGAGAATATACATGTGATGTCTTTACTGTAATACATTTACATTTATTTATGGTAGTACTTGAGTTTGAACTCAGGACTTATGTGCTTACTAGGCAGCCACTCAACCCCTAACATGATGTCCCTGTGCCCTTTTTACTTTAGGTAATTTTCCTGGTAGAATCTTTTTTTTTTTTTTTTCTGGTCGTGGGGCCTGATGAACTCTGGGCCTGGGCGCTGTCCCTCAGCTCTTCAGCTCAAGGCAAGTGCTCTACCACTTGAACCATAGTGCCACTCCCAGCTTTTTCTGCTTATCTGGTGCTGAGGAATGAAACCCAGGGCCTCATGCATGCAAGGCAAGCACTCTACCACTGAGCCACCTTTGCAGCCCCCAATCTTGTGGTTTTGACTGTGACTGGCCTTAGAAGGATTCTCCTTCTGCCTCCTGAGTAGCTGGAATTAGAGATGTATGCTACCATTTCTGTCTCTAATTAATTTTATAAACTTAAAACATTTTGGAAATAGTCTTTGTAGTGGTGAAGATAAACTCAGGACCTTATGTATATGAATCCAGCAAACTACCACTGATTTACATTTTTGGAGCTAAATTTTCTTTTTGATGTTCTGTGTTATCAGCTTAACCTTCTCTTAGCCTTCTCCTGAGTCAGTATACATTTCAGGTCTGTAAGAAATAAATGGTGGGAGTCAGCAACAACAAAATCTTTACAGGCCTTTTTGCTTCATCTGACATTAGGCTCTAGTGCTAGCACATAAGGAGAAAGTGATACTTGGATTCAAAGTGTCCACAGCTGTTGAGCAGGTGGGGTTAGATAAATTGTTTTTTAGGCAGGGTGGCTGGTGTCTTGTGGGAACAGGAGCACAGGGCCTATTGTACAGCAATGTCCCCAGGCAGGATTTTACTTAATCTTGTGAAGGAACCCTTTTTGTATTGGGAAAGCCTGGACCACAATCTTTCCTTGTAAACAAACACACATCACCTGTATAAAGAACCTTGGCCTTTACACTATAAGGGCAGGTAGTTCTTTAAACGCTGAGATGTCTGATAATCTCCTTATGCTATGTCAATTACCATGGCTAGGTGGGGCTTCCTGGTTCAACTAGAATTCCCACTTCCTGTCTCCCCAGGAATTTGCCAATCAGGTGCCATTTAGTATTTCATTAAGGCGTGTTGATTTCCCCTCACCTGTCTACTGGCTCTCCCACATGCACCTCTGCCCTCTTGTGCTAAGAGGCCGTACTCTCTTGGTGAGGCTGTGGCTGGTGGAACTGGATTTGGCCACTGCAGCGTCACCTCGGTTCTGAATACAGGATGTTTAATGGTTTCTCAACAATTGCGTGCTTTTATCTGTCAAGATGAAGTTGATTTCATGGCTTATTAGCTGTGTGCCTTGGGCAAGTTACTGATGCCCTCAGTGCCTGAATTTTCTTTATTAGCCTGTCCATTAGTAAAGTGGACATGGTAAGAACTCTTCCTCATGGTTGGTCATCTCCCCTCTTCTCCTCTATGTTAGTCAGACCTCCAGGGCTCAACGGATCCTCTAGTCTCTTATTTCCCCAGTAGCTGGGACTATAGGTATACACCTATGAGCCATGTACTAGGTGGTTCTATTTGTTGCTCACATTAAGTATTAAAGGTCTTATAACTGCTTGGCTGTAGTATGTACTTATCATCATTATTGTATGTATGCATGCATGTATATGTGTGTGTGTGTGTATGTGTGTGTGTGTGTGTGTGTGTGTGTGTGTGTATTGAGGCTTGAACTCAGGATCTCCAGCTTGTCCTCCTCCCCACAGCTGGCATTATACCACTTCAGCTATACCTTCAGTTCAACATTTTGTTGAACATTTCTGCCCTGGTTGGCTTAAATCTGAGATCTTTTGGGGGTAATCCTCCTGAGTAACTGAAGATTGATTCCAGGCTAGACCCATAGGTGCCTGCCTTTATTTCTGAAGTAATTAGAAGAATCCCTGAACCATAGTGACCTCCATATACATTTGTTAGGTGTAGACCAAAAAAAACAAAACATAAAACAACAACCCACTTCTGTTCCTAGTCCTTACTGCCAATAACCTTACTTATGCCTGGTGGAGAGGTGCTGCCCTCCATGTCACTGAGTTTGGGCTATGCTGAACTAATTGCTGGAGGATTAACAATGAAGAGAGACCCTGTGTGCCCATGCAGAAATTAGTTCCAGTGAGAAATGGTAATCTTATCTTACATTGTTGAATAAGTTTGAGTTGCTATGGTCATAGTTGATGGCTTTAGGTTAAAAAAAACTTGAAGGAAATGCATGTTGAATATCCAAAATCTGAAATGTTTTGAGGACTGCCAAAATTCTAATTTGCAAGTGGAAAAATCTATAGCAGGACACTTGGTTTCTTGCATAAAATTATTACAAATACTATTTTTGCAAATACTATTATTACAAATAATGTGTGGCTTACACCTGTAGTCCTAGCTATTCGGGAGGCTGAGATTTGAGGATCTTGGTTGGAGCCAGCTTAAGCAAACAAACTTTGTATCTGCAATTGACTGAGCCATCTGGTGGATGGCTCAAGTGGTAGACCACTGGCCATGAGTAGAAAGAGTCTAGTGAGATAAATGAGACCCTGCGTTCAAGCCCTAGTACTGACATGTAAAACAGAGGTGCTGGGTGGAATTTCCTTCCTCCCCAATAGAGAAAGGTACATGAAACATGACTGAGTAGATGATGTGACTTGGGTCCTGTCTGGAACATCTCATTATGTGTAATGCAAATATTCCAGACTTCAGATCCTCAAACACTCTTGGGCCCAAGTATTTTGAACAAGGAAAAATATTGACCTTTTAGTAATGTCGAGACCAAGAGGAGGGTGGGGGTGGGTGGGTGGGAAGAGTATAGGAGCTTTGGTGCCCAGATAGACCTGGGGTAGGGTGGGGTGGGGTGCAGGCCTGGTGAAGCAGATTTTGTTATGAATTCAGTAGGAAGCAATTGAGAAGTTTCCTGAGAAGTTTCCAGCAGGCTACTAACACCATCAGGATCATTATTTCAGGAAGGTAACTCAGTGCCACTGTCTCATACCTGCAATCCTAGCAGCTCGGGAGGCTGATACCTAAGGGTCAGTTCAAAACCAGCCCCCCATAGGAAAATCCTTGACACTTTTTTTTTTTTGTTGGTCATATGGCTTGAACTCTGGGCCTGGGCGCTCTCCCTTAGCTCTTTAGCTCAAGGCCAGCGCTCTACCACTTGAGCCACAGTACCACTTCAGGTTTTCTGAGTGGTTTATTGGAGATTAGAGTCTCACAGTCTTTCCTGTCCGGGCTGGCTTTGAACCGCGATCCTCAGATCTCAGGCTCCTGAGGAGCTAGGATTACAGGTGTGAGCCACCGATGCCCAGCTCCTTGACACTCTTATGTCCAGTTTACTACCAAAAAGTCTGTAGTAGAGGTGTAGCTCAAGAGCTTTGAGTGAAAAAACTCAGGGATTGCGCCCAGGCCCTGAGTTCAGCACAAAAATAGGTAATAACTATTATAATAAATAATATCTTGTCTTATTTTTTAGCTATTTAAGTTTAACATAGTTTAAGATATAATACATGGAATAATCTTTCTTAAGAACGTGACTGGTGGTTAGTGCATGCCTGTAATCCTAGTTACTCAAGAGGCTGAGATGGGGACGATCAAGGTTTGAGGCTCAACTGGATCAAAATGTTTGTGAGACCATCTGAGCAGAGTAGTACATAACTATCATACCAGCCATGGCGGAAAAAGGGTAAATAGGAGGATCAAAAATGCTGGCAAAAAGCAAGACCCTAGTTATAAAATAATGAAACTGAAATTTACGACTCAAATGGTAGAATACCTAGCTGGCAGGCAAAAAGCCCTGAGTTCAAAACCCAGTGCCATCAAAAAACCAGAAAAGAAAGTGACAGTCACTCAGTGCTTGCAGGAAGCCTGTGGGAAAAGCTAGAGTTTAGAGCAAATCTGAACGTTTTTCTGGTCACAGGATCTTAATAGTTGCTTAGTCTGCCTTTGCCTCTTGGACTCTGGTGATCTGCCTGCTGCTGACTGACTCCACAGTAGTTGGGGTACAGGAGACTGTACCTGGCTGACAGTTCAGGTTTTTGACATAAAACCTGTGTCTTCATTTACTCCCTTCAATTGCGAGGAGGAGAAACCTAAATAAAAGCAATTGAAACACAGAAGGGAAAGCTGGGTGCCGGTGACTCACACCTATAATCCTAGCTACTCAAAAGACTGAGATCTGAGGATCTGTGTTTGAAGGCACCCAGGGAAGGAAAGTCCACGGGACTTTGTGGTTCAGGTGGGTATATGTGAGTAAAAAAGCTGAAGAAGAGCATGAGGCTGTGAGTTCAAACCCTTGGAGCCAGCCAGGGGGTGGAGAGGGGAGCTGCTAGCAATGGCCAAGGATTGAGGGCTGGCATGGTTAACACAGAAAGAACCATTGGTGAGTAACTGTCTCATATGTGCTGTCCCAGCGCCTCTTGCGAGTTTCTGATAAAGTACTTTATATGGACCAAAGATCCAACTTAGAATGCCCTGAGGTGAAAGGGCAAGTCCCCTCTGAGGTGGTGTTGGATTCACTTGAGATGACAAACACAGAATATGAAGACAGGCTTGGGAGGCGTTGGGTCATGGGCTTTGGGACAGCGGTTAGATGCTTGTTGCTGTCACTGACTGGGGTTCTTTCTTTTGGTTGACTTTCTTTTCCCTTCTTCTTCTTTTTTTTCTTCGTCGTTGTCTTCTTCGCCTTCCTTCCTTTCTTTCTTTCTTTCTTTCTTTTTTTGTCAGTTGTGGGGCCTGAACTCTGGGCCCAGGAGCTGTCCCTCAGCTTTTCAGCTCAAGGTGAGTGCTCTACCACTTGAGCCACAGTGCCACTTCCAGCTCTTCCTGCTTATGTGGTGCTGAGGAATCGAACCCAGGGCCTCACACATGCAAGTCAAGCACTCTACCACTGAGCCACCTTCTAGCCCCTGGTTGACTTTCTTTTGCAGTTCCTAATGGCCATTTGTTTTTAGCATGCTGAAAGATGTTCGGATCACCCCCATATCATTGAAAAGAGTGGTTGAATTTTCATTGTAACATGGGAGTAAAGGTAGGGTGTTATTAGTTTCTTTCCCATAAAGAACATAATCACAAGAAAAAGACATAAGTTACAATTTTACTAGGCAATTAAGTTGAACATTCTTTTGTTAGATTTATACCAGAACAAAAGTCCCTGGAGAAATACTAAAATCCTTTCCCAAATAACAGATTTAGAAAAATTCCTGAACAATCATATAACAAAACCTAACTTCTTATTTAAGCAAAAAACCAAAGCTGTAACATTAGAAGAACTTGTTATTTTAAGAACAAAATGACATTGTGTTCTTATGACTTGTCATTTTGTTCTTATTAACATTTTTACTTACTAAAACTGTCTCTTACATAAGCAGCTCTCTGATAAAGTCAGTCTGGACGTTCTGTGTTCATGATATCTCTTTCTATATAATTTCTCCTAGAAAATCAGCAGACATTCCACTCTCCTCCCTGTTTGTAAACAGGAAGGGCCATGACTATAAGAGCACTCATGTTATCAGAAGAATGGACTGTTTTTCAAAAAACTGACATCTTGGGCCTCATCTTTGGCAAGGTGCTGAGAGAATGTTGGGATCACCTTTAGTTTGGGTTTTCTCAACACTGTAAATAGGTATGGCTCTCTTTTATCTTCTCTGGATGATACTGTGCTGTCTCTTCTAGGACTTGGATCATCACTGAGGAAAGTAGAAGTATTCAGGTCTGTAAGCTGTATGCACTGTGAGCCAGTCTCCAGGATGGTGTGAGAAGTGTTTTGTCCTATGTTGGGTGTGCATTATTTATATGACCTGGGTGTTTAAGAGCAAGCAGGGCATTGGTAACCACTGGTGTAATGCAGTAGTAGAGTTGATTCACAGTGCTTCAGCTAGTTGATTTGTGTGTGTGTGTGTGTGTGTGTGTGTGTGTGTGTGTGTGTGTGCGAGCGCGCCAATCCTGGGGCTTGAATTTGTGCCTGGGTACTGTCCCTGGGCTTTTGTTCAAGGCTAGGGTTCTACTATTTGAGTGACAGCTCCACTTCTGATGTTTGGGTGGTTAATTGGAGATGAGTCTTAAGGACTTTCCTTCCCCAGGCTGGTTACAAGCAATGATCCTCAGATCTCAGCCTCCTGAGTAACTAGGATTCAGACACCAGTGCCCAGCTGATGATTTTTGTTTTTTCCCTCATATAAGTCAGTAGGGTTGCTGACTGACTGTCAAGGTTGAGGATTCTCTTCTTCATATTTGCAAGCTAGTGTAGTCATTACAGCTGCTTTTAGAAGGGCAAAACATAGGAGGAAGGTCTTTATGTAAAGCATTCCCTGGAGCCTGCAGTCAGCTTCTGCGTTACATGTATGTCTTTAGTTACGGTATTTACATGGCTTCCTAGGAAAGAATTGTTTGTGGTCCAGTTTTTGTTGTTGAGCAAGGCAAAGGAGAGAAGATTAGAATGGCTGTTGAATGAGACAACTTGACAAGTTTTAGAGGTAAGCTTCATAGTAGTGTTTGTCCATGTAATACGAATTAATCAGTACGTCTTCATGGAACAATGTTGATGAACACTGTGCTGTTACTGGCCTTAGGATGTTGGAGAGATGCAAATATATGATATTTATTGTTAGATTATAATTTGCAATCTTAAGTATGGGAAGATGAAACAAAGGTTCTATGTAGTTCAGTGCTATGTCTCCTCATTAGATTAGAAGAGCAGCATTTGTGTCACCTTTCTGTTACTGTTACAAAATAACAGAGTCAGGGAATTTAAAAAGAGGAAAGTTTTATTTCCCTCACAGTTCTGGAAGATTCAGTGCATGGCATTTGACTCTGGTTGCATAGAGCTTGTGGCAGAGGAAGGTATTCACACTGTGGTAGCTGGAAAGTAGGGAGAAAGAGGAGGGGCTGGGGTCATACTGTCAACTCCAGAAATGACCTTTAGACCTCCTGCTAGGTCCTACCACTTTCCAGTAGTGACAAACTAGGGTCCAAGCCTTCAACACTTGGGCCTGTGAGTGTCGATACCTGGGGTAATGTGGAAGGCTTGTGTAGGGCGGTGGTAATACAGTTACAGAGCAGAGGGGAGGGGAGAAAGAGGGAGAAAGGGAGGAAGTGATATCAGAGGGAATGTAAGCAGGGCTGAGTGGCTTCTCTAGATTTACTAGAAAACCTTAATCTAAATTCTAGAATGATAATGTTTTCAACCTGGCAGATGAGAAAACTAGAGACTAGGACTCGAATGTCACCAGTGAACACAGAGGCATCTGGTTCAGAGCAGATTTTTTTTTTTATTGTCCGTCGTGGGGCTTGAACTCTGGGCTTAGGTGCTGTCCCTGCGCTCTTCAGCTCAAGGTGAGTGCTCTACGGCTTGAGCCACAGCGCCACTTCCGGTTTTATAGTGGGTTATTGGACATAAGAGTCTCACGGCTGGGGCTGGGAAGGTGGCTCAGTGGTAGAGCGCTTGCCTTGCATGCATGAGGCCCTGTGTTCGATTCCTTAGCACCACATAAGCAAAAAAAGAAAAAAGCCGGAAGTGGTGCTGTGGCTTAAGTGGCAGAGCGCTAGCCTTGAGCTGAAGAGCTGAGGGATAGCGCCCAGGCCCAGAGTTCAGGCCCCACGACTGGAATCCCCCCTGCAAAAAAAAGAGTCTCACGAACTTTGCTGCCTGGGCTGGCGTTGAACTGCGATCCTCAGATCTCAGCCTCCTGAGTAGCTAGGATTATAGGCGTGAGTCACTGGTGCCTTGCCAAGCAGAAGGTTTTGAGACTCATTCTTTGCTGCTCTGTGTCCGCCATCTTGATTTCCCTTTACCTGCTTTCCATCCACGGAGACCTCCTAAGCTGCTGTCTATTCTGAGCTTCTGCCTCCTCAAACTTGGGCCTTCTCATGGGTCTCCATTCGCAGCCTCCCAGGCTGTGACTGTATGTCTTAGTGTGTCACTGTTCTTCCCTTGGACAGTCTAGTCCTATGGGTTTGGTAAGAGCTGGTCAGGCCTGGCCAGTGCTGGTCCTTGGCCTTCTTGGGGTATTTGTGTTTTGATGTTGTTTTTGGTACTTTGTATGTGCCTGTGGCTACAGCATTCAGCTTAAACTGTGATGTTCTTCCCGGGGTCTTCTCTGATTCCAAAGATGACCTTTACATTTATTTCTGTTTCACTCCCCAGAGGACCTACAGTCTCCCATGAATGAAAGGAATGCTTTGGTTAGGGAGGAAGCCGTGGGGCAGCTCTTACTTGTATCCTCCTAAAACTTAACTGCCTGGAACCTAGAGCCACAGGGAGCGGTGGGAGCCTGTCAGCTGGGATCTGAGCACTCCTTTACCTTCCATCCCACACTTCTGTGTGTGCTCACTGGTGCTAATAAGCAAGGATAAGGTGATTTTAAAAACTTGAAGAAGCTGACTTCTATGACAAAATAGTCTCTGGAGTGGCATCTTTTCTTGCTCATTCTCTTTTTTTAGGGGTTTTAACTTGGAGGCTCACACTTAGTAAACAGGTTCTTTTTCACTTGAACCACATTCCCATCCTTTTTTATTTTGGTTATTCTATAGATAGGGTCTCAAAGGTGAGGGCCTATCTGGAAAAGAATCTTCTTAGCTACAACTTTCCACATAGCTGGGATTATAGGCATGCACCTCCATTCCTTTTTTATAGGTTGATTTGGGTTTGCTCTGACATTTTGTCCAGGCTGATCTTGTCTATCTGATCTCTACTCCTCAAGTAGCTGGAATTTGTTAGGCAGGCACTAACTGACTACCACCTCATGCACACTCACACACGTCTGCTGAGGTTATTTTGTCCAGGCCAGTCCCCGGATACTCCTGTTGTCAACTTCCCCTGTAGCTGGGCTGACAATCACTGACCACCTTTAATAGCACTCAGCTGTTGCTTTGGAAGAGGCCTGGTGAGCTCCCTGTCCGAGCTAGCCTGGATCTGCTGTCCCCCACTCTCAGCCTCCATAAATTCTAGCTATAAACCCCAGCCTCAGGATTATAGGCTGGGATTAGTGTGCCCGTCTTGTGTTAGGTCTTTTGACATAAAACAGTCATAGAGCCTAACCCAGCAATCCTCTGTGTTTTCAGGGGAAACCGCTCCGTGAGAAGTTTCTGGAGTGAGGCTCCTTCAGTAACTCATGGCATATTCCGCCCCATCTTCAACATTACACTCCACAGGGATTATATTAAAGCCAGTCCCCCAAAGAAATGTGTTCTGCTTTGTTTAAACCCACCAGTTGTAAGTTTATTTAACCAGGACCTCTCCTTCTCAAAACATTCTTTCACTTCTCAGAGGACAAAGACCGGTAAATATTAATATAACTTCTTATAATCAAAGCTGCCTTGGTGAAATACAAGTGAGGCCTTAAATATATGTGGCTGTAGAATTTACCTTTTTCTTAAACCCACGTGGAAAAAATTACGTAGCTATTCTGGGCAGAACTCAAGAGTCCTCCTGGCAAATCTAGTGTCAGAATTTTGAAAAACACACTGAGAACTGAAGTCTGCACAATTCCTTTAAGGGTTGTATCTGCTTCTATAAAAGAAGAATAAGGAGCTGGCAAGGGGTTTTAAAAAGCCATGATGAAAATAGAGGAAGGAGGAGGGGCGGGGAATGTGGCCTAGTGGTAGAATGCTTGCCTAACATACATGAAGCCCCTGGTTCGATTCCTCAGTACCACATGCACAGAAAAAGCAGGAAATGGTGCTGTGGCTCAAGTGGTAGAGTGCTAGCCCTGAGCTGAAGAGCTCAGGGACAGTGCCCAGGACCAGAGTTCAAGCCCCACGACTGAGACACACACACACACACACACACACGCACACACACACACACGCACACACACACACGCACACACACACACACGCACACACACACGTGCGCACACACACACACACACAGAAAATAGAAGAAGGAAATCATACAGTTTTCTCATTACCTATTTTTTTTGTTCAGCTGGAATCCTTTGCCCCATAAAAACACATATTTGCAAATAAGCAAGATGATTAAAGAAATGGGTCTTAAATCACAACACAGTGAAGCAGAGCATGCTGTGGTATGACTTTCTTGGTGCAGTGTTTTCTTAAGTAGTCTTAGGGCCTCCTCCTTCTGCAAGTTCTTCTTCCCCAAGCCTCCTATTGCTCCATTGCAGTTGCAGGTTGAATGAAGTCACAGAGCTCCGTGAGCCTGACAGTGCTTCTGTTGGGCTACTGTGTTGTAAAGCATCTGCTGATAAAGTCTCCAGAGCGTGTGGACGTGTCCTTAACCTAAATATGAGTTAACATCAACTTTGTTTGTCAGTATCTTACTTGTCAAATTTCTTGCTGCTAGCACAGTGTTCTTCCTAATTTTTTTTAAAAAAGGAAATGAAGTGTTGGTATTTCATGAATTTTCCTTACTAAATCTTCTCAGGAGACTTAACCATGCTAAATGTATGTCTATGTCTATATCTATAGATATAGATACAGATACAGAGATAGATAGATAGATAGATATAAATAGATTGATAGATAGATAACTTACCTGTTTCTCCTCCCCCCTATTGTAAATAGCTGCTGCTATTGTAAAGTAGAAGTGAATGAGACAAACTGAGAAAATGGATTTGATGACAGAAAATGCATTTCATGGTTTTGAAAGGTTTCATACTTGGGAGTGTGGAAGGTAAAGTAAGCAGTGTGTGTCTCTATTGATCTTTGGAGCTCGAAGACACCTATAGACAGACTTTGAGTGCCTCAGTGGTAAGACAAAGGAAAACTGCTGTATAAATGTTCTTCAGGAAGAAGAGGAGAAAATGAGAGTGACCACCATGGTTCCTTGTTGTGAACTTCAAGGGCCTAACCTACACTTTCATATTTTGGATGGTTTTAATTGTATTATAGATACAAGCACCTTCTTTCATGTATGGGCCATATTTGAAGCATATTTCTAATACGTTTCTTTTTGCTTAGTGAATTCCACGTTAGCAGCATCTTCTCTCTGGAATTTTCACACTAACAGGTTCTTTCTGCTGTGATGAGGAATAATTACCCCAAGGATCTTCATCACGGTCCTCTCCAATCACTAACAATGACATTTTTGAGCAGCTCTTTCATGTCACGTATTTATTGTCTTTTGTTTGAAAATTGGGTTTCTATGTTATCATTTTGTTGGTTCAACCGTTCCATTTCCTGATTATTTCAGACAAGGAACCAGAGGAAGCTACCACAGACCCTGTTTTGTCTTGTGTTCAGGTTTCCGAACCCTGTCTGGACTTCAGGAATGTGTAGAGAGGAGAGCAGGAGAGCCCCAGGGCTTCTGCCTTTCTCTGGCCATGGACTGAGGAGCATTTCTTCAGGCTGAGAATAGTTGTAATGTGGGCTACTGAGAAACCCTTCTGTCTTCCTTTCATGTGTTCCGGATAACAACAGAAGGCCTTGAGATAGGCAAAGGAAAACGAGCTTGGGAGCTATCGTTTTAGGCACACTCTCTGGAATGCTTATGTGGCTCAGGCTTGTCTCAAACGTTTGGGCTCCAACGATTCTCCTGCCTCAGCCTCCCAAGTTGCTGAGACTACAGTCATGAACTACCATGAACTTGTCTTCGGTGATAGCATGGAGACGCAGCCTGTGTGCAGATACCAGCCACTCCTCTGCTTTCTGAGGCCACTGCCTTAGGCCGCACGTCACCTGGACTGTGGTGGGAATGATGTAATAGGAATCTGTCTCTGTTTTGAGCCTACTTCCAGTCTGTAGAGTTGCTGATACAGTAGTATTTGTTTAGCATAGCACTTGGGAATTAGAACCCTTGCTGCACTATTTTATGCCTATATAATCTATATCCTACATTTAACTTACGGTCATGTGGAATGATCTAAAAAAAAATGTAGCTAGTATTTATTGAGCACTCTACCCTAAGTTGAGTACTTAAGTTGGAAAACTGGTATTTTGAACTGGATTCAAATTCTAACTCTGTCATACTACTTCTGTGACTTTAATCAAGTTACTTACTTAGCCTCTCTGAGCCTCAGCATATAGCAGTCATATTAGTTCACTAGGACAGCCATAGCAGAGGACCACAGGCCTTTTGCCGCTGAGAGCGCAGGCTTGTTTGCTCTCAGTGTGAGGCACTAAGGGTCTGAGGTGCACGTCTCAGCAGGCTTGGCTTCTACTGGGGTTCTTTGCGATGGTTGATGGCCATCTTCAGCGTTTCGTGTAGTAGTCAGCTCTTCATTACTGTAGCACATACCTAAGGTAATCAACTTGGAAAGGAGGAAGGCTTATTTCAGCTCAGTGTTGGAGGTTTCAGTCCACTCCAGACTGACCCTGTTGCTTTAGGCCTGCGGTGTTATAGTTCATCGTGGCAGGAGTGAATAGGGAGCAAACTGCTTACTCCACAGCTGGGATGTGAAAAGAGAGGAAGAGACTGAAGTGTCCTAGTCACCTTTAAAGACACATCCCACTGATGACATCAAACCTCCCACTCTTTTTATTTTTTGTCGGTCGTGGGGCTTGAACTCTGGGCCTGGGCGCTGTCCCTCAGCTCTTCAGCTCAAGGCGAGCGCTCTACCACTTGAGCTACAGTGCCACTTCCGGTTTTCTGGTGGTTTATTGGAAATAAGAGTTTCATAGCCTTCCCTGCCCAGGCTGGCTTTGAACTGCAATCCTCAGATCTCAGCCTCCTGAGTAGCTAGGTTACAGGCATGAGCCACTGGCGCCTGGCAAACCTCCCACTCTTAAACTTTCTTCTTCCTCCGAATAGCACTATGCGGGGGGGACAGCCTTTACCTCATAGGCCTCTGGTGTACTGCATCCAGATCAAAACTCTACCAGTCTGTGTGGTTTAAAGTGTTGTATGGTGTTGGAAACTCAGTCCCTAAGGTGGTTATGTTGAGAGAGGGATGGGCCTTTAAGAGATCAAGGGCACAGAGACCTCGTGAATGGAGCCGTAGGGGAGTGGGCTTCTGATGGAAAGACGAGGCTGGTTGGGCCCCCTTGCTCCTGGGCAGGCAGGCTCCTGACCTCTGGCTTTCCAGGCTCCAGATACACATGTACATCTCTGTTCTTTATCGAGTACCCAGTCTTGAGGTATTTTATGATAGTGACACAAAAGGTCTAAGACATAGTCCTGCCTCTGTGTCTGTCTTCATCTTTAAAAACATTTTTTAAAATAGGACTCTAGTTTCTAAAGAACTTGGCTTAATCTAATTATCTTTTTAAAAAATGTAGCCACATTTGGGAGGATAAGAATATAACACATTAATTTCTCAGGTTTATAATTTAGCCCAGAATAGTAGGTAAAATAATGTATGCCCAAGTATTTTTTTTTTTTTTTTTCAGAAGTGATTTTTTTTTATTAGTCATACCCACTCTCTTTGGAGGTATGAGAGGCTGACATGGATGCCATGAACTCTCAGATGACTTCCCAGGGAAGAGTGCAAATCCTTTGTGTTTTCATCTCTATTTGTCCCCTTTTTTTTATTTAATTTGAGAGTCAGCTTAGACCATGTACTTTTCTATTATGCTAAAGTACAATGAATGTAAATGAGTTTCAAGGAAACTTTTCAGATACCAAGTACATCTTTCTTAATCATAGAATTTAAGATAAGGTAAAATTTGCACTTAACTAAGGCATGAACTTTTGTGTATGTGTGGGCAGGGGACGTGGGGGATGAATGTCATAAAGGTTCCATAGAAAACCACAATTAATCCAAAGATGGACTTTCTGAGGGCAGTTCATCTGGAAATTAGAAGGGTAAAAGGACAGCAAAAATAGCAAGTGTAACTTGAAGAAAAATCCCTCAAAAAGATTCTGAGGGTGATAAATAATTTTAGAGTAGCCATGAGAACTTCCAGCAACTGGCTAATTTCTTTCCACCAGCGATATGTGAAGAATGGCATTCCCAGGTAAGCTTCAGTGAGGATGTAAGGCTCATCACCCTAGAGTTAATTTCATTCACTCAGCAGCCATACTCAGAGGAGGGCTGTACAGGTACACATCAGTGGTAAAGACCAATTTGGAAACACCAAGAAGATATTTCAATTGTTGCCCTTAGTCAAGGAGAAGGGTCTTATTGTATGATTTACAGTCAAGAGCAAATTGGTTCATCATTTGCAGAAACAAATATCTTCTGGGTTAAGAAACTTCATCATGAGACTTGAGATATACTGGTTTGGAAAGTTTCCTCAGTTTCTCTTGGGTTCGAAGTCCTCGGCCTTGTAGTGGTGTAAGGCTCATTGGAGGCAGATGAATTGGTCTTGGGTAAGGAATCTGGTAATGCAGTCCAATTTCAATCCTGGCAGTGCATTCATCTATACACTGTTTAATCAGGTTTATGTCTGTGAGGTTTTTGTTTTTCTGGAACAGCGCTCTGGCTTCACTGAGTATGTACTGTTTTTCTTTCATGGTGTCTTCCTTCTGCCCTGATGCTGCCTGCCATTTTCTTGCAAGTCTGAAAATTTTGCGATAGAGGCCAAGGACTTCTTGCCGTGTTGCTGTGGTCATCTTCAGACCTGTCTGCGTCAGTCCTGCCTTCCCCCACCCCGCAGCGCGGCAGCCCCCGGAGGGCTGCGAGGAGGCGGCGCCCGGAGCTTCGCCGCAGCGGTGGCCGACCGAGCTCCGCCGGCTGGTCCGGTCGTATTTTTTTTTTTTTATATTTTATTTTATTTGAGAACATACTGTACAGAGGGGTTACAATTACATGGGCAGGATAATGCATACATTTCTTACCAAGCATTGCAGCCTCCTCCTTTGTTTACCCTTCACCTCCCTTCCCAGCCTCCCCCCTCCCCCCCACCCAATCATACCCCCCCTCCCCCCCCCCCACCGACATTGTAAAGCTGGTTTTGACATGACATTTTGTACTTCTCATTGTTGCAACAGGTCCACCTGAATCCTTAAACGACTTGTTTGTCTCTGTCTCCTCCACATGTTATACTGACATCAAATATAGTGAAAGCGGGGGTTACACTGTGGGGGAGGGACATACAAAGCAACAAAGAAATAATCTTATAAATGCGTTAGAAACACATGCATGAAAGAAAAAAAAACATTAAAATACATATTTGAGGGTTCGTTTTCCTAACATCACATTATCTGACTTTTTCCGCTTGACTCATACCTATACTAGATATTGCAAATAAGTGAAACCATGGGACCTATGTTTCTTTGGGCCTGGCTTACTTTACTTAATATAATTTTTTCCAAGCCTTTCCATTTCCTAACAAATGGGGCAATGTCATTCTTTCTGATGGAGGCATAGAATTCCATTGTGTATATATACCACATTTTCTTGATCCATTCATCTACTGAGGGGCATCTGGGTTGGTTCCATATCTTAGCTATGGTAAATAATGCTGCAATAAACATAGTTGTGCTGGTAGCTTTAGTGTGGTCTTGTTTGTAAACATTAGGGTAAATGCCCAAAAATGGGATTGCTGATGCCCAAGTATTGTACTGCTGCATAGATCACTATTGTATGCAAGGCCCGGCCTGCATGTTTAGTACCAACTTAATGCCAACCTTCTCTTTGCTAGACTAGAACTGGGCCCGATCTGTGTTTTTCATTAAAAGTTGGTGAGTTGTGTTTTGATTATGTAGGTTCTTTTCCCAGTTCTCATCTTTACCTCCATTCATGTCACCAGTGAATAATTTGCTTTAAGCTGATCCATGGGGCAAGCCAAATTCAGCTGGACTCTTCTTTCATCTAGTTGGCATTAGTGTCTGAGGTTTCTCAGAATAGCAGTGGCCTTCATCTCTTGCACCTTGGAACCCAGGCCTTTGCCTGGTATTTGATAGGCAAGTGCGCTACCACTGAGCCACATTCACAGCCCACCAGCTTTGCATTCCTTAGAACTGCTTTGCTTTTCTGCTCTCTCTTTTTACATTTTTGGTGGTGCTGGGGATTGAACCAAGAACCTTTTGCATGGGAAGTACATGATCTACCACTGAACTACACTGCCTGAACATCTGTTGTTGTCAAAACCATAATTGTACATACAGGTAGGAAGTTGAGGGCAAGAAGGGATATGTGGGTAGAAAAACATGGTGAAAGGAAACCCAGGCTTACTGACTCACTGAGCTTGAATCCAAGGGAGCTGTGATTCCTCTGAGAGTGGGTCTTTCTAATGTTTGACAAGATATTAACAACCATTTGTCACCCAGAGACTTCCAAATAAAAACAGGTTTCAACTCCTAAGGTATATACACAGTCACAAAACCATTGAACTCACTCACTTCTAGTGGAAAATATGTATTTTATAAATATTATCACAAAGCTTTTGCAGACATTTTCGATACTAACAATGAGAAGTTTCCCAGAGCATTCTCTTGAGCTGAGCTGGGTTTCTAAGTGTAGTTTTCCAACTGGAGCTTGGTTTCCTGAAAGCTATTCTTGGTGTGTTAGCTGAGGGCAGCTGTTCATATCTCTTAATATTCAAGTTTGAGTCACTGGGTGGGTGGAACTGATTAGGATTCCAAAAGCAGTCCTTGTAGGCAGTTAGGTGAACTCAGGGGGGATTTACTAGCAAAGACTTGAGTCACATTATGCAGTTAAGTGGTACAAAAGTATACTTTATGTACAAAATCTGGGCAAGTCTTTGGCTTTTTCTTTCTTTTTTAAAATGCTGGTCCTAGGGCTTGAACTCAGGGTCTGGGCACTGTCTCTAAGCTTTGTTTTGCTCAGGGAGCACACCCCTTGAGCCACAGCTCACTTCTGTTTTCTGGTGAATTGAAGATGGGACTTTCCTGCCTGAGCTGGCTTTGAATTATGATCCTCAAATCTCAGCCTCCTGAATAGTTAGGATTATAGCCACAAGCCACTGGCACCTGACTTGCCTTTTGCCTTTTGCTTTATCTTTTTAGTTAGTGAAGGCACTTTATGAAAGTTAAAATATGTGGTTGGTGCAGGGTTTTTGGAAAATACCTAAAACAGTAGGACTGGAGAAAAGTGTGTGAACATTGCTGATGTGAGGCCCTGGATTTGATCCTCAGCAACAGACATCCACACACAGTTGATTAAAACCATAGTTACTGTGAATTGGTATGCTTTTCCTTTCATAAAGTTAGGTGCAAGCTATTATCATGTGTTCTGCTAAACGCTTCCCAGAGTTTCATAGTAATTCCACCTAGTTCCCAAGTTTGTATTTGCTCCATCTAAACACCACTTGGGAAGAGAAATTGTATTTATTTTGTGGACAGCTTTTGGGCTGGCCTCATATAAACATCCCTTGGACTGTTCCTATCCATAGGCAGGTTCATAGTCAAGGGAAGGAGGAGGCTTTGCATTGTAGGATTCTAGCTGCCCAGCGCCAGCTTGGGAATTAGGGTTATATTTCCAAGTTTGTATTGGTAATCAACTCGGAAACGTCTGTGGGTTTAAGTGTTGCACTCGTGAGTTAATGAAATAACCAACGGACAATAATGTTTTCTAGTATGTGGTTTCCAAGGTTGCCATGCTTACGAGGATTTAAAAACAATGATCTGTTTTTCCTGGGAGAAGTTTAAAACAATCTGTTAAAAAAAAAAAAGCATGTGTTTTGAGTAATAAAAGGGAGTGGTGTGATCCCTAGGCGGGGGTGAAGTAAGGGGAACTTTGTTCTTGGCCCATCTACTCATCTCTTCACAGGCTGCCCTGACACCAGGCGCAGATAGCATTCCTGGAAGTCCCTTTGGACAGAGATGTCCCTTTTGAGTTGCTTAGCCCTTGCTCATTTCTAGAGAAAAACCTGAAAGCAAGGGGTGTAAGTCACTTGAAGGAGCACCGCGTGTGTGTGTGTGTGTGTGTGTGTGTGTGTGTGTGTGTATGTGTGTGTGTGTGTGGAGCCCAAGCCCCAGAGCTATGCACTGCCTGGGTGATGATTCATCCTTGGGCCTGCCACTCCAGCTATGTGGTCTTGGGCAAGGGCCTGCCTCTCTGTGGCCCAATTTCCGCTGTTGGAAAGTGGGAGTGACAGATCTGAACATTTATTGGGAGAGCAAGTTTTTGTATGTAAGGCATTCAGAGGAGAGCCTGTGCATATAGTTAGTTCTGTTCCAGAGCTGCCTTTTGTTAATTAGCACCATAGTGTATACTAAACTCTTGTATGTCCTTGACCTTGATCAATCTCAGTTGATCTCCCATTTAATTTTCCCCCATTCCTGACCTCATTTGTCCCAAGTTCTCCAGCACAATTCTAAGGTTGCCAGGTGGAGTTAACACAAACTCTTGAATCTGATGTTGTAGGGCCAGTTTGGTTTGTGTGTAGGAGTTTGTGGGACGGGGTGGATTTCAGGACCTGAGTTTGGGGCTGTGAGATTTAAAACATCTTTAAGGTGGGGATTATTTTAGGAACATTTCTAGGTCAAAGCTTTATCTCTTTCTTTGAGCTTTTTCCATATCATGGCATACATATTTATCTGTTTATTTTTATTCTTCCTGGCTCGGCCCCTTTATCTCCTGTGACTTTGTTTATTTTATGGGAGTTGGGCTACCACCTAGGCGGTACATAGCTGGCTGTGGAAGGTTGTGCAAGTTCAAATAATAGACTTTTTCCCAGCTACTCGTGTGTGTGTGTGTGTGTGTGTGTGTGTGTGTGTGTGTGTGTGTGTGTGTGTGCGCACCTACATGTTGTCCTTTTCTGTGGGCTGCAGGAAGAGCAGAGAAGACAACATTTGTCATTTCCAGGATTCTCCAGCTGTTTGTGTTGAAGGCCTGGTCCCAGTGCAGCAGTGTGCAGGGTGACTGGATCACAAGGGGATCCAGCCTCGTCAATGACCTGGTCAGTCCACAGATGGGTTCATAGCTGACTGGACGTTAGGAGTGGAAAGAAAGGGTGCCAAGGCCTTATCTTGTCCTTGGTCTCTTCCCCTTCCTTCTTTTCTGTCTGCCAGGAGGTAAGTGGCTTTGCTTCACTGTGCCCTGTTGTTAGGATATTTTCCTTCATCATGGCCCAGAAGCAACAGAGCTAGCCAACCATGGACTTCTGAAACTGAGCCAGCCAACATCTTCCCTCTTCTGAGTTCATTGGTCACAGTGACAGAGAGCTGACTAACAGTGACTTTCTTGAACAGTGAGAAGCAAGAGTGTATGAGTGACAAAGAGAGGCGGGGATTACCCATCCTGTGATGTGTTAGCCCTTTTCATTGGAGATGGGCTTCTTTGTCCTTCACATCACCTTGATGAGAAGGTCCAGGGTTGCTGGAATTCTGGGAAGCGGGGACATTCGCATTATGTTTGCAGTTGTTCTCTCCCATCTCTTTGTTCTGGTGGTTGCCATGATGTGGCCACAGTTTCAGCATGTCTGCTACACACATGCCATTACAGTGCCAGTCCACAGTTAGGCCCATTGTAGTCTGTTTGGTCTCTGAGTCTTTGGCCGACTCCTTTCTCTGTGTTAAATCCCTAGATCAGAAGAAGAAGCGGGTAGTAATTACACACTTGCTTTCACTCCTCCTCCCTAGGAAGTCTTTGTCGGATCATTGATAACTGGGTAGAAATCTGTCTTGACACATGCTGGCTAAATGTCACTTCTTTGCACCCAGAAGTGGCACACTGTAATCCCTGCTCTCGAGGTTTGCAGTGTTATCCTCTTGCTCCATTGTCATTTTGGCAAATGTTGGATGAGTGCAACAGGAAATGGGTTTGGTTAGAGTTCAGCAGATGACTGAAGCTCGAGAGGGTTCGGTGAAGGTTTGTGGTGGAGGGAGGATTGATGGGGGCTTTGAAGGGCAGTGTCTTGTGAACTCAGGATGGGAGAGGACGTAAGCCACGTTCTGTACTGGGACAGTTGGGGACAATTTGGAAACTGTGGGACAGATGTTAGGGTGCCAGTCATCTGTGCCCCAGCCTCAGTTGCTCTGAGTAAGGCTAAGGCCCTAGCATGTCCATTCTTAGCAAGTTTGAAGGAGATGGGGCAGCTGCCAGTTGCAGGGCTGCACTGGAGGACCTCTGCTGTGGGCAGCATGAAAACCGAGGCTGGAGACTCCTGCTGAAGCCCAGGAGGACAGCCTGCCACCTCGGTCAGCCTCCTCCATTCACAAGTCTGTGCTGTGCTGTGCTGTCCGTGTGTGTGTGTGTGTGTGTGTGTGTGTGTGTGTGTGTGTGTGTGTCTCCGTGTGTGTCCATGCAGCCTTAACAGCTAGCACTCTGTGAAAGTCGGGAAAGTGATGTTGCTCTCAAGAGCAGAGGAGGAAGGGGTGAGAGGGGCTGTGAGTCTCAGGACTGTGTTCTGGAGCAAGATCTGGAAGGCTGCTTTGTCCAGCCAGGAAGGGAAGAAAGAGGAAGCCTGCAGATGTGACACCCAGCATTTCCATGAACTTGGGAGCCAGGAGAAAGGGGGGAGCACATGGACGTGGGAGCAGAAGCTAATCAGGTTTTGTTTTTTGTTTTTGTCAGTCTTGGAGCTTGAACTTAGGGCCTGGGTACGGTCCCTGAGCTTCTTTTGCTCTAGGCTATCACTCTACCACTTGAGCTACAGTGCTACTTCTGGCTTGTTCTGTTTATGTGGTACTGAGGAATTGAACGCGGGGCTTCATGCATGCTAGGCATGCACTCTACCACTAAGCCACATTTCCCAGCCCTCTAATCAGTTACTTTAATACTGTCAGATTGACTTATTTTCTTCCAAAATCATTTGTCTTGTTTTTCCAAACGAAGGGACTGTATTGCTTTCCATGCCTTCTGTTTTAGTTTTTGATGTGCAAACTTTTCATGATTCTAAAAATCATAATCTCCTTTCCTCAACCAATTTCCTCTTATCCTGTTGTTTAAATGGAAAAAATGTTGTTTAGGACAAACCACTTGCAGCAGGGCACTGATTCAGGAGGCTGAGATCTGAGGATCGTGATTTGAAGCCAGCCCAGGCAGGAAAGCTTATGAGACTCTTACCGTCAGTTAAATCACAGAAAAGCTGCAAGTGCACTGTGGCTCAAGTGATAAGAGTGCTAGCCTTGAGTAAAAGGAGCTCAGGGACAGTGCTTAGTCCCAGAGTTAAAGCTTTAGGACAGGCAAACAAACAAAAAGCCACATACACACACACACACACACACACAGCCACACACCCACACCCACCCACACACAAAGCCACACACACACACACACACACACACAAAGCCACACACACACACACACACACACATACACAGCCACACACACACACACACACACACAAAGCCACACACACACACACACATATACAGCCACACACACACATACACACACACAAAGCCACACACACTTTAAATTCCTTGTACTTTTAGGGCTGCTCCCTGTTTATGAGGGGCTGCAGTGCATCTCCTTGGTAGTTTTGTTGTTATTGTTGTTGTGAACCATCATAGATCATCATATTATGAACACTCACAGATAGTATTTTTAATCTTTTTTTTTTTTTTGTCGGTCGTGGGCCTTGAACTCTGGGCCTGAGCACTGTCCCTGAGCTCTTCAGCTCAAGGCTAGCTCTCTACCACTTGAGCTACAGAGCCACTTCCAGTATTTTTAATCTTGTTTTCAAAGTAATACCTATGTATTGTAGAGAAATTGGAGCATAATTATCAAATGAAATCAGGCCAGGGGTATGTATGCTTAGCATATTGGGGTTTGGTTCAGTCCTAATTCACAGGAAAGTACTTGTATGCCTTTGCATTTGTACTCAGTTTCCTCCCTGTGCACTGGGAATGGAGTTGGAGTAGGGAACACACTAAGACAGTGTAAGTTATTAGGTCACAGATGTGTGTGTGTGTGTGTGTGTGCGCGTGCACGCGCGTGTGTATGAGTCATCATAGGGTTTAAACTAAGGACCTGAGAACTCTCTTTGAGCTTCTTGTTTGTTCCAGGCTGGCACTCTACCACCTGTACCACAACTCTCCTTACTTTGGGCTTTTTGGTAGTTAATTGGCAATAAGAGACTCATGGACTTTCCTAACTAGACTGGCTTCAAACCTTAGACCCTCAGATCTCAGCCTCCTGAGTGGCTGGGATTACAAGTGTGAGCCACCAGTGCCTGGTGTTAGGGGACAGATTATTTCCTGCATCTCCTCTCCTTCCCTAGTACTTGGCTGGGCCTGGTTTGGCTTGGCACCACCTAAGGAAAGTGAAGTTAAGTAGTTCTTCCCCAACCCCTGTAAAGAAAAGATACCGACTTGGTTGAGCAGGCAGTGGGCACGGGGGTCGGGTTGGAGAAGGCATGTTTGTAGATCTCATGAGGGCTGTGCTTACCATAACCTTCTGTGGACCTCTACCCTGCTTTCTAATGCATTAGGACCTTTGTAAGGAAGAGCTAGAAGGGACTGTGGCTACAGAGACAAACAGCCCTGTTCTGGGATTCCCCTCTGCTCTTCTTTGTCTAGGGACAGGAGAGGGGGAAGTCTATCGCTCGTCCAGAAGAGACTTTGTCTAGGGACAGGAGAGGGGGAAGTCTGTCGCTCATCCAGAAGAGAGGAAGCCGTGGAGGTCATAACAGGTCAGCCTCTTCTTGTGGGTACACCTGGCCTGGCAGAATCCCTCTGTGTGGGAGATACCACAGATGACAGGAAAGGCAAGCAATAAATAGCAGGCTTGAAGCGCAGGGTGGTCAGCAGATGCTCACAGAAGATGTACCAGCAAGCATCCTCGGCAAGCACGTCCAGGGCTGTAGGCAGGGCTGTGGATGGGGTAGCTGGAGCCCGCCCAAAGAGGTGTGGGCACTATACGGCAAGCCCTCCTGCTTTGGGGATCCCAGAGAATGGGAGAGAAAAGGAAGAGAAATGGACCTTGGATTTTACAGCTGGCACCTTAGTCCTGCAGACCTAGGCAATAATGCATAGTGACCCTTCTCAGGATCCAGAAATGTGTGTGTGTGTGTGTGTGAGATGGTCATTTAATTTCTTTTTTCTTTCTTTTCATGGTGCTGGGTGTCAGACCCAGATCCTTGTGCCTGCTAGCCAAGTGCTCTACCACCAAACAACACCCCAGCCCCTTGACCAGTTCCTCTTTGATGCAGCTGGGATACTTTCCTATTTACCGTGAACTGACAAACTAGGATGCATTACTCCATATACACACAAATATACACACTTTAAAAAGTTGAGGGGTTGGGCTGGGAAGGTGGCTCAGTGGTAGAGCGCTTGCCTTGCATGCATGAGGCCCTGGGTTTGATTCCTCAGCACCACATAGGCAAAAAGAAAAAAGCCGGAAGTGGCACTGTGGCTCAAGTGGTAGAGCGCTAGCCTTGAGCTGAAGAGCTGAGGGACAGCACCCAGGCCCAGAGTTCAGGCCCCATGACTGGACGCCCCCCCCCCCCCCCAAAAAAAAAAGTTGAGGGGCTGCTACAGCTCTAATCCTAGCAACTCAAGAGGCTGAGGTCTGATGATCACTGTTTAAAGTCAGCTCAGTCAGGAAAGTTCTAGAGACTCTTAATCTCTAATTAACTACTCAGAAAAAGCTAGAAGTGATGCTGTGGCCTAAGTGGTAGAATACTAGCCTTGAGCAAAAGAAGAGTAGGGACAGTGCCCCAAGGAGT